>NC_137117.1:4905262-5460262 GCF_949357685.1 Gobio gobio | reverse complement strand
TGTTTTGTTTCGTTAAGAGATTTAAACGTTAGTCACTTTTGTTTCTTTAAGAGATTTAAACGTCAGTCGGTTTTGTTTCGTTAAGAGATTTAAACGTTAGTCGGTTTTATTTAGTTAAGAGATTTAAACGTCTGCCGGTTTTGTTTCGTTAAGAGATTTAAACGTCAGTCGGTTTTGTTTTGCTAAGAGATTTAAACGTCCGTCGGTTTTGTTTCGTTAAGAGATTTAAACGTCAGTCGGTTTTGTTTCATTGAGAGATTTAAACGACAGTCGGTTTTGTTTCGTTGAAAGATTTAAACGTCAGTTGGTTTTGTTTCGTTAAGAGATTTAAACTTTGGACACTTGTTTCGTTAAGAGATTTAAACGTCAGTCGGTTTTGTTTCATTGAGAGATTTAAACGACAGTCGGTTTTGTTTCGTTAAAAGATTTAAACGTCAGTTGGTTTTGTTTCGTTAAGAGATTTAAACTTTGGACACTTGTTTCGTTAAGAGATTTAAACGTCAGTTGGTTTTGTTTCGTTAAGAGATTTAAACGTCAGTTGTTTTTGTTTCGTTAAGAGATTTAAACGTTAGTCACTTTTGTTTCGTTAAGAGATTTAAACGACAGTCAGTTTTTTTTCGTTAAGAGATTTAAACGACAGTCGGTTTTGTTTCATTAAGAGATTTAAACGTCAGAGACTTGTTTCGTTAAGAGATTTAAACGTCAGAGTCTTTTGTTTCGTTAAGAGATTTAAACGACAGTCAGTTTTGTTTCATTAAGAGATTTAAACGTCAGAGACTTTTGTTTCGTTAAGAGATTTAAACGTCAGAGACTTTTGTTTCGTTAAGAGATTTAAAAGACAGTCGGTTTTGTTTCGTTAAGAGATTTAAACGTCAGTTGGTTTTGTTTTGTTAAGAGATTTAAACATCGGACACTTGTTTCGTTAAGAGATTTAAACGTCGGACACTTGTTTCGTTAAGAGATTTAAACGTCAGTTGGTTTTGTTTCGTTAAGAGATTTAAACGTCGGACACTTGTTTCGTTAAGAGATTTAAACGTCGGACACTTGTTTCGTTAAGAGATTTAAACGTCGGACACTTTTGTTTCGTCTGAGGTGGAGTTACTATATCGTGATGTTGTCCATACTGTGATTGAATATTACTTATATCATGGTATTAATTTGGTCTTGGTAATAAATGGTGTTGATGGTGTTTTTGTTTGTAGGTTGAATTATAAAGACTATTCTATGGAGTCTCGACTTCATTTCCGCATCCACGCGGCTCTCAGCAGCCTGAAGGGTTCTCCCACGAACTCGCCCTGATGGACGACATCGTTCAACACCAGCGTGACATCACAGCGACATCATGAGCGCGGCCATAGCGACACCAAAGTCACTGTTGTGTCATCGATCAAACCTCAAACCTGTCGTCTCATTCGTTTAAATCATGCGTTTATTCAGCCAGTCCAACGGTTGAGCAATCAGAAATCAGCCGCTTTAATGAATGTAACGCTTTACTTTCAAGACCAAATATGTTTGTGCGCTTGTGTGTCTTACAGTGTGTGCCTCTCTCTCTCTCTCTGTGTGTGTGTGTGTGTTTCTGCATGGCCTGCCGTTCTCAAAGCGCTGCTATAACTCTTATAGATTATTGAGTTGATTACAAGCTTCGATTTGTTTGATGCTCCACATAATTCATTTGAAAGCAATAATAAACAGCCAACGATCATGCTGAGAACTATAATATATGGTGCAATAAATATTTATGATTCTGATGTTTTTAGGGGGTTGATCAGATGTAGCGGGCGGGACTTTTATTTTGTTTTGTGTGCGCATGTTCTTGTTTTAATGTTTAATACGTTGTATAAAAAAAAATCAAATACAGTTTATCCCATTTTACAAGCATTTTTGTTTCTTTAATAACATTTACCGGCCGTTATATAAACAGGCGGTTATGACACCAATATATTATATACCAGTGAAAAGTCACGAATCAATATTTTAGTTTCGATACCATCTAATATAACACAGAATATTAGGCTACTGTCACTTTAAGACTCAAAGCGCAGATCCAATACACTGTCTGTTTACATTCTCTTAAAGGAACACGCCACTATTTCTGAAAATAGGCTCATTCTCCGACTCCTCTAGAGTTGAACAGTTGAGTTTGACCGTTTTCGAATCCATTCGGCCGATCTCCGGGTCTGGCGTTAGCACTTTTAGCATAGCTTAGCATAGATCGGTTAGCATCTCGCTCAAAGAGTTTCCATATTTTTCCTCTTTAAAACTTGACTCTTAAGTTTACAACGTTTTTTGACATTTTGTGCGAATTCGTCCATTCAAGCGCAAGAAAACGTGAAAGAGATTAATTCATTATTCACACGAGTAAAAAAAAAAGTTGCCTTTTGCGTATTCTTGCGCTTGAATATTAAAATAATCAAGACGTCCCGAGCGTCGTTCAGGTTCATGGATCGTTAGATTTCATAAATGTGTCCGTCGTGCATGTTTACACTTAATACAGGTATTAGCGATCAGCACACCATACGTACGAAAATAGCTGACGCCATCGTATATGGAGCCTGCGAATACTGTCCATAAAGCCAGCTTCCAAAAAAATGACAGCTGTGTTTGTGTTGGGAAATATTGTTTCAAAATCGTGATTAAAATAGAAATCGCAATGCTGATTTAAAAATAGATATATACAGATGTTCTGTATAGCACAGCTGTAATTCTGAATAGTCTGTACCCGTCTGCATCGTGTATTATTTATAGTAGTTATTTGTAATAATTCTGCCTCGATCAGTGTGAAACGGCGTCTTCCTGTGGCCGCGTGGATCTTCAAAGTCGTGCAATTTTTGACTAGCACATTTCTTATTGTTTCAAATGATTTCTCAGTAAACAAGCGCTTTACACTGCTGGATATCTGACGGTATCTAAACACCTTTAAACAACATTTGAACATTTACTTGAGAAGCGACGTTGCAGAAATGTTCAGAGAATATATCTTGAATCAACACTTTAATATGTGCCTATACATGTTTAATATTATTATAATGTGTAACGTTAACTTGTTCCATCTATATTTGGACTTTAAATCTTTAGCCGCTTGACTTCATTTATCGAGGCTTGTTCAAAGTTATCTGGTCTTTAATAATGTTCTCTAATGTTATAGCGCAAAAAATCATTCATTGAGGGTTGAGGGTGAAGAATGACACAATGTAACGTTCCCTTAACGTTTGAAGAATGATACAATGTAACGTTCTCTTAACGTTTGAAGAATGATACAATGTAACGTTCCCATAACGTTTGAAGAATGACACAATGTAACGTTCCCTTAACGTTTGAAGAATGATACAATGTAACGTTCCCATAACGTTTGAAGAATGACACAATGTAACGTTCCCATAACGTTTGGAGAATGATACAATGTAACGTTCCCATAACGTTTGAAGAATGACACAATGTAACGTTCCCTTAACGTTTGAAGAATGATACAATGTAACGTTCCCTTAACGTTTGAAGAATGATACAATGTAACGTTCTCTTAACGTTTGAAGAATGATACAATGTCACGTTCCCATAACGTTTGAAGAATGACACAATGTAACGTTCCCATAACGTTTGAAGAATGACACAATGTAACGTTCCCTTAATGTTTGAAGAATGATACAATGTAACGTTCTCTTAACGTTTGAAGAATGATACAATGTAACGTTCCCATAACGTTTGAAGAATGACACAATGTAACGTTCCCATAACGTTTGAAGAATGACACAATGTAACGTTCCCTTAATGTTTGAAGAATGATACAATGTAACGTTCTCTTAACGTTTGAAGAATGATACAATGTAACGTTCCCATAACGTTTGAAGAATGACACAATGTAACGTTCCCATAACGTTTGAAGAATGATAAAATGTAACGTTCCCATAACGTTTGAAGAATGACACAAGGTAACATTCCCTTAATGTTTGAAGAATGCTACAATGTAACGTTCTCTTAACGTTTGAAGAATGATACAATGTAACGTTCTCTTAACGTTTGAAGAATGATACAATGTAACGTTCCCATAACATTTGAAGAATGACAAAATGTAACATTATCTTAACGTTTGAAGAATGACACAATGTAACGTTCCCTTAATGTTTGAAGAATGATACAATGTAATGTTCTTATAACGTTTGAAGAATGATAATGTAACATTCTCTTAACGTTTGAAGAATGATACAATGTAACATTATCTTAACGTTTGAAGAATGATAATGTAACGTTCTCTTAACGTTTGAAGAATGATAATGTAACGTTCTCTTAACGTTTGAAGAATGATAATGTAACATTCTCTTAACGTTTGAAGAATGATAATGTAACGTTCTCTTAATGTTTGAAGAATGATACAATGTAACGTTCTCTTAATGTTTGAAGAATGATACAATGTAACGTTCTCTGAACGTTTGAAGAATGATAATGTAACGTTCTCTTAATGTTTGAAGAATGATAATGTAACCTTCTCTTAATGTTTGAAGAATGATACAATGTAACGTTCTCTTAATGTTTGAAGAATGACACAATGTAATGTTCTCTTAATGTTTGAAGAATGATACAATGTAATGTTCTCTTAACGTTTGAAGAATGATACAATGTAACGTTCTCTTAACGTTTGAAGAATGATACAATGTAACGTTCCCATAACATTTGAAGAATGACAAAATGTAACATTATCTTAACGTTTGAAGAATGACACAATGTAACATTATCTTAACGTTTGAAGAATGACACAATGTAACATTATCTTAACGTTTGAAGAATGACACAATGTAACGTTCCCTTAATGTTTGAAGAATGATACAATGTAATGTTCTTATAACGTTTGAAGAATGATAATGTAACGTTCTCTTAATGTTTGAAGAATGATACAATGTAACGTTCCCTTAATGTTTGAAGAATGATACAATGTAACATTCTCTTAACGTTTGAAGAATGATAATGTAACGTTCTCTTAATGTTTGAAGAATGATAATGTAACGTTCTCTTAATGTTTGAAGAATGATACAATGTAACGTTCTCTTAACGTTTGAAGAATGACACAATGTAACGTTCCCTTAACGTTTGGAGAATAATACAATGTAACGTTCTCTTAACGTTTGAATAATGATAATGTAACGTTCTCTTAATGTTTGAAGAATGATAATGTAACGTTCTCTTAACATTTGAAGAATGATAATGTAACGTTCTCTTAATGTTTGGAGAATGATACAATGTAACGTTCTCTTAACGTTTGAAGAATGATAATGTAACGTTCTCTTAACATTTGAAGAATGATAATGTAACGTTCTCTTAATGTTTGAAGAATGATAATGTAACGTTCTCTTAATGTTTGAAGAATGATAATGTAACGTTCTCTTAACGTTTGAAGAATGATAATGTAACGTTCCCTTAACGTTTGAAGAATGATACAATGTAACGTTCTCTTAATGTTTGGAGAATGGTACAATGTAACGTTCCCTTAACGTTGAACGTTTTCATAACTTAATGGGAACGTCAGCTAAAGGTAATGATTTAGTCATCTGGGAACCTGCATGTTAGAGCGCACAAATCTTCACATTTACACTCAGTTGTTCTAATCAAACGCTGTAGATTTCTACATGTGTCTGTTTACTGGGATCAGCTCGATGACCTGCGGTCGTGCTTGTGTTTGGACAGATGGGATCATTCGGGAAGGACTGGAATGCTCAGAGTTTTATTTGCTCTTTCCGGCTATATCAGTGTTTTTAGGGTGATTCCTCTCCAGTGTCTTCAGTTCATAAGCACTTTTTTATTCCTGATGTTTTACTTTTTAATGTTTAAAACAATCTGCACTAATCAATTCATGGTAATTTATACCAAAAAATATAAGAATTTGACGTTGCCATTGCTTACGAATGACAGATTTGTGGAATAAACCTGAAGCTGTTGTCAAAAAGTAGATCCGCACAATATAAGTTAAAAATGAAATATTAAATGTAATTATTATAGAAATGCACAAAATATTAAGTGGTTTAGGGAAAGTCTGATTTTTTTTTTTTTTTTAGTTTGGTAAAATCACCGCTTTTGGTTTTATATGAAGCTCTTTTCCACTGTATTTGGAAACATGTATGTATTTATTT
Source organism: Gobio gobio (assembly GCF_949357685.1). Taxonomy (NCBI): domain Eukaryota; kingdom Metazoa; phylum Chordata; class Actinopteri; order Cypriniformes; family Gobionidae; genus Gobio; species Gobio gobio. Next base: position 5,454,146 of record NC_137117.1, on the reverse strand, counting down.
ATACATTAAAAGTCTATATCCATTCATTCTGAAGATCTGATGTGTCAAACTCTGTTTGTGAAACTCAATCATTAATATTTGTGTCATGAATATGAATCAAAGTTCTTTTAGAACGGTTTGATTTCTGCTCAGTCCAGAGGTTTGTGTTTAGTTTGAGACTTGAAATGAATGAATGATCAGTGAAGGGTCATGTGACACTGAAGACTGGAGTAATGATGATAAATTCAGCTTTGATCACAGGAATAAATTACACTTTACTATATATTCACATAGAAAACGGCATTCTTTCTTAAATTTTTTCAAAATGGTCGCCCCATTGAGAAGTATATAGAGGAGTTTTAGCGTATTCTCACTTCTTGCCATTAGCAAAAGTGATTTTAATGGACTGGACAGTGACATCTGATCCCAGCTGGACCCAGGCTCTGTTATGGCCACGGATGTCGTTTTTGCACTTCCGGACAGTTTTGACAGCCCCTGAGGCCAACACTAACCTCTCTGTGCTCAGTGTTCTGGCCCCACCAGCTCCACCCAGGTGGTCACCAGTTCCGCTTGCTCCGCCATGTTGATCTTATACTTTCGTGAGATGATCTTCGGTTCTGCCTCCTCAGCCTGCTCCACCTTGGCCAGCTGCTTAGCCTGCTCCACCTTGGCCACCTGTTCAGCCTGCTCCACCTTGGCCACCTGTTCAGCCTGCTCCACCTTGGCCACCTGCTCAGCCTGTTCCACCTGCTCCACCTTGGCCACCTGCTCAGCCTGTTCCACCTTGGCCACCTGCTCAGCCTGTTCCACCTTGGCCACCTGCTCAGCCTGCTCCACCCTGACCACCTGCTCAGCCTGCTCCACCCTGACCACCTGCTCAGCCTGTTCCACCTGCTCCACCTTGGCCACCTGTTCAGCCTGTTCCACCTTGGCCACCTGCTAAGCCTGTTCCACCTTGGCCGCCTGTTCCACCTGCTCCACCTTGGCCACCTGCTCAGCCTGCTCCACCTTGGCCACCTGTTCAGCCTGCTCCACCTTGGCCATCTGCTCAGCCTGTTCCACCTGCTCCACCTTGGCCACCTTCTCAGCCTGTTCCACCTTGGCCACCTGCTCAGCCTGCTCCACCTGTTCAGCCTGCTCCACCTTGGCCACCTGCTCAGCCTGCTCCACCTTGGCCACCTGCTCAGCCTGCTCCACCTTGGCCACCTGCTCAGCCTGTTCCACCTTGGCCACCTGTTCAGCCTGTTCCACCTTGGCCACCTGCTCAGCCTGTTCCACCTTGGCCACCTGCTCAGCCTGCTCCACCTTGGCCACCTGCTCAGCCTGCTCCACCTTGGCCACCTGCTCAGCCTGCTCCACCTTGGCCACCTGCTCAGCCTGCTCCACCTTGGCCACCTGCTCAGCCTGCTCCACCTTGGCCACCTTCTCAGCCTGTTCCACCTTGGCCACCTGCTCAGCCTGCTCCACCTGTTCAGCCTGCTCCACCTTGGCCACCTGCTCAGCCTGCTCTACCTTGGCCACCTGCTCAGCCTGCTCCACCTTGGCCACCTGCTCAGCCTGCTCCACCTTGGCCACCTGCTCAGCCTGCTCCACCTTGGCCACCTGCTCAGTAGTGTTGTTTTCGTCAACGAAAAGTATGACTAAATATCTTCGTCAACGAACCTTTATAACGTGACGAAAACGAGACGAGACGCAACGTAAATGCTGGTCATGTGACGATGACGAATAAAAACGAGACTAAATGTGGTTCACAAAATAAAAACTATGCTAAAATGTCTCTTCATTTTCGTTGACGAAAATGAGACGAGACGAAAAGTCGTGTTTTTATTTTGCAGTATTTCTGTGCATCTCAATCAGGGGCTGCATCAGGTCTCAATGCGCAGACGCAGGCCACATCACTCTCTTCAAATCCCACTCGCGCGGCGTCTCCGGTGAGTGAACGGGTCCGATGGCCGGCCAGTTGGGGTTCGTAAGCCCTATTCGGACGGTAATTGTTTGTCCTGCGGTCGTAAGGTGTCTTCATTATTTACAGGAGCTAGTCCGTGATTTTATTGTCGTCTTAATGCAGAATATCAGTGTTTTTCTCCCACCACCCGTGTAAAAATCTCCGGCCGAATTACCTAACTGAATTACTGTTTGACAAACACCAAGGTCGTGGGGTGCCGTCTGAATCCACATCTCTGAGTTTTCAATCACTTCAGAATTCACGGTTTATATCCTTTTTGGCCACTGCAGAGCACCGTGCGGTTGTGCTTCGCTGTTATTTTGATGCATTTTAAAGATCTAGACTTGTATTACTGAAATATTGGCACGTATTTACAAGAGCAAGATATTTCATCACCGCTCAAACAAAGAAAGAAAGAAAAGCACGTAAACATTTGAAATGTGCCGTTATAACGGCAGCAATTATATTATGTTAAAATAACCGCAGCATTATGAATACCTCATAAGCGAATAAGAGGCTATATTCACTTATTTCCACTAATTTCCATGTGGAATAAAATTACATCCTTTATTTTGAGATAAAATACAAGACAGAAAAACATTTTAACTATAATGTGGGTCTAATTTTAAACATAAATAATTAAATAATAATTTGGATATTATTTTCCTATTAAATTAAATATGCATTTATTCTTATTAAGACATTTGGAAAAACTTTTACATTGAAGTGGAAAATAAAACGGGTGTTGTGGAAATAGATGGGGAGAAATGTGGCCACAAAAATCACAGGAAAAAACACCACAAACCTTAAGAGACATCTCAATGTTTTTATTTATTTTATTTAAATGTATGTGTGTGTACTTGTTTAGTTGGTAAAATAAATATGTTGTAACTTCAAATCAGAGCGTCTTCCGTGTCTGGAATGGATGTATTCTTGAGTCTATAAGGTAACAATAATATAATAAGATAACATTGTTTGAAATGGGTTTGGCTAAAAGAAGATTTTGGTTTTGTCTATAATACGTACTTATACTATATTGACTGGGTTAAATAGAATTGCATTACTAAAAAGAGACTAAAATACAATTTTCATTGACTAAAACTTGACTAAAATGTCATTAGTTTTCGTCGACTAAAACTAGACGAAAATAGTCATAGATAATTCTGACTAAAATGCTCAGACTTTTAGTCGACTAAAACTTGACTAGACTAAAAAGAGTATGACTATGACTAAAACTAATAAAAACTAAAATGACTGCTTGACACAAAGACTAGACTAAAACTAAAATGAAAACAGGCCGCCAAAAACAACACTACTGCTCAGCCTGTTCCACCTTGGCCACCTGCTCAGCCTGCTCCACCTTGGCCACTTGCTCAGCCTGCTCCACCCTGACCACCTGTTCAGCCTGCTCCACCTTGGCCACCTGCTCAGCCTGCTCCACCTTGGCCACCTGCTCAGCCTGCTCCATCTTGGCCACCTGCTCAGCCTGTTCCACCTGCTCCACCTTGGCCACCTGCTCAGCCTGTTCCACCTTGGCCACCTGCTCAGCCTGCTCCACCTTGGCCACCTGCTCAGCCTGTTCCACCTGCTCCACCTTGGCCACCTGCTCAGCCTGCTCCACCTTGGCCACCTGTTCAGCCTGTTCCACCTGCTCCACCTTGGCCACCTGCTCAGCCTGTTCCACCTTGGCCACCTGCTCAGCCTGCTCCACCTTGGTCACCTGCTCAGCCTGTTCCACCTGCTCCACCTTGGCCACCTGCTCAGCCTGCTTCACCTTGGCCACCTGCTCAGCCTGCTCCACCCTGACCACCTGCTCAGCCTGTTCCACCCTGACCACCTGCTCAGCCTGCTCCACCTTGGCCACCTGCTCAGCCTGCTCCACCTTGGCCATCTGCTCAGCCTGTTCCACCCTGACCACCTGCTCAGCCTGCTCCACCTTGGCCACCTGCTCAGCCTGCTCCACCTTGGCCATCTGCTCAGCCTGTTCCACCCTGACCACCTGTTCAGCCTGCTCCACCTTGGCCACCTGCTCCACCTTGGCCACCTGCTCAGCCTGCTCCACCTTGGCCATCTGCTCAGCCTGTTCCACCCTGACCACCTGCTCAGCCTGCTCCACCTTGGCCACCTGCTCAGCCTGCTCCACCCTGACCACCTGCTCAGCCTGCTCCACCTTGGCCACCTGTTCAGCCTGTTCCACCCTGACCACCTGCTCAGCCTGCTCCACCATGGCCACCTGCTCAGCCTGCTCCACCCTGACCACCTGCTCAGCCTGTTCCACCTTGGCCACCTGCTCAGCCTGCTCCACCCTGACCACCTGCTCAGCCTGTTCCACCCTGACCACCTGTTCAGCCTGTTCCACCTTGGCCACCTGCTCAGCCTGCTCAACCTTGGCCACCTGCTCAGCCTGTTCCACCTTGGCCACCTGCTCAGCCTGCTTCACCTTGGCCACCTGCTCAGCCTGTTCCACCTTGGCCACCTGCTCAGCCTGCTTCACCTTGGCCACCTGCTCAGCCTGCTCCACCCTGACCACCTGCTCAGCCTGCTCTACCTTGGCCACCTGCTCAGCCTGCTCCACCCTGACCACCTGCTCAGCCTGTTCCACCTTGGCCACCTGCTCAGCCTGCTCTACCTTGGCCACCTGTTCAGCCTGTTCCACCCTGACCACCTGCTCAGCCTGCTCCACCATGGCCACCTGCTCAGCCTGCTCCACCCTGACCACCTGCTCAGCCTGCTCCACCCTGACCACCTGCTCAGCCTGTTCCACCTTGGCCACCTGCTCAGCCTGCTCCACCCTGACCACCTGCTCAGCCTGTTCCACCCTGACCACCTGTTCAGCCTGTTCCACCTTGGCCACCTGCTCAGCCTGCTCAACCTTGGCCACCTGCTCAGCCTGTTCCACCTTGGCCACCTGCTCAGCCTGCTTCACCTTGGCCACCTGCTCAGCCTGTTCCACCTTGGCCACCTGCTCAGCCTGCTTCACCTTGGCCACCTGGTCAGCCTGCTCCACCTTGGCCACCTGCTCAGCCTGCTCAACCTTGGCCACCTGCTCAGCCTGTTCCACCTTGGCCACCTGCTCAGCCTGCTTCACCTTGGCCACCTGCTTAGCCTGCTCCACCCTGGGCATCTGCTCAGCCTGCTCCACCCTGGACATCTGCTCAGCCTGCTCCACCCTGGACATCTGCTCAGCCTGCTCCACCCTGGGCATCTGCTCAGCCTGCTCCACCCTTGCCACCTGCTCAGCCTGCACCACCTTGGCCACCTGCTTAGCCTGCTCCACCCTGGCCACCTGGTCAGCCTGCTCCACCTTGGCCGCCTGCTCCATCCTGACCACCTGCTCAGCCTGTTCCACCTTGGCCACCTGTTCAGCCTGCTCCACCTTGGCCACCTGCTCAGCCTGCTTCACCTTGGCCACCTGTTCAGCCTGCTCCACCTTGGCCACCTGGTCAGCCTGCTCCACCTTGGCCACCTGCTCAGCCTGCTCCACCTTGGCCACTTGTTCAGCCTGCTCCACCTTGGCCACCTGTTCAGCCTGCTCCACCTTGGCCACCTGGTCGGCCTGCTCCACCTTGGCCACCTGCTCAGCCTGCTCCACCTTGGCCACCTGTTCAGCCTGCTCCACCTTGGCCACCTGGTCAGCCTGCTCCACCTTGGCCACCTGGTCAGCCTGCTCCACCTTGGCCACCAGCTCAGCCTGCTCCACCTTGGCCACCTGTTCAGCCTGCTCCACCTTGGCCACCTGGTCAGCCTGCTCCACCTTGGCCACCTGGTCAGCCTGCTCCACCTTGGCCACCAGCTCAGCCTGCTCCACCTTGGCCACCTGTTCAGCCTGCTCCACCTTGGCCACCTGCTCAGCCTGCTCCACCCTGACCACCTGCTCAGCCTGCTCCACCCTGACCACCTGCTCAGCCTGCTCCACCTTGGCCACCTGTTCAGTCTGCTCCACCTTGGCCACCTGTTCAGCTTGCTCCACCTTGGCCACCTGCTCAGCCTGCTCCACCTTGGCCACCTGCTCAGCCTGCTCCACCTTGGCCACCTGTTCAGCCTGCTCCACCTTGGCCACCTGTTCAGCCTGCTCCACCTTGGCCACCTGTTCAGCCTGCTCCACCTTGGCCACCTGTTCAGCCTGCTCCACCCTGGCCACCTGCTCAGCCTGCTCCACCCTGACCACCTGCTCAGCCTGCTCCACCCTGACCACCTGCTCAGCCTGCTCCACCTTGGCCACCTGTTCAGCCTGCTCCACCTTGGCCACCTGCTCAGCCTGCTCCACCTTGGCCACCTGGTCAGCCTGCTCCACCCTGGCCACCTGCTCAACCTGTTCCACCCTGACCACCTGCTCAGCCTGCTCCACCTTGGCCACCTGCTCAGCCTGCTCCACCTTGGCCATCTGCTCAGCCTGTTCCACCCTGACCACCTGTTCAGCCTGCTCCACCTTGGCCACCTGCTCCACCTTGGCCACCTGCTCAGCCTGCTCCACCTTGGCCATCTGCTCAGCCTGTTCCACCCTGACCACCTGCTCAGCCTGCTCCACCTTGGCCACCTGCTCAGCCTGCTCCACCCTGACCACCTGCTCAGCCTGCTCCACCTTGGCCACCTGTTCAGCCTGTTCCACCCTGACCACCTGCTCAGCCTGCTCCACCATGGCCACCTGCTCAGCCTGCTCCACCCTGACCACCTGCTCAGCCTGTTCCACCTTGGCCACCTGCTCAGCCTGCTCCACCCTGACCACCTGCTCAGCCTGTTCCACCCTGACCACCTGTTCAGCCTGTTCCACCTTGGCCACCTGCTCAGCCTGCTCAACCTTGGCCACCTGCTCAGCCTGTTCCACCTTGGCCACCTGCTCAGCCTGCTTCACCTTGGCCACCTGCTCAGCCTGTTCCACCTTGGCCACCTGCTCAGCCTGTTCCACCTTGGCCACCTGCTCAGCCTGCTTCACCTTGGCCACCTGCTCAGCCTGCTCCACCCTGACCACCTGCTCAGCCTGCTCTACCTTGGCCACCTGTTCAGCCTGTTCCACCCTGACCACCTGCTCAGCCTGCTCCACCATGGCCACCTGCTCAGCCTGCTCCACCCTGACCACCTGCTCAGCCTGTTCCACCTTGGCCACCTGCTCAGCCTGCTCCACCCTGACCACCTGCTCAGCCTGTTCCACCCTGACCACCTGTTCAGCCTGTTCCACCTTGGCCACCTGCTCAGCCTGCTCAACCTTGGCCACCTGCTCAGCCTGTTCCACCTTGGCCACCTGCTCAGCCTGCTTCACCTTGGCCACCTGCTCAGCCTGTTCCACCTTGGCCACCTGCTCAGCCTGCTTCACCTTGGCCACCTGGTCAGCCTGCTCCACCTTGGCCACCTGCTCAGCCTGCTCAACCTTGGCCACCTGCTCAGCCTGTTCCACCTTGGCCACCTGCTCAGCCTGCTTCACCTTGGCCACCTGCTTAGCCTGCTCCACCCTGGGCATCTGCTCAGCCTGCTCCACCCTGGACATCTGCTCAGCCTGCTCCACCCTGGGCATCTGCTCAGCCTGCTCCACCCTTGCCACCTGCTCAGCCTGCACCACCTTGGCCACCTGCTTAGCCTGCTCCACCCTGGCCACCTGGTCAGCCTGCTCCACCTTGGCCGCCTGCTCCATCCTGACCACCTGCTCAGCCTGTTCCACCTTGGCCACCTGTTCAGCCTGCTCCACCTTGGCCACCTGCTCAGCCTGCTTCACCTTGGCCACCTGTTCAGCCTGCTCCACCTTGGCCACCTGGTCAGCCTGCTCCACCTTGGCCACCTGCTCAGCCTGCTCCACCTTGGCCACTTGTTCAGCCTGCTCCACCTTGGCCACCTGTTCAGCCTGCTCCACCTTGGCCACCTGGTCGGCCTGCTCCACCTTGGCCACCTGCTCAGCCTGCTCCACCTTGGCCACCTGTTCAGCCTGCTCCACCTTGGCCACCTGGTCAGCCTGCTCCACCTTGGCCACCTGGTCAGCCTGCTCCACCTTGGCCACCAGCTCAGCCTGCTCCACCTTGGCCACCTGTTCAGCCTGCTCCACCTTGGCCACCTGGTCAGCCTGCTCCACCTTGGCCACCAGCTCAGCCTGCTCCACCTTGGCCACCTGTTCAGCCTGCTCCACCTTGGCCACCTGCTCAGCCTGCTCCACCCTGACCACCTGCTCAGCCTGCTCCACCCTGACCACCTGCTCAGCCTGCTCCACCTTGGCCACCTGTTCAGTCTGCTCCACCTTGGCCACCTGTTCAGCTTGCTCCACCTTGGCCACCTGCTCAGCCTGCTCCACCTTGGCCACCTGTTCAGCCTGCTCCACCTTGGCCACCTGTTCAGCCTGCTCCACCTTGGCCACCTGTTCAGCCTGCTCCACCTTGGCCACCTGTTCAGCCTGCTCCACCTTGGCCACCTGTTCAGCCTGCTCCACCCTGGCCACCTGCTCAGCCTGCTCCACCCTGACCACCTGCTCAGCCTGCTCCACCCTGACCACCTGCTCAGCCTGCTCCACCTTGGCCACCTGTTCAGCCTGCTCCACCTTGGCCACCTGCTCAGCCTGCTCCACCTTGGCCACCTGGTCAGCCTGCTCCACCCTGGCCACCTGCTCAGCCTGCTCCACCCTGACCACCTGCTCAGCCTGCTCCACCTTGGCCACCTGTTCAGCCTGCTCCACCCTGGCCACCTGCTCAGCCTGCTCCACCCTGACCACCTGCTCAGCCTGCTCCACCTTGGCCACCTGTTCAGCCTGCTCCACCTTGGCCACCTGTTCAGCCTGCTCCACCTTGGCCACCTGCTCAGCCTGCTCCACCTTGGCCACCTGTTCAGCCTGCTCCACCTTGGCCACCTGCTCAGCCTGCTCCACCTTGGCCACCTGCTCAGCCTGCTCCACCCTGACCACCTGCTCAGCCTGCTCCAACCCTGGGAGTCAAAGGACAAAGAACGAAGGACCCCACCCCCCAAAAAAAGTATTAAATGCTAAACAAAGTTACAAATTAAATTACTTGAAAATTGAGTGAGAATAAAGTCAGGTCTGAGCCCATAAAAGAGTCAACTAAACAGAACCAAACTTAGCAGTAATCAAATGAACTAATCTCTTGGCAGCTTTGCGGCGTAATCCCGTCGGAAAGGTTACGTGACGCAAGCAAAAAAATCGGACGATTTTGAAGTTGGAGATGCGAGTTGTTTTTGTAAAAGGTGTTTGAATTAGTCTTCGCACGTTCTCTTGGGGCGGTACTTCCGCCCACGTCTAGCGTGACCTTTCTCACCCACATCTCATCCAAGATGTACGTCTTCAGGACGAATCATCAGGACATTTTCATTTTAAAATGACTGACCTCTATCATGATCCACTTGGTGAAGTTCTCTTTCACTCCCTCTAGAAAGTGGTCAGGGTCACCATCTTGAATTTCCCCAGGTCATGAATTCCCAGTGGATCAGGGGTGGGGGTAGTATGAGCTTGCACCTCCATCTGAAGCAGTACTTGGAAACCTTTTTCCAAGTAACTAGTAAAGTAACGCATTACTTTTCAAATTTACAACAAAATATCTGAGTTACTTTTTCACATTAATTTGACTGACAGCTCTCCTGCCCTCATGTGGAGAAAAATAAGTGCAGAGGTGTGTGTGTGAACATGATGGTTATTGTAGTTCTAGACTAAATGTGAGCATTTATTCATCTCACTTGCACAATTGTTACGACCCTGTCTTCAATTGTGTTCTGAGGGTGTGATTGGCTGCAGACAATCATGCCTAATTGATTAATTTATGGGCGGAGGGTATAAAAGCTTTCTCCACCTGCTCATCAGTACTTCCTCTGGGGGAACATCTCCAGAGAAGTCCTTGCTTTTGCTCCACTTTGTTGCTTTCTATTTTATTTATAATTTCTCAACATTCCTCACCAATTGTATTATTATTTTTCCCTTTATTGTTTAAATCCCTAGACTTTGTTATATTTCTGTAATGGATCACTATTTGTGTTTTTCATTTGCATGTGTGATCCTCTTTATGTAACGGTCGAGAACGAGCTGGCCGTGACACAATAAAGATGCTGTTCTCCTCAAAATGAATGAGTACTTTGCAAACCTCCAATAATTAAATGTTAAATAAAACAACTATTTTTATGCATAATCTACCTTTATATTGAATTGACCAATGTCTTGCTGCTGACCTTTGATGATGAAAATTACTAGATTTTTAGTTTTTATTGGTAAAACTTTTTTCTCCTGCATCCTATTCTCCATTATCCAGAGCTGCGCCCTCTAGTGTTCATGCGGGAATCTGCATCTTTACCTCAGCCTGGGGCTTATTATTTACATTTTGGTATGAAGAGGTCTTTACCGTTGCACAAAAATATAACTTTTTTGTTATAAACAAAAACAAGCCCAGCCCAGGTGAGAAAAAGTAACGCAAAAGTAACGTAACGCTAGCCTGGCGTGGCCATACTCAATTCTAGTCAGAATATGAGTCTGGTGCCGCTCCATTGAGCTTTGATTATGGGGCGTGTTTCAACCGGGCCAGGAAAGACCTCAATTGGATAGACCCACAACCAATCAGAGCAACGGAGCGACGCGTAACGTTAGTTGTCAAATGTCAACAGAACTCAACTGCACTGTTACCAAGTCCGTGTTTTTCTCCATGTCCGCGGGTTGAAGCGACCCCAATTATGTGATTATATAAACCCAGGAATGCGAATTTTAGCAGGCAACCTTGCCAAAATAACATATTTTGCCAACCAAACGCCATTTTTGTACGGAGAACCCCTCGGAAAGTTCGATCATCGTTTCTGAGAGAAATAGTGAAGGTGAATGCATATACGAACAAGTTCTCCGTTTAGGATAAGAGCAAATTGAACCCAAGAGCCTTCGATGACGTGGATGATTACGTTACTGTTGATCATCTGTCCATCATCGTCTAAAGCCCGCCCTGACAATTTCATTGGTCCGAACAGTTTCTGTTCGGGCATAATTACTCCTCTATGGAGCGAGCCCAGACAGAATTGCCCGAGCAAACATTTTTGTGGGCGGGGCTAAATTCGGCTGGCATCCAGGCTAACGTAACGCATTACTTTTCTTAAAAAGTAACTCAATTAGTTACTTTTTAAGGGAGTAACACAATATTGTGATGCATTACTTTTCAAAGTAACTTTCTCCAACACTGGACTCCACCTCTTCTACCTGTGCTTCCATCTTTCCATAAAGATTATTTTAAATGGAAATAATGCATAATGAAATCTGCACGTCATTGACCCCTATAACCTATAACGGCTCATATTTGCACATCATTAGTGTCAATAAAGCTTTCCGGGCAGTTTCTCCTCCCACTGGTGTTTCTCCTCCTTCACTGTCTGCGGTCGGGCTTGTATTGACAGCGGTTAATGATTTGTCCGTCTGACTCTGGGATGGAAGTGCGTCTGCTAAGCTGAGGGACAAAGAGCAGAACAGAGAAAAGCTGCAGGAGTCATGAGGGTCCTCGCTCTTCTTATCTTCACGAGTCTTCTCTTCCAGACCGCTGTGAGTTTCTGTTTCTCTCATCTCATCATGTGAAATACATGTTCAAAAATCATGACAAGGCTGCTTCTGTAGTGTTAAAACAGTCATTATTCTACCAGAAAATGAATTTGGCGTTGCAAACCCTAACCCTAGAAAAGAAATTACACGTTATAATAATGAATAAAAGTAATTTCATACAATTGGGAGGTAAAAAAGTGTTTTCGCTTTTTATTCCACAGCGGAAACAAGCTTCCATAGTGAATGGATTGATGTACATTTGAAATTGAAATTACTTTTATCTTATTAGATTCTGGAAAGACAATCAGAAACCGATGGAACCCAACACCGAGTCCCATCCAGAAATCCAGGTGAAGAGTCAAACTCGGATCAAAGTCTAGATGCCGTTTCGGAGGAAAGAGAGTCATTCTTGGGCCCGGCCCAATGTCTGGAACAGAAGTACACACGGCTGTCTTGCTCAAAAGTGTTCTGTCCACCTTGGAGGCGATGTATCGCGGGACAGTGTGTCTGTAAGATGCCGTACAAGTGTCCACGGCAGGAGTACCACGCGTGTACGCTGGAAGGATCCAAGTATTACTCCATGTGTCAGGCCAAAGCCATCTCCTGCAGATCCAACAGGCCCCTTTTCTCTCATTTCAGCAGAACCTGCGAAGGTGAGGACATAATGCATGGAAACGAGACAAAAAACCCTCAGCTAACAAAAACAAAAAAATTTATGTTTTAAAAACGTTTTTTCTTGGTTGTGTGAACATTAAAGCAACATTTTGATTCATAATATTGCAAACATTATGGGAGCGTTACTTTTGAATGTTCTCTGAAGGTTTTGGAACAAGTACTCACCCACCACTAGCCTAGCTTAGCACAAAGACTGGAGGTAAACAGCTCCATCTAGCCAGTCTTCACAGGGGCGCAACTACCCAGTGCCAGAGGGGTATGCAGCAACAATTTTGCCCCCCCCCCCCCTATATATATATATATATTAACAATGTAAACAAATAAAAAAACAGTCACAAATTGACAAACATTAACATTATGATCGAATTCCAATAAAGAAACGAAAAGAAAGAAAATAATCTGTATTTTTATAACGATTCCAAGTAGTAACCAGTTCTCGATGCCCAATAACGTCGCTACCAAACATTCTAGCGCGCTCTTTAGTTCCTGCTAAATTGTCATGGCGTGTCTTTCCACTTGCCCGTTAATCTCGTGTTGATGGTCATGAGGATGGGAAACGATGATGGTGAATTAAAATTTTACTGTAACTGTAATCATAGGCGCGAGCGAGATGATTGACAGGACGATAGCGGAAGCACAAGCGAAAGATCACTTTTGTTAATAACAAAAAACACAAACCACAAACTGAGGGTTTCCAAAATATCTTTTATTTATTTGTTATTATTCGGGTATAGCAATTTTATGTCATCCGTCTTATTCATTTTTTTTTAAGAAAAGTAAAAAAAAAAATGTATTATACTATTTTATTGTTGTTGTATTTTCTTTAAAAATAGGCTAATAACGAACAAAAAATATAAACATTCGTTTGAGAGTAATTAAAGAGGAAATTGGGTTAAGCAATATCATACCAGCAAGAGAGCTATTTTCCAGAGTAGCCGATATCAGCACGATTGCAAAATGCCATATTCATTTCATACAACAGTTCAATAAACAACAAGTGGTCATTTTTTACAGTTTTGCTCTATTTTTCCAACAAAAATAGATTTCAAACAAAGTTTAGGTTTCATTCTCGAATAATTCACCGCTTTTGAACATAGAACTAATTAGTTGAATGATTCTAGAATCCACTCACGCCGCCAAATATACAGGCAGATTATAGTTTCATAGGCCTGGAATAATTACAATTTTCCCAACATTTCATATTTCTATAATTAAAACATTATATTTAGAACATAAATCATTTATTTAGGAAATTGTAATTACAGTGTAAGTGGATTTTGTTGATACTGATTTCATTTAATTCTTATAACAGTCATAGTGTGTTGTGGTAAATAGTGTAATTACTGAAAAAGATGGTCAACAATGTGTAACTTTACTTTATAAGAGGTGTGCCCTAAAAAGTGAGCAAGCACATTTAAGAACACCAAGGAAAGAGCACGATCTTTAGTCTGTTTGGATACTTCAAACACAAGTTTGCACTGCCTGTTTGGTTTACCTGTTTACACGTTAATAACGTGCGTTTTTTTACTGACTCAAAGCGCCTGTTAGTCCTCTAAAATATTATATAATATTGAGGAAATACAGAAATGATTTAGAAACGCACAACAGCAGCTACATATAGAAAATATTATTATATACCAATATTATTATATTTTTATAACATCGCTTTGGAGCCCCATATATAGTGCATACCCACTTTTTGCGACACTGAGTCTTCGTGCTAAGCTAGGCTAGTGGGTGCGTCAGACAGAGTTATGGGAATGGTGTGTATGGGCTGATCTAACTCTGGGGGATACAGTGAATAAGCGAAACTTCCCAAAAAGTCGACGTGTTCCTTTAAGGTTCTATCAACGCTATTGGGATAACGTTTGTTCATAAACGATGAACTGCTCCAGTACCACACGGTCGATGATTCCCTCGACATCGTCACCGGCGGCCATCAGCCACTTGCGGCATGAGTCCCGGAGCTGGTGCGCGAAGGCGAAGGGTCGACCGGACTCGGCGAGGGTCAGGGTCCGGAACCGCTGTCGCTGTTCTTCTGGGCTCCGGCCGACCCTCTGTAGGACGGCGCGCTTCAGGTCTCCATAGTCCAGGAGATTCTGGACTGGCAGTTGGTGTGCGGCTACCTGCGCTTCTCCAGACAATAGCGGCAGGAGCCGCATTGACCAGTCCGACCGGGGCCACCCCCGGGACTCGGCGGACCTCTCGAAGAGGTCGATGAATGCCTCCGGATCATCCTCGGAGCCCATCTTCGAGAGGTGGATGTTGGGGGCCGAGTCGGTGGTAGGCGGGGGGGTGGCCGGAATCTCCCGGACCATCCAGCTCCGGAACAGCTCGCGGTCTTCATGCTGAGCGCGAATGAGGGCCTCAAAACGCTTATCCTGTTCGGCCCTCACGGCCAGCAGATCTTGGTGGGTCTCTTGATGAAGACCAGCGAGCGATGCAACGAGATCCGCAAGCGGCGTCTTTGGCGGAGTCTGCATAGCGGCGGCACTCTTCTTCCTTCCCGGGTTTCGGCACCAGTGTAACGTTGTTGGTTCATGTGGGTGTAGGAAGGAAGAAGACGGGGTCGGCTTACTGGGACTGCTCTCTTTATTTGGTTCACCTTTTCTCAAATTCACACGCACGATGGCGATTTAACTCAAAACATTCACACTGACGCTCCACGTCAGTCTCAAACTCAGTTTCTCTCAAATTCAGTCTCTCTTTTCGTATCTGGCAGTGAGGTGTCTGCTCGCAGTCCCAGTCTCAATCTCTCTCTCCTCTCTCTCTCTACTGAGCGGCTTTTACGGTCTCTCCACGCCAATCACTGGAATCAGACACAGGTGTTAGTGATCTGCACTTGACCTACTTACTCACCGCTCGTCTCCGTCTTTGCTCGCTCCCGCTACAGACCTCGCAGAACCACGCCCCCTCCGCCACATTATGTCTGAACACTCAACAAAAAAAATTATGTTTTAAAACCGTTTTTTCTTGGTTGTGTGAACATTAAAGCAACATTTCGATTCATAATATTGTAAACATTATGGGAGCGTTACTTTTGAATGTTCTCTGAAGGTTTTGGAACAAGTACTCACCCACAACTAGCCTAGCTTAGCACAAAGACTGGAGGTAAACAGCTCCATCTAGCCAGTCTTTGTGCTAAGCTAGTAGGTCAGACAGAGTTATGGGAATGGTGTGTATGGGTTTATCTAACTCTGAG
This sequence comes from Gobio gobio, assembly GCF_949357685.1. NCBI lineage: Eukaryota > Metazoa > Chordata > Actinopteri > Cypriniformes > Gobionidae > Gobio > Gobio gobio. The sequence continues at coordinate 5,438,861 of NC_137117.1, read as the reverse complement.
GGATACAGTGAATAAGTCCCAAAGAGTTGGCATGTTCCTTTAAGGTTCTATCAACGCTATTGGAATAACGTTTGTTCATAACGATGGGAGAACCTTGCCAGAATGTTTGCTGGGTCATTATCCCATATCACAACATCCTCCAGAATCGATCAAGAACAAAAGTTTGTTAACCAAATGTCCTTGAGGTTCTTCAGATGCATTGGTTTCTTTAGAAAAGCATTTACTGTATCAAGCCACAAATGCTTACTAACTAGAGTGGAGAATTATTTTTTTTTTCAGGCTTTCTTTTGACTTCAGCTTGTTCAGGTCTAAATGAGATTGTGTTATATTAAACTTGTGGATCGATATGTTCCGGGTCATGTTGACCCTAATTGGATTCAATACTATTCCCCAAAAATTACGACATTATTTTGTCGTTAATTAATTAGTTAATGTCAAAACCTAACATTAAAACTTGACATGAGAACATATGATTGTAAATATTGTATTTTTGTCTTTTTTTTTAAATGTTCTTTGTCTTTTTTATGCGCTCACAACACCAAGATCATGGGTTTGATTCCCAGCAAAAATGTATGCCTTTAATGCAGCGTACATTTCTTCAAATGCTAAATGCATAAATGTTAATATAAATGCCCTAAGAGGGAAGTTTAGAAACTGACTTGACAGAATACATAATTTTGAGGGTTTTATTTTGGGCCTGTGCAGCTGCCTTTAAATTATACAGGTCAAATTGACCCGCTAACATCACAATCATAATAGGAATATCATACACACATTAGACAGTCACAACAGAGAAACTTAGCAGGCATGTTCAAGACCCTGAATGACAAATAATCACACAATTTCAAGAAAAACATGTGAAAAAAAGGTGTGGGATGAATTGGTGTGTGATTATACAGTGCTCACCGGTTTGTTTGCCCGTGTTTGTGTTCAGCAGAAGAGAAGGTGGAAGTCAGTCTGCAGAACTCTGGCTCTGATAAAGTGGTCATGATAAAGACACAGATGGGTAAAATGTTGGTATGTGGCAAGGACTGGAATATGGCTGCAGCGAATGTCGTTTGCCGAAACCCTCTGAATGTCGCCAGGTAAACACACCCATCACTACACACAAGACGTCCTTCCTCTCGACTCATCATGTGCTGACTGCTTTTCTTGTTCTGTCTGTGTCTCAGAGGAGCGGAGAGGGCGGCTAAAATCCAGTACAAGTCTCTTACTGGCTCTAACTGGCCAACGGAGTGTATGAGTGTTCACTGCACAGGATCTGAGCTCTCATTGGCCGAGTGCACCATCTCTAACCCCCAGCCAATCACAGATGACTCAAAAGTGGCTGTCGCAAAGTGTTATGACGAAACCAAAGGTGATTTTTCCTCTAGATGTACTCATCGTTTTATCTGAAGAAAATTAACATCCCACTTAATGAGCGAGCGTGTAACGAGGTTAGTTCGTGTGGGAAGAAGGAGGCGGGAACCGGCGAACAATAAACAACAAACTTTAATCAAATGAACAAACAAAGTGAAAGTAAAAGCGGCAGCCCCTCACGGACGACTGCCGCACATACATAAACAAAACGTAAATAAAACACAACTTAAAGTCCAGGCCTGGTCTTGTCTCGTCCTTCACTGTCGTCGCTCCTCCTTTATACTCCCGTCACGGTCCCTCAGCCTCGCTGCTCGCCACAGAGTGCATTCGGCATTTAACACAAATATTTCAAACAAAGTGTTTGTTTTCCGCATGCAAACTATAATATCTTTTATTCTTTGAATAATTAGAGGCACATGTTTTTGGTTGTAAGAACAATAAGATATGTTTGTTCCCTTTCAATACGGTTCACTCGATAAAGTCACCTTTATTTATATAGTGCTTTTTACAATGCCGATTGTTTCAATCAGGCTTCAGTATTTGGAGAAACAAAGTTTCCCTTTCTGTCCGTCACTTCAACGTCTGTCGAAACCGACATATGGGGGTTTGCTATTGGGAGCCCCAATCATCTCTGAGAATAACAGAAAATGCCAATGAAATTGGCATGCAGAATTTGCCAGGCCGTGCCCGTACATACGGGTATATAAGGCTGGCAGCATCTTTGTCACCTAAAAATCCAAAGGGATATCAACATGTTCAGCGTCCCTTTAGTACTGCCCGTGCAGAGTCCAGTGTTGGGCACGTTACTTTAAAAAAGTTATTAGTTATAGTTACTAGTTACTTCTTACAAATAGTAACTGAGTTACATCATTATAAAAGTAACTAATTACCAGGGAAAGTAACTACTGGGTTTTTTTTTCAAAACTTGGATGCCCCCAATATTAAATATGTTAAATGAATGAATTGGACACTAAATAGAATAAATTATTATTATAAAACATTGTACGTTAATGTACACTATTGTAATGTTGCTGTGGGACAATGTGAGAGACACCTATCAAATTCAATACATTATTGTAAATATTATCAGTAGGCCTACTATAGTGTAAATATTATCAGTACTATACTACTCGTTTGGTAGTGGAGCTCATGTTATCTCCTGGGTGTTTAGCCACTGATGTTGTGGTAACATGTGATGATGTGAGGCTTCATTTGATTAGAATGACTTGCCACCGCCGTGGAGAGACTCTTTCCTCCTGGGCATAAGTTGCACGTTACATAAACATTCTGACCTTTCACCTCAACGAGGGAAAAGTAGCGCTTATACTTCCAGTTTGAGAAAGCTACCTTTGAAGTCGTTGGACTTGCCTTTGTTCTGACTCATGGTCGTTGGTGTGTGTGACTGTGCATGTGCGTTTGTGTCATAGGAGTGTGTATGAAATCAACCTATCAACCTCAACCTTGTCTCCCACCCACCAATCATCATCAGTTATGTGTACCAACCAACCCACCCCCAACACGCATAGCATACGCACACGCACACACACACACACACACACACACACACACACACACACACACACACACACACACACCAACCAGAGAAAAAAAAACATTGCAGGTCCGACTGACAGAGTGCCTGACATAAAAAGTATGACTTGCAAGATAAAAAGTCACAATTACCTCACAAGCTTTCATAGTTATCTAACATAAAAGTGACTTAATCTGCATCTTCATCACATTCTTTTATGGAAAAGGTGAGCATTATTTTCTGTGCTGACCCTTCTCACACACACTGATGTTTTTCCTCTGTGTAGGCACATGTAAGAAGTTCATGTGTGCAAATGGGAAGTGTTTAATCCATGGAAAACCTTGTAATGGTGTTGATGACTGTGGAGACAACAGTGATGAGATGTGCTGCACAGGTGAGTCTCTACTTCCTGCCTCTGTCTGTGACATCATCATTCCTCTTCCTGTTTTCCACAATTCTGTCTGTTGTTTTCTCTTTCTAAATAACGTACTGTTTATTTTTTAATGTAAAGCATTACATATGTAATTGTAAACAATGAATGCATTGCCTTAAAACACAGTATTAAAAACCCATCTTAATGTAACCGTTTCTGTTGTGTGAAGGATGTGAAAATAAAGCGTTCCACTGTAAGTCGGACGTCTGTATTCCCCAACACGCCGTCCAAGATGGAATCAGAGACTGTCTGGGAGGAGAAGATGAACTGGATGGTCAGTGAACTCATCTGAGATTTCATTACTGCAAAAAAACTGCTTCAGTTCCAGAAATAGTGTCCATTTTACTTTCATCTTCAGGTTCATCAAAAGTCCTACTCAGACAGGACTAGATTGCCTGGGGAGAGAAATTAAATTGCAAAATTTCAAGACATTTAAACCACATCTGTGTTTTCTTCACACAATTTGATTCATAAGTAATATACACTCACCTAAAGGATTATTAGGAACACCTGTTAAATTTCTCATTAATGCAATTATCTAATCAACCAATCACATGGCAGTTGCTTCAATGCATTTAGGGGTGTGGTCCTGCTCAAGACAATCTCCTGAACTCCACACTGAATGTCAGAATGGGAAAGAAAGGTGATTTAAGCAATTTTGAGCGTGGCATGGTTGTTGGTGTCAGACGGGCCGGTCTGAGTATTTCACAATCTGCTCAGTTACTGGGATTTTCACGCTCAACCATTTCTAGGGTTTACAAAGAATGGTGTGAAAAGGGAAAAACATCCAGTATGCGGCAGTCCTGTGGGAGAAAATGCCTTGTTGATGCTAGAGGTCAGAGGAGAATGGGCCGACTGATTCAAGCTGATAGAAGAGCAACTTTGACTGAAATAACCACTCGTTACAACCGAGGTATGTAGCAAAGCATTTGTGAAGCCACAACACGCACAACCTTGAGGCGGATGGGCTACAACAGCGGAAGACCCCACCGGGTACCACTCATCTCCACTACAAATAGGAAAAAAAGGCTAAAAAAAATTGGACAGTTGAAGACTGGAAAAATGTTGCCTGGTCTGATGGGTCTGGATTTCTGTTGAGACATTCAGATGGTAGAGTCAGAATTTGGCATAAAACAGAATGAGAACATGGATCCATCATGCCTTGTTACCACTGTGCAGGCTGGTGGTGGTGGTGTTATGGTGTGGGGGATGTTTTCTTGGCACACTTTAGGCCCCTTAGTGCCAATTGGGCATCGTTTAAATGCCACGGTCTACCTGAGCATTGTTTCTGAACATGTCCTTCCCTTTATGACCACCATGTCCCCATCCTCTGATGGCTACTTCCAGCAGGATAATGCACCGTCACAAAGCTCCAATCATTTCAAATTGGTTTCTTGAACATGACAATGAGTTCACTGGACTAAAATGGCCCCCACAGTCACCAGATCTCAACCCAATAGAGCATCTTTGGGATGTGGTGGAACGGGAGCTTCGTGCCCTGGATGTGCATCCCACAAATCTCCATTAACTGCAAGATGCTATCCTATCAATATGGGCCAACATTTCTAAAGAATGCTTTCAGCACCTTGTTAAATCAATGCCACGTAGAATTAAGGCAGTTCTGAAGGCGAAAGGGGGTCAAACACAGTATTAGTATGGTGTTGCTAATAATCCTTTAGGTGAGTGTACAAGTGATGGTGTGTGTAAGTGATGATGTGTCAACTGATGATGTGTCGCCTACATCAACTGAAGACCCCTGGCATCTACAAGTGGTTGGCGCATTTTAGCATATTTGAAGGAACGTGAATCACCTTATCCTATGTGTTCACTAAGTGTATCTGACCAGTGACTGATATGAACAGGATAGCTGACAACAAAGGAAAGACCTTGTGATGGCTGACTGGAAGGAATGGCATGGGTTAGCTACACATGTCGGCAGGATCCAATACAGAAAAGTATTTGGAGACATCAACCCATAGCTATGAAGGTAACAAAAAATAGAATAACCATAGAGTCGACGAGAGGAGGAGTGAAACAGCTCATTGATGGACCACATGGCTGATGACCTTGGAACGAATAATACACAGAAGAGGTCCACAGCACAAGATGTCAACACACTAAGAGAAAATGATAAGGAGCTTTAGGAGAATGACATCAAAAAAGGGACTGAAAATACACAAAGGAAAGAATAGGTGGTGGTTGTTGGAACAAGAACAGGGACCTTGCTAAGAAGGCAGTCAAATTAGTCGAGTGAAGTCCAGAAACCGGAGTCAAATCACAGTTTGCAGGATTTCAGACCCATGTACCAGATGAAGTAAACTCAAGCACAGAGAAAGCAGTGGAGGAGTGTATAGGGCCTAGCCAGCCAAGATGACCAAAAACGGAGAAAAGTCAGAGGTCAAGTCAAGGAGGCAGCTGGAAATTGAGCCCTGGTACAAAAGAGGGGACCGCTGAAAAAGCAATGGAGGAGTACCTCCACAGAGGAGAAAGAGTGATTCAACATACTCCAGGGGAACATCAAGAGCCGACTGACATCCTTAAGGCCAGCAGAAAATCTAAGGTTAGTTCGAAAAAGGAAGGAACTAGCAAGAACATGCTTCTTTAAAGACCCCTTCAGGTTTGTGAAATCCCTCTTAAGTAAAAAAAGAAGGGAGGCGTTCTGAAGACATCAAAGCAGGCACTGGGGTTGAACCTGGGAAAAATACATTCTGACCCAGAAAGGCATGAGCCTATAAGTGTTCTCAATGTTGAAGGCAAGATTTTATTTTGTGTCATAGCGCAAAGGCTGACAACCTATCTTTGGTTCTGTTCCACATGGCATCCTCTGGGCTGCTATTGATTTCTTCAAAATACCAGAGTGTATCACAATCTTGGTAAAAGCCTATTTTCAAGACTTGCAATTCTGCTTTACTACAGCAAACTTTACCATGGGCAAAATGGCAGGATGCACATCTCCCCACTAGCTTTCATCATGACGATGGAGGTTATTATTAGGGTGTCCAAGTTGGTGGCGAGTGGCGAGATGTGAGATGTGAGATGGTGGTCCAGTGGGTTAAACCATGGAACTGATATGCAGAAAGTTGCTGGTTCAATCCCAGCCGTCACCACCAGTGTGTCCTTGAGCAAGGCACTTTACTCCATGTTGCTCCAGGGGGATTGTCCCTGAAATAAGCACTGTAAGTCGCTTTGGATAAAAGCGTCTGCCAAATGCATAAATGTAAATGAGTGTAGTCTGTTGTCTGGAGTCCGTTTCACACCAATAAGGGACTATATGGATGACACGACAACCCTGACCACAATAGCACGATGCACTAGATACCTGTTTAGGAAACTCCAGAAGAACAGTGAATGGGCCAGGATGAAGATCAATCCATCCAAGTCAAGAAGCATTTCCATCCTTTAAGGAAAGCTGTCTGACCAAAGGTTCTTTATTAACAATGACCCCATACCAACAATACTGGAAAAGCCCATCAAAAGCCTTGGATCAAATGCTATGGTGCAAGCCTAAAGGACTGTGAACTAGTTTGGCAGCTGAAGCGGGATGTAGACAGGGGCCTTGAGATCATCAATAAATCTATACTCCCAGGAAAGCTAAAGCTCTGGTACCTACAGTTTGGCCTGCTGGCCAGACTGATGTGGCCCCTAACCATTTTTGACATCCCCCTCACAAAAGATGGAGAGAATGATACGCTCCTATCTGAGGAAATGGTAAGGAGTTCCACGGTGGAGTTGAGTGGAATAAGGCTACACCTTCAAAGCGGCTAAAAGTGGTAATCTTGGAAGTCCAGCATCAGGAGGAGGCAGCAATGCATGCAAAAGGAGTCACTCAGGCCCAGCAGGGACAGTGGACAAACTGGAAGAGAGAAGAGGGAAATTAGCTGTAGGGAATTGTGGAGAATGAAGGCAAGTAGAATCAGCATCCTGTTCTGGGCAACCTACAATGGTCCTGCCTTCACCCAATAACCTCCAGCTGTAGTTGGGAAAGATCCATCATATCCGCTGTGTTCATCTCCTTCTTCTCTCAGACATGTCCTTACCGGTACACGAAGACACAACCAAGTGTTAAAAGGCTTGTCCGCAGTGATTGAGACCAAAAGAGTAGCCGCCAATGCCCTGCCCATCAGAACACCAAGCACAACCCAGGCAGTGCCATTTATTTGGGAAGGGCAGAAGGTACAGGGAAGGCTTCCTTTATCGACCAAGGCTATACATCTCGAAGGAGCACAAGACTGGAAAATGTTGGCTGATGTAGGCAACTCATAGTCCCACCTGAAAGTGTCAGTACTAGCCAAAGACCAGACCTTGCACACTGTGTATTTCATTGGTATGCAGAGATTGAACTGGATGCTCAGCAAAAAAGGATGGAAAGGGGACACATCAACTGATGGCATCAACTAGTGGTTGGCGCATTCCAGCATTAGGGCAGTGTAAAATACCCTTAGGGCTATGTTTAAAAGGGTCATTAACCCTCTTGTCCTAAGTGACAATTATGATACAAATTTACCATCCTTGCCATCCTCTGAGAAATCCAATGTGTCTGTGATTTATACATATTTTTCAAAATGCTACTTTCTTGACCTTCATTGAACACTGCAACAAATTTATCTTTGCATGGTCCTTTGTTGCGTATTGCCAACATTTGTTTCAACGTGGTTTTGTGGTTTTTTATTCTGTAGCTGAAACAAGCTTCAATATGAATCCAACCAATGTAAATATGAAACTAAATAAATAAATAACGAGAAGTCCATGATATTAAAAGTTTATTGTAAGAAGGTTCCGTCAGTAATACTTGCAGACTTCAAACTTGTTGTAAGTGTATTTGTTACAGAATAACTGTTTGTTCTTTTCTTTGTGTTTCAGAACTAGTAAAGAAGAATAAAACGGAAGATTTGTTTTCCGATCCAATGTCAGGTGAGAACAAACTCCTGACCAAAAACCTCTAGAAGAGACCCTTCTTGATCTGGTCAGTCAGCTAACGGGGAACGTTCTGGCAAAGTTCTCAAAGTTATGAACAAACATTCTTCCAGTAACGTTAATAGAACGTTCGTTATCTGGTCTTTAATAATTTTCTCAAAACGTTAGCACAACAACATTATTTATACATTGTTCAGTGATCCTGAAAAGTTGGATGTTTGTTTAATGTTGTTTCATAACGCTCAGAGAACATTCAAAAGTAACGTTCCCATAATGTTTGAAGAAAGATACAATGGAATGTTCCCTTAACGTTCGCATTATCAAGAAAAAAAAGATTTTAAAAACCTTTTGAACATTCAGAAATAACATTTTTGTTACTGAATTAGTTGTAGCTTGTGTCTGAAGTATCTCCCCAGGATTCATACGGCTGAATCAACACATATGTCCCGTTGTTCCAGAGATCAGAAGAATACGTTCGTCTACAGAGAGCCAGCTGGAGTGTGGCATTCCCAATATGAAGTATGTGCACAAAAAAGAGGATGATGCGACCCATCAACGCAGGAAACGCTTAATAGGAGGGGAAGAGACCTTACCGGTCAGTTTTGAAAAAACAACTTCAGAAACACCAGAGGAGGGCAGTATGACAAATACTTTAATTAGGTCGATAAAGCATGCAAGGAACCTGGTCATCTGGGGAACATGTTACCCTCTTCTTCGTCTTCATGAGCCGTTTGTTTTGAAGCGTGTCAGTGAGTGATCACTATGGAGACTGGTGGTTGCAAAGCATTCAGGAAGTGTGTTGATCCGTGTCCTGACCACGCTCAGTCCTCAAGGGGGCTGTTTGCATGTACTGCAGGTGTTTTGCTCTGATCTCTTTTTTCCCATGGAAGAAACCGTATTCAGCCCACGTCCATAGTTTTCAGCATTCTAATTATGAGAATGTCAAGCGGATGCATGGCCACGGATAAGTGTCAATGCCTCAATCTCTCACTCTGACTTCTGATGGTTTGGCTCAGTCTTTAAAGTGAGTGTATAGCCGCGTTTCCACCGCAACAACTTTCCCCAGGAACGAGGAACTTTGGGCTGGTACTCGGTGTGTTTCGACCGCAGGGTCTAAATGAAGTTCTGGGTAAAAATGTTCCCCTTCCAGAGTCCCTGCTCGCGAGGTAGTACTTTTCAGAAAGTTTGGGAACTTTCGGGGGTGGGACTTGGGCGCTGAACATGCTGATTGGTTGAGCTCACGCAGCATTTTATTTCAACCGGCATTTTTTAAAGTCTTGCGAGGTTCGTTCTGCGTTCAGTAAATATCAGTCTTGCTCTTTCTGTCCGATGGCACACGTTCGTCTCAGCAATCGTACGGTCAATGTCCGTAATAGCTGATAATAACATGCGTTGTCTTATTTTAAATCTAGCTTTACGAGCTTTCAGAATACGCTTTAGTATCGGTGCTCGTCTCTTTTCCGCCATTTTGTTAATTACATATTTAGTAAACCAATACATAACTAGCAAAAGCATCACCGCTTGAATCTCCTCCATCCTTGTTATTGTTGCAGATAGTATCGCACAAAAATGATCATTGTCCGCCGCTGACTGGGAGGAGCAGTCGCACGCAGTCCTACATCATCTGACTAATTTGCCTAATCTTCACGGTACTTTAGACCGCAGTGGAAAGGACAGTAGCAGGTCTGGGGGGAAAAAAGTTCCTGTAAAAAAAGTTCCTGGTACAAATTGTTCCGGGTAATTTCGGTGGAAACGGGGCTTATGATTTCTTATCCAGAGTCAAGATTTTTTCTGTCGCCTTCTGGTGGCAGTTGTCCTCTGAGGGCTTTTCGTGAGCCTGGCCATGTTCTCTTAAAATAATCTTTCAGTAAGTAAATCATTCCAAGCCTTTGAGCTCTGCCCTTGGGCTGAGCCCTACTGCTTCCCCCCACGAGGACTTTAATCAGTTAGGTAGTGTACCTTAAGCAGAGGCCGGATGGAATAGTGTCACTTACAGCTTGCTTGTGCGTACTTTTGGGGAATCAAATCAGGAGAGTCAGCTTTTTTAGTGCTTAGTCACCGCTAATAGGGCATGTGTTCCCCTCAGCATGACGGAGTGGGTATTGGTTCCCCATAGTCTTTTCAGACCCAGTGAGAGTTCCCATTTGAAAGGGAATATCTTGGGTTACAAATGTAACGTAGATTCCCTGAGCTTTCGGGTGCCTGCCACATCTCCTTCAGATGAAGAAGTGGATGACGTGTTCCTCAGGTGCCCTTTTATACTCACAGTTGCACTGGTAGTGACATCATAGCCGGTCGCCAGCCAATACAATTGTCAGGTTTAGACACATGCTTCAGACACTGGTCACGCTGAAGCGTTCCCCACATTGTCTTGTCCGATGCAGTGTCTTGTTCCTCTTCTCAGGGAACCTACATTACATTTGTTGCCCGAGACGTTTTCTACAAAGAAATACAGAAAATATTGAAATATAAAGTTGCTGAATTCTAATATGCATATCTGCAAATATAGGTCACATTTCTTATGTATAGATTTAAAATACACTTGACATTTAGGTACATGAATGATATAATGCAAATATTTAAAATATTGCAGTACACAAATACGGTACATACATTTTTTTATATAAGTAAATATATGATGCAGTCAATGTAAGATTCTACTACTTTGGATTAGAAATGGTACTGGCAGAGCATGTCTTATGTAAACTCCAACATTTGCTGCATATAATATAATATACAAACACTTAAGAATCCGCAAATAAAGATACATACAATCTGTTTTGGTGCAGTGACAAAAATTGGTGTTTTGATATGTGAACTCAGCTAACAGGGAACAATCTCAGAACTTTAGCTAATGTTGTGGCACGGTTCTCTCAAAGTTTTGAAAAAACGTTCTTGCAGTAATGTAAATAGAATGTTTGCTCAAAGTTATACAGTTTTTAATAATGTTCTCAAAATAATAGCATAACATTTTTTTTTATACATCATAGCTGGACATTAATCTAACATTTTTAAATGTTACTACTTGTTTCAGAACATTCAGAAAACATTTAAAAGGAATGTTTCCATAATGTTTACTAAATGGAATTCTTCAGTAACTTGTGTTAACCCTTAATGTTTAAAAAAAATTGACATTTTGAACATTCAGAAATAACGTTTTCATAACTTAATGGGAACGTTAGCAAAACATTCTTAGAACATATTTTTGTTAGCTGTAGACATGAAGCATCTAATAGTACGAACATGCAATGGAATGCACATTGCTAAATGATTATAGAATATAATAATTAACACAAATATAAATAAGTTGCTTACCTGCCAACAACACACAACTCTGCACAAGAAAAGTGATCATGAACAGCTACCTTTGTACGATCAGGTGAACAAGATGACAGTAACATTGTAAGGTGCATATAGACCACGCCTGTTACATATCCCCTCCTCTATGGGCGGCTCCCGATGCCCAACAAAACACCACAAAACAAAAGTCTAGGAGGGCGGTCTTTGGGGGAGGGATGGCAGGACATTGGCCGTGGACCATGGGAAGACCTGGGCCATAGAGCATGGGCGGACCTGGTAATTCAGGAAGCCAAGGCGGTACAGGAAGTGCCCCCCCCCCATTTTCTTGGGCGGAGCTATGAGTTCATGGCTGGAGCGGATCTTGAATCCTAATCTGGGGCTGGAATCCCCTCTTTACTCAGGACACCGGCTGAAGTTCCCTCTGGACTTGGGACAGCAGACGGAGTCCTCTCTGGACTCGGGACAGCAGACGGAGTCCTCTCTGGACTTGGGACAGCAGATGGAGCCTTATCTGGATGCTGGTCAGAGGCTGGAGCCATCTCTGGACACTGGTCAGGGGCTGGAGCCATTTCTGGACACTGGTCAGGGGCTGGAGCCATTTCTGGACGCTGGTCAGGGCCTGGAGCCATCTCTGGATGCTGGTCAGGGCCTGGAGCCGTCTCTGGACGCTGGTCAGGGGCTGGAGCTGTCTCTGGACACTGGTCAGGGCCTGGAGCCATTTCTGGACGCTGGTCAGGGCCTGGAGCCATCTCTGGATGCTGGTCAGGGCCTGGAGCCGTCTCTGGACGCTGGTCAGGGGCGCGAGCTGTCTCTGGACACTGGTCAGGGGCTGGAGCCATTTCTGGACGCTGGTCAGGGCCTGGAGCCATCTCTGGATGCTGGTCAGGGCCTGGAGCCGTCTCTGGACGCTGGTCAGGGGCTGGAGCTGTCTCTGGACGCTGGTCAGGGGCTGGAGCCGTCTCTGGACGCTGGTCAGGGCCTGGAGCCGTCTCTGGATGCTGGTAGGGGCTGGAGCCGTCTCTGGATGCTGGTCAGGGGCTGGAGCCGTCTCTGGACGCTGGTCAGGGCCTGGAGCCGTCTCTGGACGCTGGTCAGGGGCTGGAGCCATCTCTGGATGCTTGTCAGGGGCTGGAGCCGTCTCTGGACGCTGGTCAGGAGCCGTCTCTGGACACTGGTCAGGGTCTCTGGACACTGGTCAGGGGCTGGAGCCGTCTCTGGACACTGGTCAGGGCCTGGATCCGTCTATGGACGCTGGTCAGGGGCTGGAGCCGTCTCTGGACGCTGGTCAGGGTCTCTGGATGCTGGTCAGGGGCTGGAGCCGTCTCTGGACGCTGGTCAGGGGCTGGAGCTGTCTCTGGATGCTGGTCAGGGGCTGGAGCCATTTCTGGACGCTGGTCAGGGGCTGGAGCCGTCTCTGGACGCTGGTCAGGGGCTGGAGCCGTCTCTGGACTCTGGTAAGGGGCTAGAGACGTCGCTGGACTCTGGACGTGAACAGTAGACATCACTGGACTCTGGACGTGGACAACCAACCAGAGCAGTGAAGAAGGTGAAGCAGAGCTAGTAGTTGATAGATTAAACTTTTGCCTTATCCGGTCGACAAAACTCAGAACACATCTTCCTTTCTTAAGAATGACTTCAGTGCCGTTCTTTTCTCAAAGAAAAGCTTAACTCCAAGTATTCCAGAGTCGCGGCCAAAGCCGATTCGAAAGGTCGCTGTTCGCCAGCTTCTTTGGATTCAAGCACACGGAACAGTCGCAACTCTGCCGTCATCATGTTAAGCCGCCCACCGACTCTACACACGATGTGATTGGCCTGACTCTGGAGTTTGGTTTTTCAAGCTCGCAAGCCAACGGAGAGTTGCTAGACGACCCTAGCTGCAAATTACATTTTCTGCAGCTAGGGTGCGTCTAGATTTCTAGGCTAGTGCTTCACACAAAAGACGAATCATCCGTTTTACTCCACAAAAACAATGTAAGAGCTGAATAAATCGCCAGAATTTTGAGACCGCAATAGACTTGATTGAGTATAATGTGTTAAGAACTCGTTCAGGTACTGGGGAGCTAAACCATTTAGTGCTTTGATTAAAATGTATACAATGTTTAATAGGGAGCCAGTAGCCTGACGTCGTCATACTCAATTCTAGTCAGAATTTGAGTCGGATCTGCTCCGTTGGGCTGTGATTATGGGGCGTGTTTCAACTGAACCAGGAAAGACCTCAATTGGATAGACCTACAACCAATCAGAGCAACGGAGCCACGCATAACGTTAGTTGTCAAATGTCAACAGAACTCAACTGCACTGTTTTGCCAAGTCAGTGGGTTGAAGCGACCCCAATTATGTGATATATAGACCCAGGAATGCGAATTTTAGCAGGCAGCCCAGCCAAAATAACACATATTTTACCCCCCAAATGCCATTTTTTTTTCGGAGAACCCTCCCGGAAAGCTATTGGGCTTGTTTTTGGCTAGTTTTGAGTAGCAATTAGGCGGGTTTTGTTGTAAAAACTTGGCAACCCTGTCTGCACGCGCGCTGGAATAAGTAACGTTAGAAGAAAAAGATGAGCGTAAACGTAAATCTTTGCCGGTGTTGTAAAAAAATTATTTCAGGATACACAGAGTACTTACCAACACCATCATCATTTCTGAGAGAAATAGTAAAGGTGAACGCATATACGAACAAGTTCTCCATTTAGGATTAGAACAAATTCAACCCAAGCGCCTTTGATGACGAATGATTACGTTACTGTTTATCATCTGTCCATCATCATCTAAAGCCCGCCTTGACAATTCCATTGGTCCGAACAGTTTCTGTTCCGGCATAATTACTCCTCTACAGATCAAGTCCAGACCGAACTGCCCCGCCCACAACATTTGAGCTCGGGCTAAGTTCGGCTGGCATCCAGGCTAGGGAGCCAGTGCAGTGTTGACAGAACCGGCTAATATGGTCACACTTTCTGGTTCTAGTAAGAACTGGAGCTGCTGCATTTTGGACCAGCTGGAGTTTGTTTATTAGGTGAGCAGGGCAACCACCCAGTAGAGCATTACAATAATCTACAGCTCATGAATGCATCAACTAACTGTCATTGAGAGCATGTGCCGTAATTTATATATATTTTTAATATGGTAGAATGCAGTTTTACAGATGCTAGAAATGTGGCTTTCTAATAAGAGATTGGTATCAAAGAGCACACCCAGGTTCCTCACTGACGACGAGGATTTGACAGACTTTAAGACTTCAAAGACCAGATAACTTTGAAAAGATGTTACTGGGAGAACGTTTGTTCAGCACTTTGAGAGAATCTTGCCAGAATGTTCTGAGAAAGTTTTCTGTTAGCTAGTCAACAATGTAGTTTAATTAGTAAACTGACACAATTTCAACACAAAAATTTAAAATGCCTCAGTTTTGCTTTGCCCCTGCAGACTCAGATACAGTGGCAGGTGGCCATACAGGAGGAAGGCTCGATCCACTGCGGAGGGGTGTATCTGGGTGGCTGCTGGGTTTTGACCGCCGCCCGCTGCGTCAGGTACAACCAATTGGCACACCTTTTGATCAAACCTGTACAGAACAGCTACTGAGAAACTGTTGTGCATGTTCCTGTCTCTAGGCCCAAACCAAAGTCCTACAGAATCTTATTCTCTCTCTGGAAGAAGCATCGTAAGCAGTCGACGACCGACAGCATCCCAGTGAAGAACATCATCATCCATCATGAATATAACCCACAAACCTACGCCAACGACATTGCTTTGGTGCAGTTACGGGAGCTGAATCTTTCGGACAAGTGCATGCTGGACAACCCCGCGGTCCGAGCCGTCTGCGTGCCCTGGTCCACCCAACAGTTCCAGCCCAACGACACCTGCACCATCTCCGGCTGGGGCCTCGACAGAGGTTCGGCTCTTAACGGCCATATTCCACAAATTGTTCCAAATATAAAAGAATATCAGAGTCCACACCACAACTATAACGATATGGCTCAAATCACTTTTTTCCTCCTAGTTGACAAACAATAAAAACATTGACAGCCAATCAGAATCTATCCTGCTTTAATGAGCTATAGTTTTAAAGTGAAAGACAACAAAACTGCAGCTCATGCTTATAATCAGTGTTGGGGAAAGTTACTTTGAAAAGTAATGCATTGCAATATTGCATTACTCCCTTAAAAAGTAACTAATTGAGTTACTTAGTTACTTTGTAAGGAAAGTAATGCATTACGTTACTTTTTCTCACCTGGGTTGGCCTTGTTTTCTGTGTGTTTTTTTATAACAATAAAGTTATATTTTTGTGCAACGGTAAAGACCTCTTCATACCAAAATTGAAATAATAAGCCCCAGGCTGAGGTAAAAATGCAGATTCCCTCATGAACAGTAGAGGGCGCAGCTCTGCTGCCATTCTGGATAATGGGAGAATAGGACGCAGGAGAAATTTAAAAACAAAACAAAAATCTAGTCATTTTCATCATCAAAGGTCAGCAGCAAGACATTGGTAAATTAAATATAAAGGTAGATTATGCATAGAAATAGTTGTTTTATTTAACATTTAATTATTGGAGGTTTGCATAGTACTCTGATTTTGCATTTGACTGATTTTATTAATTTTGAGGAGAACAGAATCTTTATTGTGCAAGTGAGTTAAATAAATGCTCACATTTAGTCTGAAACTACAATAACCATCATGTTCACACACAACGCTTCTGCACTGACTCTCAACATGAGGGCAGGAGAGCTGTCAGTCAAACTAATGTGAAAAAGTAACTCAGATATTTTGCTGTAAATTTGAAAAGTAATGCGTTACTCTACTAGTTACTTGGAAAAAGTAATATTATTACGTAACTCAAGTTACTTGTAATGCGTTACCCCCAACACTGCTTATAATAAACAGAACGATATCGTTCGCTGGTGTGGGCGCTGATGTAGTTATTGGTTTTAGTTTGAGTTCCTTTACTCTGGTGGGGTTACAGTCAGGGTTTGATTGTCTCTATGTCTGTTTGTTTGAAGCGGGAAAGTTAGCAGCGACTCTAAAATGGGCAAATGTGACAATTATCGGCGACTGCAAGAATTATTACAAGGACCGTTTCCTCCCTGGAATGGAGTGTGCAGGTACGTGTGTGTGTGTGTCCTGGTAAACCCTACATTATGGGGACAAAATGTCCCCACAAAGTTGGCAATATGTGTGATGTGTAGGTTTAGTGTAAACATTTACTAGCAATTTCTGAGTGAAAATTGTTAAACGCCCATGTTTTCAGTGTAGATGAAAAGCATTATGTAAAGATATTATGTGTTCTATAAGCCTGTACTTATGTAGTCAAAGTGCCCCTAGTACGCTTTTTCAAATATTCCCTTTCATGCAGTTTATATTAGGGCTGGGTAAAATATTGATTTCTCGATTTTAATCGATTCTCACTTTTACAAAACAATATTGATTCTAAAATCCCAAGAATCGATTAGTCTTCCTGTTTTCAGTTATGAATGAAATAAACATTCTAGTGCACCTCCCATCCAATAAATCGCAATAATTTTTGTGCTTTATTACTATTGATATGAAACAAAGTCTCAGATTTCAAATTTCCTCCAATTTTTTACGAAATTCAAAAACATAAATACAGATCGCTCTGCCGCAGCTCAGCTCAGCTCAAGAGAAGCAACTCTAGAGAGGAGCATTTTGCTTATTATATGCACCACATTACATAGGCTATTCATTATCATTTTTAATGTTCTTCAATATTTAATGCATGTATGTATGAATAAATTATGATCATTTCAAAAAACTAATTGGAGTAGATTTATGATTATGTTATTGTAAAGTTAATATTATAACTTAATTATGTTTTTTTTAAATAATATAGTGTAATTTAAGTGTTTGTATCCTACAAATCAGTTAATTTTTACCTTCACTATTAGTAGGCTAATGTAGTATCAGCTGACTCCCATAGTTTACTACATTAGTTCAGAGATTTGTTTTCCTTGAGAAAATTAGTTAGCTTTTATTTGTCATTCAAATGTACATACAGAATGCACATATGAACGAAATTCCGTTGCACTGGCCCATAATACATCTCTATATACTACTGTGCAAAAAATTATCTGTATAATATATTAATCTAAAAATAGAACATATTATATAAAAATAAATAAAAAGTGCTACAACATGCATTAAAAATATCACAATAAAAGGGTTTTTTTCAACGGCATATCAACTTATTGCACTTGTTAAGTGGCGGTACGTAGATCCAAAATTTCATTACACATTATGAATAAACACTGTTTTTTTTTTTAATTTCCCAGTCCAGGTCACATGAAACTCCCTGCAGGGGATTTAGTGAAATATAGTGGTTATGAGGTTATGTCGAGTTCAGGAGCCTGATAGCTTGTGGAAAAAAAGCTATTACAGAATCTAGCTGTTCTGCCCCGAATACTGTGAAACCTTTTACCCGAGGGCAGGAGAGAAAACAGTCCATGATGAGGATGGGTGGGGTCTTTTATAATGTTTTGTGCCCGAGTCAAGGAGCGTTTGTGTGCGAGGTCCTGGATGGATGGCAGTGAAGACCCAATGAAGAGCCAAAATTTGCCATGTATTATACCTGATATACATCCAAAATAATCGATATTGAATTGAATCGAATCGAATCGAAAAGTGAATTGAATCGAAAGCTTGTGAATCGAAATCGAATCGAATTGTGAAATTTGTGTCAATACCCAGCCCTAGTTTATAATATAGCTGTCTGTGAATGTAAATGGACTGCAAAGTTGTGAAGCCGAAAGTGCACGATAATTTAATAGACTCTGAACGAGGCTAAACAAATCCAACTTACCAATGTTACAGCTACACACCACTAGCTAACACATTTGCATAATGGCCGCCTATGTTCTACGTTGTCCGCTTGCATAATGTACCTCAAATGGAGTAGCGTATAACAGAGAAACGTCCAGCTCAATCCCATCTGGGTCATCTGGCCAATCATAGCAGAGTAGACCAATCACAACAGACTGGACCATCTGACCAATCAGAGCAGAGCTGGCTCACGGAAAGGAGGGATTTAGAGAGACTGATTCATCCGACAAGTTGTTTGAGAATCATTGAAAAATTTGACAATGTGTGTAATGTATATAATGAGAAAATTAAAGCATTTGATGCATGTCAACCTGTTGTGGGAGTCTTAGGAGCCTTTAAAATAGCATAATAGGGGCACTTTAAAGTTTAAGTCTTTGTTTAAATAACGGTCACCCGTTCCTGTGCTCTCATTGGTTGTGCTCTGTGTCAGGTGACCTGGAGGGGAAGGTGGACTCGTGTCATGGTGACTCTGGAGGGCCGCTGGTGTGTAAAGACGCGTCTGGCCTGTCGTACGTGTGGGGAATAGTGAGCTGGGGTTATAAATGCGGCGAACCCAATTATCCTGGCGTCTACACTAAAGTAGCACATTATTTCGACTGGATCCGCAGCCACACAGGCTGGCCGGCTGTAACCAAATTTAACCAGTAACTGGTTAACATTTGCATATTGATCTTACTGTATCAAGCAATTTAAAAGCTTATTCCTTTTGTTTCCATGTGTTTCATAGCTTGTGGTGTTTTTGAGAAGTTGCATTTCTGATGTGATTTTCCAAATTAGATTTTAAACCACGTATAAATGTTGTTTAGAGTTGCAAAAACGGGATTCTGTAATTTTTTTCTTGCCAATGCAAACGTGTTTATGTATATCCTGTAATCACATAGAAAGAGCTACTGCTTGGAAACTTTATATGAAATCAAATGAACAAAAACTTCTTATACACTGATAAGTTGTGTAGTCATTTATTGTTTCTACATATTTCAAACTTTGAGAATTCTATAAAAAATTTAATAAAACACATCCGGGCACAGTTTGATAGCCGCTGTTTATCCGTTTGAACACGAGATGGCCACAATGCATTTTACAATATTAAAATATTATTTTATACACTCACCTAAAGGATTATTAGGAACACACACTAATACTGTGTTTGACCCCCTTTCGCCTTCAGAACTGCCTTAATTCTACGTGGCATTGATTCAACAAGCTGCTGAAAGCATTCTTTAGAAATGTTGGCCCATATTGATAGGAGAGCATCTTGCAGTTGATGGAGATTTGTGGGATGCACATTCAGGGCACGAAGCTCCCGTTCCACCACATCCCAAAGATGCTCTATTGGGTTGAGATCTGGTGACTGTGGGGGCCATTTTAGTCCAGTGAACTCATTGTCATGTTCAAGAAACCAATTTGAAATGATTGGAGCTTTGTGACGGTGCATTATCCTGCTGGAAGTAGCCATCAGAGGATGGGCACATGGTGGTCATAAAGGGATGGACATGGGCAGAAACAATGCTCAGGTAGGCCGTGGCATTTAAACCATGCCCAATTGGCACTAAGGGGCCTAAAGTGTGCCAAGAAAACATCCCCCACACCATTACACCACCACCACCAGCCTGCACAGTGGTAACAAGGCATGATGGATCCGTGTTCTCATTCTGTTTTACACCAAATTCTGACTCTACCATCTGAATGTCTCAACAAAAAAAATCCAGACTGATCACACCAGGCAACATTTTTCCAGTCTTCAACTGTCCAATTTTGGTGAGCTTGTGCAAATTGTCGCCTCTTTTTCCTATTTGTAGTGGAGATGAGTGGTACCCGGTGGGGTCTTCTGCTGTTGTAGCCCATCCGCCTCAAGGTTGTGCGTGTTGTGGCTTCACAAATGCTTTGTTGCATACCTCGGTTTTAACGAGTGGTTATTTCAGTCAAAGTTGCTCTTCTATCAGCTTGAATCAGTCGGCCCATTCTCCTCTGACCTCTAGCATCAACAAGGCATTTTCGCCCACAGGACTGCCGCATACTGGATGTTTTTCCCTTTTCACACCATTCTTTGTAAACCCTAGAACAGGTTGTGCGTGAAAATCCCAGTAACTGAGCAGATTGTGAAATACTCAGACCGGCCCGTCTCGCACCAACAACCATGCCACGCTCAAAATTGCTTAAATCTCCTTTCTTTCCCATTCTGACATTCAGTTTGGAGTTCAGGAGATTGTCTTGACCAGGACCACACCCCTAAATGCATTGAAGCAACTGCCATTTGATTGGTTGATTAGATGATTGCATTAATGAGAAATTGAACAGCTGTTCCTAATAATCCTTTAGGTGAGTGTATAATAATATTAAGCTCATCTTCAACCTATATGTCTTCATCATGTATTGTCCTCTCAATAATAAAAACTCATTACTCACCTTCATGTCCTTGTGGAACTATACATTTTGGATTTAATTATTGACTGGAATACTTTAATCATTATTCATGTAAAAGCAGCAGGCTTTGAAACTCGTCCACTTTATAGGCAACAAAGAACGTGTCCGTGCTGTTTGCCTTTGCCTCAAGAAAGACGGCTCTCGTAGGATGATGCATTTCGGCTGTTATTCAGCTTAAGTATGTTCAGTGTTGATTCAGTTCCATTGTAAAGATTGTCAAGTATTAAATTGGTTCATTTATCTATACAGCAGCTCTGGGAAAAAAATGTCTTTGTCCAGTTCAGTTCAGTTCTCATCCAAGACATCAGTAGAGTCAGACAACATTGATATTGTTGAATATTAACCCTCTGGTGCTCTTCGGTCATTCCTGACCGGAAAATTTTATGTTTTGAAATTTTTAAAATCACAGCTTCATCGGAATGATATGAAACTTGGTGACTTTTCCAGCATTAGGTATGTAAACACACACAAAAAAATTTTAGCTAATGATTCGAGCATGCTAAGTGGTCGTAAAAAAATACTCCTACTTGTGCTCTTCGGTCAAAAGTGACCACCATAGGAAATGAATGGAAATCTGCAAAAACACATTCACAGAAAAAATCTATATTTCTAACAACACAAAAATATCTAAAACTTTATAATAAATAGTCTTTGAGATTGTTTAAATATATATTCAAATCCATCAACAAAAAAAATCATTAAATGTGTTGAAAAGAGAACTAGTGAACTCTCAAGCCTCTCCATAGAGACCTCTAGTGGTTACACACATGGTTGCATGATTTCTTAAATAATTCCAAAAGAGGGCACTAATCTGCCTTCAAAAAAATGTGTACACTTTTTTTTTATTTTGATGATTTAATACGTTTAGGCAGTTCTTCCTCTCCTGTAGCAAAGAATGAATGGAATTGTTGCTGAGGGTCATTAGCATGACGTCTGATGAGATACTGTGGTAGATGTTGCATGGTTATAATTTTCTCTCTATCAGTCTTGCCAGCAAGGAAATACATACACTCTAAAAACGCCAATTAATAAAATGTTGGAAGAGCAAAAAAATATATGTTGAACTAATTTTCTTTCTTGTGCTTAGTTAAGAAGACATATTATATTAAGTCTGCAGAAATATATTTGAAAAACATTCAATTAATTGATATTTTCAAATCCAGTTAACATTTAGAATTGCAAATGTTGACTGGACAAAAAAACGCAAATCCAGTCAATATTTTATAAAAGTAGGCTATTAAGGCCAACACAATATTTTACACACAATATTTTACTATGGAAAATATATTTTTGTTTGTGCTGTTGAAATGGGCTGTTAGAAATATTTGATTATATATCAAAACAACATTTGTGAAATTAGATGTATTTTTGATGTTTTGTTTATGATGGTAGGCTTATCTGCATTATGATGAGAAGATGGATAACACTTTACACTTCTATATATATATATTTAATATAAATATAGTTAATTAACATATGTAGTTAATTTTTTAATTTAATCTGCCTAATTTTAATAAATAAATACGTACAAGAGCTCATTTGACTTCTTGGAAGGATCTGTATTGCTCGTTTGACTTCGCGGAAGGATTGTTACAGATCAAAGGACTTCGCGCAGTTCGCGGGTTTCTTTCACCAGGAGACAGCATATCAGCAGCAATTTTGAGGGTGCAGTTCACGCGTCAGGTAAGTGGTAATGATTCAATTGCAGACATAATGTGTTGATAAAAGCGTAAACTATATTTAATGTTATTTGTGTGGATATTTAACGTTAGAAGTGTTTTGTAAGTTATATATCCAAGGGAAATGGGGATATTTTAGTGATGTCTATGTCAAGTTCACTCGTCACCGAATAAATGCTCATATAAAACTAACGTTAACGTTAATTATTTTATGTAAAACGTACAAAGTTGAACATATTCGATGTTTTAGTATTTATCAGCGTTTTATGAGGTAACGTTAACGATATGTCCCATGTCAATGAGAGCGAACGTTATTTAAGCCGCGTTTCCACCAGCAGCCGCGCGCAGTCCTACATCACCGGACTAATTTGCCTAATCTTCCCGGTACTTTAGACCGCAGTGGAAACGCAGACAGACAGTAGCAGGTCTGGGGGGGGGAAAGTTCCTGTAAAAAATGTTCCTGGTACAAATTGTTCCGGGTAATTTCGGTGGAAACGCGGCTCAAGTCTTACCACCGAAAGTTCCCTAACTTTGAAAAAGTGCTACCCCGGGAGCAGGGCCGTTCGGAGGGGGAAATATTTACCCGGAACTTCATTTAGACCCTGGTTCCTGCGGTGCATAATTTATGTAAAGTAGCCTACCTTATTCACGAGAGTGCTTAATAAACAAAAACCTGCATTTTATATTATATTTTATATGGGTAAAATGACCATTTTGCTGATTCTTCAAGGTGCTTGTGAACACTTGACCACAACTAGTTACATTTGTGTTAACCTGTGTATTTCTATTTCTTTTATCTAACATGCTTCAAACAAGAGAGGCCATGATATTGAAACACTGACCAGAGGGATGCAAATTGGTCTCCTTGAGACAGTGATTGAAGCTGGAGGCCTAGATTCAGCGTTGGATGTGGCTGTAGTGGTGGAGGAAAAAGTGATCCTGAACAATCTGGCGGATATTCCGACTGCCTTTGGTGTTCTTTTTGGATTGATGTATGCCCTGTACATTGACCCTCCCAAACAGTGGAAGTACCTGTTTGAAGCTGTGCAGAAAGTCTTTCTGGGCCTTGATTGTGAAGTGTTCTGCTCGGGTGCAGTCACTGAGAACCAGATTGCTCCAGATGTAAAAAAAAGAATTCGAATATTTATAATTATAACATGTTTAGAAGGCATAGGAAGTTTATGGATTGTTATAATGCCAAATAATATTCAGTTGTTTGTTTAATGTTGTTTTTGATTACTTTTGATAAAATAGTCTACATGTTTTTTTTATTTCATATTTTTAATGTATTGCAATATCAAACTAACTTTCTACCATTTTACTATTTTATTTATTGTTTTCAGTTTATGAAATATTGGTAAATGTTTAGAGATGAATTTTGTTGTTGTAATGAAAATGAATAGTTTGTATGATAAATGTTATAAATGCAGATGATACAATGTGTTTTCAATTGTTTTTGTTGCCCTCGCTATAACATTTTGTAACTAGTTCCACAGCAATTTCTAGTAATGATTAAAACAATTTAAAAATGACGAAACTCCTAATTAAAACGTTTTAGTTGAATTAATTATGAAACAATTTGAATAAACTTACATTTTAATGTTGAAGTCAAGTTTAAGCCAACTAAAAAATATTAATTCAAGTAACTTTAAAACTAATTGAGTAAACATACATTTTAATGTTGAAGTCAAGTTTGAGCCAATTAAAAATTATTAATTCAGGTAACAATTTGTAGCATGAAATTGAGTGAACGTAAAAAATCTGTGGAACTAGTTACTAAATAATAATTCGTTGAAAGCACTTGAAATTTTTTACAGTGTACATTTTATTACTGCTGTGCTATTTCGAAACTTCTGAAGCTTTATTTTAGGTTAATTTAGCCACTGTATCAAATAAATACCTGGGGATGTGTTTGTTTTCTTTCTACGAGAGTCTAAAAGTAAGCAGTATGCAATAACACTTTCCTTCCACAAAATGCGAAAAACCTCTAGTTTTGTTTTCTCCCAGTTTCTCCCGTTAATACAGGTATTTTCGATCAGCACACCATACGAAAACAGCTGACGCCTTTGTATACAGTGCCCGCAAATACTGTCAATAAAGTCAGCTTCCAAAAAATTATATATTGAGACATATTGAGAACCGGACATATTGAGGTTAAAACACAATGCTGTGCCTTCTGGATCCCACAGGAACGGTGCAACACACTTATGTGAGTAAACATGTGTTTATATGCATTAGTGTTGCATTGTTACAGATCGTTTGATATCTTTTGATTACATACCTTAGCACGCGGTCACAGGCTGGAGAAGCTGTTATTGGTTCATTCGGGATCAGACTCGGACTTGTAACGTCAGTTCTCAAAGCCCAAAGTCCCGGGGCCTAGTGTTTTTCAGACGGGCTATCACCTTTCTTGCGCATGTGTGTGTGTGTGTACGGTTCGCGGTTATATTCACTGATGATCGGGCGAAATGATACAGAAATAACATCTCAATCAATCGCGGGTGGATGAGAGATGAATCATTGTGTTTGTTTGATAAAGGCATTTTGCGAGTCCTGTGAGCTTTTCTCCAGACGCTTTCAAAACAATCCCCACATGTACTGAGGGGAGCTGAAGCTCATTAAATATGCAAATCTTATCCAATCGTGGGCGTTTACTTCCAAGTCTTCAGTGCGGCACGCCCATCAAAAGAGAGCCTCAAAACCAAGGCAGAAAATAGCCTATTATTTATTCATTATGATGTTTCTGAATGTAAAAACCACGCAAACCACGCAAAGTTGACCTCAGACAACAGTATAAAAAATTTAAAAAGCCAGTTCATGACACCTTTAATTTTATGAACACAAACGAGAATGATAATTGCACACAGCTGCTCGCATCCAAGGTAAATAATCCTCACTAGCATCCGCTACATGTGAACTATACATAGTCATCGGCTAAAACGAATGCGAAGGTTACTTTTTGGAACAAGTGCGCACCCAAGTCCGTGTTGCTTTCACATTCACGTGATTCGCAGCACAGTTTGAGTGCATCCAAACTCCAGGTAGTCTCGGGTTTGGTTCCCCAGTGCGCACCGAGCTCCTCATGACCGCTTTCACATTAGCAATATTTCATGTGAACTGTGCTCTGCCCTAGATTAACCTCACACAAGCACAAAACAAATCTCACTTCACACAACAAGCTCTGTCTCACATGCTAACTGTATCTCACACGTGCTACCGCTTCATCGCACTGATTTTTGTGTAGCTCGTGCTACACTGTACAGCCCTGCAGCGGTTAATGATTTGTCCGTCTGACTCTGTGATGGAAGTGCGTCTGAGCTTCACGTGTCTTCTCTTCCAGACCGCCGTGAGTTTCTGTTTCTTTCATCTCATCACATGAAATAACATTTAAAAAATCATGACAAGGGTGTCAATCACAAACCGACACACACATCTCAACAGCCATCACACACACGCTACCCTCATTCTCTCTGCTCTCTGAAGCTGAAGTCTCAAAACTCATCCTTTCCAACCACCCCACTATCTGTCCGCTTGATCCTATCCCCACCCACCTCCTTCAGGCCATTTCTTCTTCTGTCACTCCTGCACTCACTCACATTGTCAACTCAACACCTCTCTTCACACCAGGACCTTCCCCACAGCATTTAAGCTGACTTGGGTAACCCCACTGCTTAAGAAACCTTCTCTGAACCCAGCACTTTTAGAAATCTACAGACCGGTATCCCTTCTGCCTTTCATTGCAAAGACACTTGAGCGAGTTGTGTTTAACCAGCTCTCTATGTTTCTTGAACAGAACAACCTCCTGGACAACAACCAATCCGGCTTCAAAAGCGGCCAATCAACTAAGACTGCCCTGCTCTCGGTTACTGAAGCACTGAGACAGGCAAGAGCAGCTTCCAAGTCCACAGTACTCATCTTGCTGAATTTGTCACCAGATCCTCCTGTCAACTCTCATGAAGATGGGCATCTCAGGAACTGCTGTCCAGTGGTTCAAGTCTTACCTCTCAAGTAGGTCCTTCAGGGTGTCATGGAGAGGTGAAGTGTCTAAGTCACATCATGTAGCTACTGGAGTTCCTCAGGGCTCAGTGCTTGGACCACTTCTCTTCTCCATCTACATGTCATCACTAGGATCTGTCATTCAGAAACAACAACAAAAATCCTGTGTTCTGTTCTAGATTATTTGAAACATTAGATTATTATTATTAGAGTTACAGCACTTGCATATTGTTGCCCTTGACTGTCCTAGTTGCTTCTATTGCACTCATTTGTAAGTCGCTTTGGATAAAAGCGTCTGCTAAATGACTAAATGTAAATGTAGAAAAACACAAATTCAGAGTCAGACTTGAACAAACCGGATCCAAACTTAGAGAAAAACACAAATTCAGAGTCAGACTTGAACAAACCGGATCCAAACTTAGAGAAAAACACGAATTCAGAGTCAGACTGGAACAAACCGGATCCAAACTTAGAGAAAAACACAAATTCAGAGTCAGACTTGAACAAACCAGATCTAAACTTGGAGAAAAACACAAATTCAGAGTCAGACTTGAACAAACCAGATCTAAACTTGGAGAAAAACACAAATTCAGAGTCAGACTTTAACAAACCGGATCCAAACTTAGAGAAAAACACAAATTCAGAGTCAGACTTGAACAAACCAGATCTAAACTTGGAGAAAAACACAAATTCAGAGTCAGACTTGAACAAACCAGATCTAAACTTGGAGAAAAACACAAATTCAGAGTCAGACTTGAACCACAAACCGGATCCAAACTCTGAATTTGTGTTTTTCACTCAGTTTTTTTGTTTATACTGTTAGTTAGTTTGTTAAATCGTCACCATGGTTACTAATTTGATTTGTAATTGTCTTCAGCTGTTGCCTGATTTGTTCTCTGTTTTCTCACAGTATACACCAATCAGGCATAACATTATGACCTTCCTAATATTGTGCTGGTTTCTTGCCTTCTTCCCATAGTGCATCCTGGTGCCATGTGTTCCCCAGGTAAGCCGCGCACACGCACCTGGCCATCCACGTGATGTAGAAGAACATGTGATCATCAGACCAGGCCACCTTAACCTTCAGACCATCACACGGGCCAGCCTTCGCTCCCCACGTGCATCAATGAGCCTTGGCCGCCCATGACCCTGTGGCCGGTTCTCCACTGGTCCTTCATGACCCTGTGGCCAGTTCTCCACTGGTCCTTCATGACCCTGTGGCCGGTTCTCCACTGGTCCTTCATGACCCTGTGGCCGGTTCTCCACTGTTCCTTCATGACCCTGTGGCTGGTTCTCCACTGGTCCTTCATGACCCTGTGGCCGGTTCTCCACTGGTCCTTCATGGCCCTGTGGCCGGTTCTCCACTGGTCCTTCATGACCCTGTGGCCGGTTCTCCACTGGTCCTTCATGACCCTGTGGCCGGTTCTCCACTGGTCCTTCATGGCCCTGTGGCTGGTTCTCCACTGGTCCTTCATGACCCTGTGGCCGGTTCTCCACTGGTCCTTCATGACCCTGTGGCCGGTTCTCCACTGTTCCTTCATGACCCTGTGGCCGGTTCTCCACTGGTCCTTCATGACCCTGTAGCCGGTTCTCCACTGTTCCTTCCTCGAGCACTTTTGATAGAGACTGACCACTGCAGACCGGGAACACCCCACAAGAGCTGCAGTTTTGGAGATGCTCTGACCCAGTCGTCTAGCCGTCATAATCTGGCCCTTGTCAAACTCGCTCAAATCCTTACGCTTGCCCATTTTTCCTGCTTCTAACACATCAACTCTGAGGACTAAATGTTCACTTGCTGCCTAATATATCCCACCCACTAACAGAGATCATCAGCGTTATTCACTGGTCATAATGTTTATCCCACTGGTATCCCACTGCTTAAGATAACTGGTATCCCACTGCATAACTGGTATCCCACTGCTTAAGAAACACTCTATGAACCCAGCACTTTTAGAAAACTATAGACCGGTATCCCTTCTGCCTTTCATTGCAAAGACACTCGAGCGAGTTGTTTTTAACCAGCTCTCTACGTTTCTTGAACAGAACAACCTCCTGGATATCAACCAATCAGGCTTCAAAAGCGGCCACTCAACTGAGACTGCCCTGCTCTCGGTTACGGAGGCACTGAGGCAGGCAAGAGCGGCTTCCAGATCCACAGTACTTATCTTACTGGATTTGTCTGCTGCTTTTGACACAGTTAACCACCAGATCCTCCTGTCAACTCTCATGAAGATGGGCATCTCAGGAACTGCTCTCCAGTGGCTCAAGTCTTACCTCTCAGGTAGGTCCTTCAGGGTGTCATGGAGAGGTGAAGTGTCTAAGTCACATCATCTAGCCACTGGAGTTCCACAGGGCTCAGTGCTTGGACCACTTCTCTTCTCCATCTACATGTCATCACTGGGATCGGTCATTCAGAAACATGGCTTTTCCTATCACTGCTATGCAGACGACACTCAACTCTACTTCTCATTTCAACCAGATGATCCCACGGTTGGTGTTCGTATTGCTGCCTGCCTAACAGACATTTCTGCCTGGATGAAGGAGCATCACCTGCAACTCAACCTTGCAAAGACTGAACTGCTTGTGGTCTCAGCCAACCCAGCACTTCATCACAATCTCTCTATTCAGCTAGGATCATCAACCATAACTCCGTACAGGACAGCCAGGAATCTTGGAATTGTGATCGATGATCAGCTAAAATTCACTGACCACATTACTGCAACAACCCGGTCCTGCAGATTTGCATTATACAACATTAGGAAGATTAGACCCTTCCTATCTGAGCTGACCACACAACTCTTGGTCCAAGCTCTTGTTCTCTCCAGACTGGACTACTGTAATGCTCTTCTAGCAGGCCTTCCGGCATGCACTATCAAACCCTTGCAACTGATCCAGAATGCAGCGGCGAGGGTGATCTTTAACGAGCCGAAGAGAGCGCACGTCACGCCTCTCTTCATCAGACTCCACTGGCTACCAATAGCCGCTCGCATCAAATTCAAGGCACTGGTACTCGCCTTCAAAGCAACCACTGGCTCTGCACCAATTTACCTTAACTCGCTTGTTCAGACATACACACCCTCCAGGAGTTTGCGTTCTACCAGTGAACGACGCCTTGTGGTGCCATACCAGAGAGGCATGAAATCACTGTCACGGACCTTTTCCTGGACTGCCCCCACCTGGTGGAATGACCTGCCTATCTCAATTCGAGCAGACGAGTCTGTAGCCATTTTCAAAAAACATCTAAAGACGCATCTCTTCCAGCAGCACCTGACCAATCAAGAATAGCACTTAACATTCTATTCATTTTTCTGTCTGTCTAATTTATTAAAAAAAAATAAAAAATCCTGTGTGTTCTGTGTTAGATTAACTGAGACTTGTTACAGCACTTGCATACTGTAGCCTCTGACTGTTGTAGTTGCTTCTATTGCTCTCATTTGTAAGTCGCTTTGGATAAAAGCGTCTGCTAAATGACTAAATGTAAATGTAAATGTAACCATAGTGTGCACAAAAAAAAAGTGTTGAGCGTGTTTTCCTAAATGTTTTAGCTGTAATAATTACAACCGTTCTGGTGGGAACGTCAGCTAAAGGTAATGATTTAGTCATCTGGGAACCTGCATGTTAGAGCGCACAAATCTTCACATTTACACTCAGTTGTTCTAATCAAACGCTGTAGATTTCTACATGTGTCTGTTTACTGGGATCAGCTCGATGACCTGCGATCGTGCTTGTGTTTGGACAGATGGGATCATTCGGGAAGGACTGGAATGCTCAGAGTTTTTCTCTTTCCGGCTATATCAGTATTTTTAGGGTGATTCCTCTCCAGTGTCTTCGGTTCATAAGCACTTTTTATTCCTGATGTTTTACTTTTTAATGTTTAAAACAATCTGCACCAATCAATTCATGGTCATTAATACCAAAAAATATAAGAATTTGACGTTGCCATTGCTTACGAATGACAGATTTGTGGAATAAACCTGAAGCTGTTGTCAAAAAGTAGATATGAAATATTAAATGTAATTATTATAGAAATGCTCAAAATATTTAGTGCTTTAGGGAAAGTCTGATGTCAGAAGGTATTTTGATTTCTGCTCAGTCCAGAGGTTTATGTTTTGTTTGAGACTCAAGTTAATAATTCAATGAACGTTTATTTACTGTCCTACCAAACCTCGGGTTTCTGATTAATTCTGCGCTTGTTATTATGAAGCTGTAAAACACATGCCTCTGTTACTTCCAGTGGTTTATATTGAGAAATACTGTTACACTTCTGTGCAAATAACATCATTGTGTAATCGATGAACGTTCCTCATTCGACACAAGATATTCAGTGACTGTAAATACCAAGATGTTACCAAAACAAGCATCAGATCCTCATATCAGATTTATCAGCGAAGGGTCATGTGACACTGAAGACTGGAGTAATGATGATAAATTCAGCTTTGATCACAGGAATAAATGACACTTTACTATATATTCACATAGAGATCAGAAATAATGCATAATGAAATCTGCACGTCATTGACCCCTATAACCTATAACGGCTCATATTTGCACATCATTAGTGTCAATAAAGCTTTCCGGGCAGTTTCTCCTCCCACTGGTGTTTCTCCTCCTTCACTGTCTGCGGTCGGGCTTGTATTGACAGCGGATTTGTCCGTCTGACTCTGGGATGGAAGTGCGTCTGCTGAGCTGAGGGACAAAGAGCAGAACAGAGAAAAGCTGCAGGAGTCATGAGGGTCCTCGCTCTTCTTATCTTCACGAGTCTTCTCTTCCAGACCGCCGTGAGTTTCTGTTTCTCTCATCTCATCATGTGAAATACATGTTCAAAAATCATGACAAGGCTGCTTCTGTAGTGTGAAAACAGTCATTATTCTACCAGAAAATGAATTTGGCGTTGCAAACCCTAACCCTAGAAAAGAAATTACACGTTATAATAATGAATAAAAGTAATTTCATACAATTGGGAGGTAAAAAAGTGTTTTCGCTTTTTATTCCACAGCGGAAACAAGCTTCCATAGTGAATGGATTGATGTACATTTGAAATTGAAATTAATTTTATCTTATTAGATTCTGGAAAGACAATCAGAAACCGATGGAACCCAACACCGAGTCCCATCCAGAAATCCAGGTGAAGAGTCAAACTCGGATCAAAGTCTAGATGCCGTTTCGGAGGAAAGAGAGTCATTCTTGGGCCCGGCCCAATGTCTGGAACAGAAGTACACACGGCTGTCTTGCTCAAAAGTGTTCTGTCCACCTTGGAGGCGATGTATCGCGGGACAGTGTGTCTGTAAGATGCCGTACAAGTGTCCACGGCAGGAGTACCACGCGTGTACGCTGGAAGGATCCAAGTATTACTCCATGTGTCAGGCCAAAGCCATCTCCTGCAGATCCAACAGGCCCCTTTTCTCTCATTTCAGCAGAACCTGCGAAGGTGAGGACATAATGCATGGAAACGAGACAAAAAACCCTCAGCTAACAAAAATATCTTCAAAGAACATTTAGCTAATGTTCCCATTAAGTTATGCAAATGTTATGTTTGAACACTCAACAAAAAAATTTATGTTTTAAAACCGTTTTTTCTTGGTTGTGTGAACATTAAAGCAACATTTCGATTCATAATATTGTAAACATTATGGGAGCGTTACTTTTGAATGTTCTCTGAAGGTTTTGGAACAAGTACTCACCCACCACTAGCCTAGCTTAGCACAAAGACTGGAGGTAAACAGCTCCATCTAGCCAGTCTTTGTGCTAAGCTAGTAGGTCAGACAGAGTTATGGGAATGGTGTGTATGGGTTTATCTAACTCTGAGGGATACAGTGAATAAGTCCCAAAGAGTTGGCATGTTCCTTTAAGGTTCTATCAACGCTATTGGAATAACGTTTGTTCATAACGATGGGAGAACCTTGCCAGAATGTTTGCTGGGTCATTATCCCATATCACAAAATCCTCCAGAATCGATCAAGAACAAAAGTTTGTTAACCAAATGTCCTTGAGGTTCTTCAGATGCATTGGTTTCTTTAGAAAAGCATTTACTGTATCAAACCGAGATGGTGGTCCAGTGGGTTAAACCACTTAACTGACATGCAGAAGGTTGCTGGTTCAATCCCAGCGGTCACCACCAGTGTGTCCTTGAGCAAGGCACTTTACTCCACGTTGCTCCAGGGGGATTGTCCCTGTAATTAGTGCACTGTAAGTCGCTTTGGATAAAAGCGTCTGCCAAATGCGTAAATGTAAACCACAAATGCTTTCAAGAACTAGAATGGAGAATAACATTTTTTTCGGGCTTTCTTTTGACTTCTTTCTTTTGACTTCTTTTGCTTGTTCTGGTCTAAATGAGATTGTGTTATATTAAACTTGTGGATCGATATGTTCCGACTCATATTGACCCTATTCAATACTATTCCCCAAAAATTATGACATTAACTAATTAATTAACGACAAAATAATGTTCAAACCTAACATTAACACTTGACATGAGAACATATGATTGTAAATATTGTATTTTTGCTTTTTTTAAATGTTCTTTGTCTTTTTTATGCGCTCACAACACCAAGATCATGGGTTTGATTCCCAGCAAAAATGTATGCTTTTAATGCAGCGTACATTTCTTCAAAGAAATGCTAAATGCATAAATGTTAATATAAATGCCCTTAGAGGGAAGTTTAGAAACTGACTTGACAGAATACATAATTTTGAGGGTTTTATTTTGGGCCTGTGCAGCTGCCTTTAAATTATACAGGTCAAATTGACCCGCTAACATCACAATCATAATAGGAATATCATACACACATTAGACAGTCACAACAGAGAAACTTAGCAGGCATGTTCAAGACCCTGAATGACAAATAATCACACAATTTCAAGAAAAACATGTGAAAAAAAGGTGTGGGATGAATTGGTGTGTGATTATACAGTGCTCACCGGTTTGTTTGCCCGTGTTTGTGTCCAGCAGAAGAGAAGGTGGAAGTCAGTCTGCAGAACTCTGGCTCTGATAAAGTGGTCATGATAAAGACAAAGAAGGGTAAAATGTTGGTATGTGACAAGGACTGGAATATGGCTGCAGCGAATGTCGTTTGCCGAAACCCTCTGAATGTCGCCAGGTAAACACACCCATCACTAGTCAAGTCAAGTCAAGTCAACTTTATTTATATAGCGCTTTTAACAATGTAGATTGTTTCAAAGCAGCTTTACAGTGTTAAACAGGAAAATAATGCAGCATAATTTTATTCAGCTGTATAGCCATTCTGGAAAAATTTCAAGTATCATACAGTGACAGTGTGGGCTTTAGATCAATAATTTGATCAGTAATTTAGTTTAAATGGTTAATTTAGTTTATTATTTAGATGTATTTCGATGTTTAGTTGAAAAATTTAGTGTCCCCAACTGAGCACGCCAAGCCAGAGGCAACAGTGGCAAGGAAACCAAAACCCCATTAGGTGACCTAATGGAGAAAAATAAACCTTGGGAGAAACCAGGCTCAGTCGGGGTGCCAGTTCTCCTCTGGTCAATTAACAAACAGCGTATTATTATTATTATTCAGGCAGTTTTACAGCTCGGAGGTCATAATAGATCAGAATATTCGAGGGACCGGGGGCAACATGCTGGAGACGGGTTTATTGAGGATGATGTTGATTAAATAATTATTAAAGTGCAATATTCGAATGATCGGAGGCAACACGCTGGAGACGGGTTTATTGAGATGCCGTGTCGATGAGGCAGTTTCAGGGGGAGTCTAATCACGGTCTCCCAGACACTTCGGGGTCCTGTGTTGGTCTTCTCTGGGCGCAGGTCCACCATCTGATCTGGATACGGCCCGGATCCGGCTGACTGCAGTAAACCTCGGGATAAAACAGAGAGACTAACATTAGCGTAGATGCCATTCTTCTGATGATGTAACGAGTACATCAGGTGTTATGGGAAGTGTTCCCGGTTCCGGCTGACCTAGTTAA
Source organism: Gobio gobio (assembly GCF_949357685.1). Taxonomy (NCBI): domain Eukaryota; kingdom Metazoa; phylum Chordata; class Actinopteri; order Cypriniformes; family Gobionidae; genus Gobio; species Gobio gobio. The sequence continues at coordinate 5,404,454 of NC_137117.1, read as the reverse complement.
TGCAGCCTAACAATCATTTCATTGAAAAAGTGTTTTATGTGTATGCCACAGTAAAGAGATGTGTTTTTAGTCTAGATTTAAACTGACAGAGTGTGTCTGCTTCCCGAACAATGTTAGGAAGACTGTTCCAGAGTTTAGGTGCTAAATAGGAAAACGATCGACCGCCTGCAGTTGATTTGGATATTCTCGGTATGATCAACTGGCCAGAATTTTGAGACCGCAGTAGACGTGATGGAGTATAATATGTTAAGAGCTCGCTCAAGTATTGGGGAGCTAAACCATTTAGTGCTTTGTAAGTAATAAGTAAGATTTTAAAATTTATGCGATATTTAATAGGCAGCCAGTGCAGTGTTGACAGAACTGGGCTAATATGGTCATACTTCCTGGTTCTAGTAAGAACTCGAGCTGCTGCGTTTTGGACCAGCTGGAGTTTATTTATTAAGCGAGCAGGGCAACCACCCAGTAGAGCATTACAATAATCTAACCTTGAGGTCATGAACGCATGAACTAACTGTTCAGCATTTTGCATTGAGAGCATGTGCCGTAATTTAGATATATTTTTAAGATGGTAGAAAGCAGTTTTACAGATGCTAGAAACGTGGCTTTCAAACGAAAGATTGGTATCAAAGAGCACACCCAGGTTCCTCACTGACGACGAGGACTTGACAGAACAGCCATCAAGTGTTAGACAGTATTCTAGGTTACTACTTGTGGAGCTTTTTTGTCCAATAATTAAAAATTCAGTTTTTTCTGAATTGAGTTGCAGGAAATTACCAGTCATCCAATGTTTTATATCAGCTATGCATTCCGTTAATCTTGTGAATTGGTAAGTTTCTTTAGGGCGTGAAGAAATATAGAGCTGAGTATCGTCAGCATAACAATGAAAACTAACGCCATGCTTCCTAATGATATCTCCCAGTGGTAGCATGTACAGGGTGAAGAGTAGCGGTCCTAGCACTGAGCCTTGCGGTACTCCATACTGAACTTGCGATCGGTGTGACATATCTTCATTTACTACTACAAACTGATAACGGTCGCATAGGTATGATTTAAACCATGATAATGCAATTCCACTAATACCTACTAATTTTCGAGTCTATTCAAAAGAATGTTGTGGTCGATAGTATCAAATGCAGCGCTAAGATCGAGTAACACTAATAGAGAGATACAGCCACGATCGGATGATAAGAGCAAATCATTTGTAACTCTGACGAGAGCAGTCTCAGTGCTATGATACGGTCTAAATCCTGACTGGAAATCCTCACAGATACCATTTCTTTCTAAAAAGGAACATAATTGTGAAGACACTGCCTTTTCAAGTATTTTTGACAGAAAGGGTAGATTTGAGATTGGTCTATAATTGACTAAATGATACACACTACACACAAGACGTCCTTCCTCTCGACTCATCATGTGCTGACTGCTTTTCTTGTTCTGTCTGTGTCTCAGCGGAGCGGAGAGGACGGCTAAAATCCAGTACAAGTCTCTTACTGGCTCTAACTGGCCAACGGAGTGTATGAGTGTTCGCTGCACAGGATCTGAGCTCTCATTGGCCGAGTGCACCATCTCTAACCCCCAGCCAATCACAGATGACTCAAACGTGGCCGTCGCAAAGTGTTATGACGAAACCAAAGGTGATTTTTTAAAGACAATTAAACATCCCACTTAATGAGCGAGTGCATTCGGCATTTAACACAAATATTTCAAACAAAGTGTTTGTTTTCCGCATGCAAACTATAATATCTTTTATTCTTTGAATAATTAGAGGCACATGTTTTTGGTTGTAAGAACAATAAGATATGTTGTTTCCCTTTCGATATGGTTCACTCGATAAAGTCACCTTTATTTATATAGTGCTTTTTACAATGCCGATTGTTTCAATCAGGCTTCAGTATTTGGAGAAACAAAGTTTCCCTTTCTGTCCGTCACTTCAACGTCTGTCGAAACCGACATATGGGGGTTTGCTGTTGGGAGCCCCAATCATCTCTGAGAATAACAGAAAATGCCAATGAAATTGGCATGCAGAATTTGCCAGGCCGTGCCCGTACATACGGGTATATAAGGCTGGCAGCATCTTTGTCACCTAAAAATCCAAAGGGATATCAACATGTTCAGCGTCCCTTTAGTACTGCCCGTGCAGAGTCCAGTGTTGGGCACGTTACTTTAAAAAAGTTATTAGTTATAGTTACTAGTTACTTCTTACAAATAGTAACTGAGTTACATCATTATAAAAGTAACTAATTACCAGGGAAAGTAACTTCTGTGTTACTTTTTTTTTTTTTTTTTCAAAACTTGGATGCCCGCAATATTAAATATGTTAAATGAATGAATTGGACACTAAATAAAATAAATTATTATTATAAAACATTGTCCCACAGCAACATTACAATAGTGTACATTAACGTACAATGTTTTGCAATGTTCTGGTGTGAGAGACACCTATCAAATTCAATACATTATTGTAAATATTATCAGTAGGCCTACTATAGTGTAAATATTATCAGTACTATACTACTCGTTTGGTAGTAGAGCTCATGTTATCTCCTGGGTGTTTAGCCACTGATGTTGTGGTAACATGTGATGATGTGAGGCTTCATTTGATTAGAATGACTTGCCACCGCCGTGGAGAGACTCTTTCCTCCTGGGCATAAGTTGTACGTTACATAAACATTCTGACCTTTCACCTCAACGAGGGAAAAGTAGCGCTTATACTTCCAGTTTGAGAAAGCTACCTTTGAAGTCGTTGGACTTGCCTTTGTTCTGACTCATGGTCGTTGGTGTGTGTGACTGTGCATGTGCGTTTGTGTCATAGGTGTGTGTATGAACTCAACCTATCAACCTCAACCTTGTCTCCCACCCACCAATCATCATCAGTTATGTGTACCAACCAACCCACCCCCAACACGCATAGCATACACACCCGCACACACACACACACACACACACACACACACACACACACACACACACACACACACACACACACACACACACACACACACACACACACACACATGTTGGGTTTTCATGTTTTATGGGGACTTTCCATAGGCGTAATGGTTTTTATACCGTACATACCGTATATTCTATCCCCCTACACTGCCCCTACCCCTAAACCTAACCCTCACAGGAGACATTCTGCAATTTTACATTTTCAAAAAACATCACTTAGTCTGATTTATAAGATGTTTTCCTCATGGGGACCTAAAAATGTCCCCACAAGGATGAGGATTTTGGATATTGCTATCTTTGTGGGGACATTTTGTCCCCATAACGTGATGATTACCAGTCCACACACACACACACACACACACACACACACACACACACACCAACCAGAGAAAAAAAAACATTGCAGGTCCGACTGACAGAGTGCCTGACATAAAAAGTATGACTTGCAAGATAAAAAGTCACAATTACCTCACAAGCTTTCATAGTTATCTAACATAAAAGTGACTTAATCTGCATCTTCATCACATTTTTTTATGGAAAAGGTGAGCATTATTTTCTGTGCTGACCCTTCTCACACACACTGATGTTTTTCCTCTGTGTAGGCACATGTAAGAAGTTCATGTGTGCAAATGGGAAGTGTTTAATCCATGGAAAACCTTGTAATGGTGTTGATGACTGTGGAGACAACAGTGATGAGATGTGCTGCACAGGTGAGTCTCTACTTCCTGCCTCTGTCTGTGACATCATCATTCCTCTTCCTGTTTTCCACAATTCTGTCTGTTGTTTTCTCTTTCTAAATAACGTACTGTTTATTTTTTAATGTAAAGCATTACATATGTAATTGTAAACAATGAATGCATTGCCTTAAAACACAGTATTAAAAACCCATCTTAATGTTACCGTTTCTGTTGTGTGAAGGATGTGAAAATAAAGCGTTCCACTGTAAGTCGGACGTCTGTATTCCCCAACACGCCGTCCAAGATGGAATCAGAGACTGTCTGGGAGGAGAAGATGAACTGGATGGTCAGTGAACTCATCTGAGATTTCATTACTGCAAAAAAAATGCTTCAGTTCCAGAAATAGTGTCCATTTTACTTTCATCTTCAGGTTCATCAAAAGTCCTACTCAGACAGGACTAGATTGCCTAGGGAGAGAAATTAAATTGCAAAATTTCAAGACATTTAAACCACATCTGTGTTTTCTTCACACAATTTGATTCATAAGTAATATACACTCACCTAAAGGATTATTAGGAACATCTGTTCCATTTCTCATTAATGCAATTATCTAATCAACCAATCACATGGCAGTTGCTTCAATGCATTTAGGGGTGTGGTCCTGGTCAAGACAATCTCCTGAACTCCACACTGAATGTCGGAATGGGAAAGAAAGGGGATTTAAGCAATTTTGAGCGTGTCATGGTTGTTGGTGCCAGACGGGCCGGTCTGAGTATTTCACAATCTGCTCAGTTACTGGGATTTTCACGCACAACCATTTCTAGGGTTTACAAAGAATGATGTGAAAAGGGAAAAACATCCAGTATGCGGCAGTCCTGTGAGCCCTTTCAAATTGGTTTCTTGAACATGACAATGAGTTCACTGAACTAAAATGGCCCCCACAGTCACCAGATCTCAACCCAATACAGCATCTTTGGGATGTGGTGGAACGGGAGCTTCGTGCCCTGGATGTGCATCCCACAAATCTCCATCAACTGCAAGATGCTCTCCTATCAATATGGGCCAACATTTCTAAAGAATGCTTTCAGCACCTTGTTGAATCAATGCCTCGTAGAATTAAGGCAGTTCTGAAGGCGAAAGGGGGTCAAACACAGTATTAGTATGGTGTTTCTAATAATCCTTTAGGTGAGTGTACAAGTGATGATGTGTGTAAGTGATGATGTGTCAACTGATGATGTGTCGCCTACATCAACTGAAGACCCCTGGCATCTACAAGTGGTTGGCGCATTTTAGCATATTTAAAGGAACGTGAATCACCTTATCCTATGTGTTCACTAAGTGTATCTGACCAGTGACTGATATGAACAGGATAGCTGACAACAAAGGAAAGACCTTGTGATGGCTGACTGGAAGGAATGGCATGGGTTAGCTACCCATGTCGGCAGGATCCAATACAGAAAAGTATTTGGAGACCGCCACCCATAGCTATGAAGGTAACAAAAAAAGAAGAATAACCCTAGAGTCGACGAGAGGAGGAGTGAAACAGCTCATTGATGGACCACATGGCTGATGACCTTGGAACGAATAATACACAGAAGAGGTCCACAGCACAAGATGTCAACACACTAAGAGAAAATGATATTGAGCTTTAGGAGAATGACATCAAAAAAGGGACTGAAAATACACAAAGGAAAGAATAGGTGGTGGTTGTTGGTCAAGAACAGGGACCTTGCTAAGAAGGCAGTCAAATTAGTCGAGTGAAGTCCAGAAACCGGGGTCAAATCACAGTTTGCAGGATTTCAGCCCCATGTACCAGATGAAGTAAACTCAAGCACAGAGAAAGCAGTGGAGGAGTGTATAGGGCCTAGCCAGCCAAGATGACCAAAAACGGAGAAAAGTCAGGGGTCAAGTCAAGGAGGCAGCTGGAAATTGAGCCCTGGTACAACAGAGGGGACCGCTGAAAAAGCAATGGAGGAGTACCTCCACAGAGGAGAAAGAGGGATTCAACATACTCCAGGGGAACATCAAGAGCCGACTGACATCCTTAAGGCCAGCAGAAAATCTAAGGTTAGCACGGAAAAGGAAGGAACTAGCAAGAAAATGCTTCTTTAAAGACCCCTTCAGGTTTGTGAAATCCCTCTTAAGTAAAAAAGAAGGGAGGCGTTCTGAAGACATCAAAGCAGGCACTGGGGTTGAACCTGGGAAAAATACATTCTGACCCAGAAAGGCATGAGCAGATAGGAATCCCAGCCAACATTTCACCTATTGAACACCCAGAGCACCAACTGGAAGGAGGCGCAGAGTATAATAAAGCCGGCAAGAACATCTTAAGCTCCATGCCCGAACAAGGTGTACTAGAATGCCCCTGATATTCTGCACTTTCTCTGGGATGAGGGTCGCAAGGGTGAAGCAAGTTATACCTAAAGCTTGGCAGAGAGCAGGAATTCTGACACCAAAGAGGAAGAATCCTCAAGCATCAGTCAATTCCGTCTTATAAGTGTTCTCAATGTTGAAGACAAGATTTTTTTTTTGTCATAGCGCAAAGGCTGACAACCTATCTTTGGTTCTATTCCACATGGCATCCTCTGGGCTGCTATTGATTTCTTCAAAATACCAGAGTGTATCACAATCTTGGTAAAAGCCTATTTTCAAGACTTGCAGTTCTGCTTTACTACACCAAACTTTACCATGGACAAAATGGCAGGATGCACATCTCCCCACTAGCTTTCATCATGACGATGGAGGTTATTATTAGGGTGTCCAAGTTGGTGGCGAGTGGCGAGATGTGAGATGGTGGTCCAGTGGGTTAAACCATGAAACTGATATGAAGAAAGTTGCTGGTTCAATCCCAGCCGTCACCACCAGTGTGTCCTTGAGCAAGGCACTTTACTCCATGTTGCTCCAGGGGGATTTTCCCTGAAATAAGCACTGTAAGTAGCTTTGGATAAAAGCGTCTGCCAAATGCATAAATGTAAATGTAAATGAGTGTAGTCTGTTGTCTGGAGTCCGTTTCACACCAATAAGGGACTATATGGATGACACGACAACCCTGACCACAATAGCACCATGCACTAGATACCTGTTTAGGAAACTCCAGAAGAACAGTGAATGGGCCAAGATGAAGATCAATCCATCCAAGTCAAGAAGCATTTCCATCCTTTAAGGAAAGCTGTCTGACCAAAGGTTCTTCATTAACAATGACCCCATACCAACAATACTGGAAAAGCCCATCAAAAGCCTTGGATCAAATGCTATGGTGCAAGCCTAAAGGACTGTGAACAAGTCTGGCAGCTGAAGCGGGATGTAGACAGGGGCCTTGAGATCATCAATAAATCTATAGTCCCAGGAAACCTAAAGCTCTGGTACCTACAGTTTGGGCTGCTGCCCAGACTGATGTGGCCCCTAACCATTATTGACATCCCCCTCACAAAAGATGGAGAGAATGATAAGCTCCTATCTGAAGAAATGGTAAGGAGTTCCACTGTGGAGTTGAGTGGAATAAGGCTACACCTTCAAAGCGGCTAAAAGTGGTAATCCTGGAAGTCCAGCATCAGGAGGAGGCAGCAATGCATGCAAAAGGAGTCACTCAGGCCCAGCAGGGACAGTGGCCAAACTGGAAGAGAGAAGAGGGAAATTAGCTCGAGGGAATTGTGGAGAATGAAGGCAAGTAGAATGAGCTTCCTGTTCAGGGCAACCTACAATGTCCGCCTTCACCCAATAACCTCCAGCTGTAGTTGGGGAATATCCATCATATCCGCTATGTTCATCTCCTTCTTCTCTCAGACATGTCCTTACCGGTACACATGAAGACACAACCAAGTGTTAAAATGCTTGTCCGCAGTGATTGAGACCTAAAGAGTAGCCACCAATGCCCTGCCCATCAGAACACCAAGCACAACCCAGGCAGTGCCATTTATTTGGGAAGGGCAGAAGGTACAGGGAAGGCTTCCTTTATCGACCAAGGCTATACATCTCGAAGGAGCACAAGACTGGAAAATGTTGGCTGATGTGGGCGACTCATAGTCCCACCTGAAAGTGTCAGTACTAGCCAAAGACCAGACCTTGCACACTGTGTATTTCATTGAAATGACATGTTTCGGTATGCAGAGATTGCAATGGATGCTCAGCAAAAAAGGATGGAAAGGGGACACATCAACTGATGACCCCTGGCATCAACTAGGGGTTGGCACATTCCAGCATTAGTGCAGTGTAAAATTCTTGTCCTAAGTGACAATTATGATACAAATTTGCCATCCTCTGAGAAATCCAATGTGTCTGTGATTTATATATATTTTTCAAAATGCTACTTTCTTGACCTTCATTGAACACTGCAACAAATTTATCTTTGCATGGTCCTTTGTTGCGTATTGCCAACTTTTGTTTCAACGTGGTTTTGTGCTGCTGGAATCTTATGGAAATGGAATAAAAAATAAAAAAGGTAATTATGACTTTCATCTTGCGATTGCGAGTTTATATCTCACCTTTTTCATTTTTTATTCCGTAGCTGAAACAAGCTTCAATAGGAATCCAACCAATGTAAATATGAAACTAAATGAATAAATAACGAGAAGTCCATGATATTAAAAGTTAATTATTGTAAGAAGGTTCCGTCAGTCATATTTGCAGACTTCAAACTTGTTGTAAGTGTATTTGTTACAGAATAACTGTTTGTTCTTTTTCTTTTTTTTCAGAAAACCGCAAACCAGTAAAGAAAAATAATACGGAAGATTTGTTTTCCGATCCAATGTCAGGTGAGAACAAACTCTTGACACTTCATAAAACAAAAACCTCTAGAAGAGACCCTTTTTGATCTGGGCAGCCAGCTAACAGGGAACGTTCTGGCAAAGTTATCAAAGTTATGAACAAACGTTCTTCCAGTAACGTTAATAGAACGTTCGTTATCTGGTCTTTTAATAATGTTCACAACAACATTATTTATACATCGTTCAGTGATCCTGAAAAGTTGGATGTTTGTTTAATGTTGTTTCATATAGCTCAGAGAACATTAAAAATAACGTTCCAATAATGTTTGAAGAAAGATACAATGGAATGTTCCCTTAACGTTCGCATTATCAAGAAAAAAAAAGTTTTTAAAAACCTTTTGAACATTCAGAGAACATTCAGAAATACATTTTTTGTAACTGAATTAGTTGTAGCTTGTGTCTGAAGTATCTCCCCAGGATTCATACGGCTGAATCAACACATATGTCCCGTTGTTCCAGAGATCAGAAGAATACGTTCGTCTACAGAGAGCCAGCTGGAGTGTGGCATTCCCAATATGGAGTATGTGCACAAAAAAGAGGATGATGTGACCCATCAACGCAGGAAACGCTTAGTAGGAGGGGAAGAGACCTTACTGGTCAGTCTTGAAAAAACAACTTCGGAAACACCAGAGGAGGGCAGTATGAAAAATACTTTAATCAGGTCGATAAAGCATGCAAGGAACTTGTCATCTGGGGAACATGTTACCCTCTTCTTCGTCTTCATGAGCCGTTTGTTTTGAAGCGTGTCAGTGAGTGATCACTATGGAGACTGGTGGTTGCAAAGCATTCAGGAAGTGTGTTTATCCGTGTCCTGACCACGCTCAGTCCTCAAGGGGGCTGTTTGCATGTACTGCAGGTGTTTTGCTCTGATCTCTTTTGTCCCATGGAAGAAACCGTATTCAGCCCGCATCCATAGTTTTCAGCATTCTAATTATGAGAATGTCAAGCGGATGCATGACCGGGGATAAGTGTCAATGCCTCAATCTCTCACTCTGACTTCTGATGGTTTGGCTCAGTCTTTAAAGTGAGTGTATAGCCGCGTTTCCACCGCAGGAACTTTCCCCAGGAACTTTGGGCTGGTACTCGGTGTGTTTCGACCGTAGGGTCTAAATTAAGTTCCGGGTAAATATTTCCCCCTTCAAACGGCCCTGCTCTTTACTTTTTCTACGGTAGTACTTTTTCAAAGTTCGGGAACTTTCGGGGGTGGGTCTTGGGCGCTGAACATGCTGATTGGTTGAGCTCATGCAGCATTTTATTTCTAAAAGTCTTGCGAGGTTCGTTCTGCGTTCAGTAAATATCAGTCTTGCTCTTTCTGTCCGATGGCGCACGTTTGTCTCAGCCATCTCACGGTCAATGTCCGTAATAGCTGATAATAACATACATTGTCTTATTTTAAATCTAGCTTTACAAGCTTTCAGAATACGCTTTTTCTTTTCCGCCGTTTTGTCAATTACCTCTTTAGTAAACCAATACATAACCAGAAAAAGCAGCGTTGCTTGAATCTCATCCACTTGTTATTGTTGCAGACAGTATCGCACAAAAATGATCATTGTCCGCCGCTGACTGGGAGGAGCAGTCGCACGCAGTCCTACATCATCTGACTAATTTACCTAATCTTCACGGTACTTTAGACCGCAGTGGAAACGCAGACAGTAGCAGGTCTGGGGGGAAAAAAGTTCCTGTAAAAAAGTGGGAAACGGTGGAAACGGGGCTTATGATTTCTTATCCAGAGTTGAGATTTTTTCTGCCGCCTTCTGGTGGCAGTTGTCCTCTGAAGACTTTTCGTGAGCCTGGCCATATTCTCTTAAAATAATCTTTCAGTAAGTAAATCATTCCAAGCCTTTGAGCTCTGCCCTTGGGCCGAGCCCTACCGCTTTGCCCCGCGAGGATATTTAAGATATTGCAGGCAGTGCACAAATAAGGTACATACATTTTTTTTAATATATAAGTAAATATATGATGCAGCCAATATAAGATTCTACTACTATTGATTAGAAATGGCACTGGCAGAGCATGTCTTAAGTAAACTCCATCATTTGCTGCATATAATATAATATACAAACACTTAAGAATCTGCAAATAAAGATACATACAATCTGTTTTGGTGCAAAGTGACAAAAATTTATGTTTTGATATGTGAACTCAGCTAACAGGGAACAATCTCAGAACTTTAGCTAATGTTGTGGCACAGTTCTCTCAAAGTTATGAAAAAAAACATTCTTGCAGTAACGTAAATAGAATGTTCGCTCAAAGTTATGCGGTTTTTAATAATGTTCTCAAAACAATAGCATAAAAAACATTATTTATACATCATAGCTGGAAATTAATCTAACATTTTTAAATGTTACTACTTGTTTCAGAACATTCAGAAAACATTCAAAAGGAACGTTTTCCATAATGTTTACAAATTGGAATGATTTTGAACATTCAGAAATAACATTTTCAACTTAATTGGAACGTTAGCAAAACATTCTTGGAACATATTTTTCTTAGCTGTAGACATGAAGCATCTAATAGTACGAACATGCAATGGAATGCACATTGCTAAATGATTATAGAATATAATGATTAATACAAATATGAATAAGTTACTTACCTGCCAACAACACACAACTCTGCAGAGCGACCTTTGTAAGATCAGGTGTGCAAGATGGCAGTAACATTGTACGGTGCATATAGACCACGCCTGTTACATATCCCCCCATCTATGGGCGGCTCCCGATGCCCAACAAAACACCACAAAACAAAAGTCTAGGAGGGCGGTCTTTGGGGGAGGGATGGCGGGACATTGGCCGTGGTCCATGGGCAGACCTGGGTCATAGAGAATGTGCGGACCTGGTAATTCAGGAATCCAAGGCGGTACAGGAAGTGTGCCCCCCCCCCCCCCCCCCCCATTTTCTTGGGCGGAGCTATGAGTTCATGGCTGGAGTGGATCTTGAATCCTAATCAGGGGCTGGAATCCCCTCTTGACTCAGGACACCGGCTGAAGTTCCCTCTGGACTTGGGACAGCAGATGGAGCCGTCTCTGGATGCTGGTCAGGGGCTGGAGCCATTTCTGGACGCTGGTCAGGGCCTGGAGCCGTCTCTGGATGCTGGTCAGGGGCTGGAGCCATCTCTGGATGCTGGTCAGGGGCTGGAGCCATTTCTGGACGCTGGTCAGGGGCTGGAGCCGTCTCTGGACGCTGGTCAGAAGCCGTCTCTGAACGCTGGTCAGGGCCTGGAGCTGTCTCTGGATGCTGGTCAGGGGCTGGAGCCATCTCTGGACGCTGTTCAGGAGCCATCTCTGGATGCTCGTCAGGGGCTGGAGCCGCCTCTGGATGCTGGTCAGGGGCTGGAGCCGTCTCTGGATGCTGGTCAGGGGCTGGAGCCGTCTCTGGATGCTGGTCAGGGGCTGGAGCCGTCTCTGGATGCTGGTCAGGGGCTGGAGCCATCTCTGGACGCTGGTCAGGGGCTGGAGCCGTCTCTGGACGCTGATCAGGAGCCGTCTCTGGATGCTGGTCAGGGGTTGGAGCCATCTCTGGACGCTGGTCAGGAGCCGTCTCTGGATGCTGGTCAGGGGCTGGAGCCGACTCTGGACGCTGGTCAGGAGCCGTCTCTGTATGCTGGTCAGGGGCTGGAGCCGACTCTGGACGCTGGTCACGGGCTGGAGCCGTCTCTGGACGCTGGTCAGGGGCTGGAGCTGTCTCTGGATGCTGGTCAGGGGCTGGAGCGTCTCTGGATGCTGGTCAGGGGCTGGAGCCGTCTCTGGACGCTGGTCAGGGGCTGGAGCCGTCTCTGGACGCTGGTCAGGGGCTGGAGCCGTCTCTGGATGCTAGTCTCTGGATGCTGGTCAGGGGCTGGAGAAGTCTGGATGCTGGTCAGGGGCTGGATCCGTCTCTGCACGCTGGTCAGGGGCTGGAGCCGTCTCTGGACGCTGGTCATGGGCTAGAGACGTCACTGGACTCTGGACGTGGACATCCAACCAGAGCAGCGAAGAAGGTGAAGCAGAGCTAGTAGTTGATAGATTAAACTTTTGCCGTATCCGGTCGACAAAACTCAGAACACATCTTCCTTTCTTAAGAATGACTTCAGTGCCGTTCTTTTCTCAAAGAAAAGCTTAACTCCAAGTATTCCAGAGTCGCGGCCAAAGCCGATTCGAACGGTCGCTGTTCGCCAGCTTCTTTGGATTCAAGCATACGGAACAGCCGCAACTCTGCCGTCATCATGTTAAGCCGACCCACTGACTCTACACACGATGTGATTGGCCTGACTCTGGAGTTTGGTTTTTCAAGCTTGCAAGCCAACTGAGAGTTGCTAGACGACCCTGGCGGCAAATTACATTTTCTGCAGCTAGGGTGCGTCTAGATTTCTAGGCTAGTACTTCACACAAAAGATGAAGCATCCGTTTTACTCCACAAAAACATTGTAAGAGCTGAATAAAACACAGTACAAGAAGTGTGCATTAAAGTCTTGTCATAAACACTCTCTCTCCCTTGCATTATCATCAACATACACAGCGAATTACACAAAAACACTCGTTACAACTAACAGTAAACAAATATATTCAGACCTTATGACTTTTTAGGGGGTGCTTAATAAACTGGTCAACTTTATATCCGTAAAACAACTCAGATGAACTGTAATAAAGTGCGCGCTCTCCCTCTCAGTGTCATTACTGCTGTGACCAGTATCGCCAGAATTTTGAGACCGCAATAGACGTGATGGAGTATAATGTGTTAAGAGCTCGTTCAGGTACTGGGGAGCTAAACCATTTAGTGCTTTGATTTTAAAATTTATACAATGTTTAATAGGGAGCCAATAGCCTGACGTCGTCATACTCAATTCTAGTCAGAATATGAGTCTGATGCTGCTCCGTTGGGCTGTGATTATGGGGCGTGTTTCAACTGAACCAGGAAAGACCTTAATTGGATAAACCTACAACCAATCAGAGCAACGGAGTGACGCATAACGTTAGTTGTCAAATGTCAACAGAATTCAACTGCACTGTGTTGCCAAGTCAGCGGGTTGAAGCGACCCCAATTATGTGATATATAGACCCAGGAATGTGAATTTTAGCAGGCAGCCCAGCCAAAATAACACACATTTTACCCCCCAAATGCCTTTTTTTTCGGAGAACCTGCCCGGAAAGCTATTGGGCTTGTTTTTGGCTAGTTTTGAGTAGTAATTGGGCGGGTTTTGTTGTAAAAACTTGGCAACCCTGTACCTGCCCGCACGCTGGAATAAGTAACGTTAGAAGAAAAAGATGAGTGTAAACGATCTTTGCCGGTGTTGTAAAAAAAAATTGAAGGATACACAGAGTACTTACCAACACGATCATCATTTCTGAGAGAAATAGTAAAGGTGAATGCATATACAAACAAGTTCTCCGTTTAGGATTAGAACAAATTCAACCCAAGCGCTTTTTGGTGATGAATGATTACATTACTGTTTATCATCTGTCCATCATCGTCTAAAGCCCGCCTTGACAATTTAATTGGTCCGAACCGTTTCTGTTCGGGCATAATTACTCCTCTACGGATCAAGTCCAGACCGAACTGCCTGTGCTCAAATGTTGTGGGCGGGGCTAAGTTCGGCTGGCATCCAGGCTAGGGAGCCAGTGCAGTGTTGACAGAACCGGCTAATATGGTCACTTTTTTTCACACGCGTTTTGGACCAGCTGGAGTTTGTTTATTAGGCGAGCAGGGCAACCACCCAGTAGAGCATTACAATAATCTACAGCTCATGAACGACTCAACTGTTCAGCATTTGGCATTGAGAGCATGTGCCGTAATTTAGAGTTATTTTTAAGATGGTAGAATGCAGTTTTACAGATGCTAGAAATGGGCTTTCAAATGAGAGATTGGTATCAAAGAGCACACCCAGGTTCCTCACTGACGACGAGGACTTGACAGACTTTAAGACTTTAAAGACCAGATAACTTTGAAAAGATGTTACTGATGGAACGTTTGTTCAGCACTTTGAGAGAATCTTGCCAGAATGTTCTGAGAAAGTTAGCTGGTCAACAATGTAGTTTAATTAGTAAACTGACACAATTTTGTGAAAAAATGCCTCAGTTTTGCTTTGCCCCTGCAGACTCAGATACAGTGGCAGGTGGCCATACAGGAGGAAGGCTCGATCCACTGCGGAGGGGTGTATCTGGGTGGCTGCTGGGTTTTGACCGCCGCCCGCTGCGTCAGGTACAACCAATTGGCACACGTTTTGATCAAACCTGTACAGAACAGCTACTGAGAAACTGTTGTGCATTTTCGTGTCCCTAGGTCCAAACCAAAGTCCTACAGAATCTTATTCTCTCTCTGGAATAAGCATCGTAAGCAGTCGACGACCGAGACAATCCCAGTGAAGAACATCATCATCCATCATGAATATAACCCACAAACCTACGCCAACGACATTGCTTTGGTGCAGTTACGGGAGCTGATTCTTTCGGACAAGTGCATGCTGGACAACCCCGCGGTCCGAGCCGTCTGCGTGCCCTGGTCCACCCAACAGTTCCAGCCCAACGACACCTGCACCATCTCCGGCTGGGGCCTCGACAGAGGTTCGGCTCTTAACGGCCATATTCCACAAATCGTTCCAAATATAAAAGAATATCAGAGTCCACACCACAACTATAACGATATCTCTCAAATCACTTTTTTCCCCCTAGTTGACGAACAATAAAAACATTGACAGCCAATCAGAATCTATCCTGCTTTAATGAGCTATAGTTTTTAAAGTGAAAGACAACAAAACTGCAGCTCATGCTTATAATCAGTGTTGGGGAAAGTTACTTTGAAAAGTAATGCATTACAATATTGCGTTACTCCCTTAAAAAGTAACTAATTGAGTTACTTAGTTACTTTGTAAGGAAAGTAATGCGTTACGTTACTTTTGCGTTACTTTTTCTCACATGGGTTGGCCTTGTTTTTTTTGTGTTTTTTTTTATAACAGTAAAGTTATATTTTTGTGCAACAGTAAAGACCTCTTCATGCCAAAATGTAAATAATAAGCCCCAGGCTGAGGTAAAAATGCAGATTCCCTCATGAACAGTAGAGGGCACAGCCGATGTAGTTATTGGTTTTAGTTTGACTTCCTTTACTCTGGTGGGGTTACAGTCAGGGTTTAATTGTCTCTATATCTGTTTGTTTGAAGCAGGAAAGTCAGTAAGGACTCTAAAATGGGCAAATGTGACGATTATCGGCGACTGCAAGAATTATTACAAGGACCGTTTCCTCCCTGGAATGGAGTGTGCAGGTACGTGTGTGAGTGTGTACTATAGGCATGTACTTCTGTAATTAATGTTTAAGCCTTTGTTTAAGTAACGTAACAGTACCATGTGCTTAGTGACTCTTCGTTCACCCGTTCCTGTGCTCTCATTGGTTGTGCTCTGTGTCAGGTGACCTGGAGGGGAATGTGGACTCGTGTCATGGTGACTCTGGAGGGCCGCTGGTGTGTAAAGACGCGTCTGGCCTGTCGTACGTGTGGGGAATAGTGAGCTGGGGTGATAAATGCGGCGAACCCAATTATCCTGGCGTCTACACTAAAGTGGCACATTATTTCGACTGGATCCGCAGCCACACCGACTGGCCGGCTGTAACCAAATTTAACCAGTAACTGGTTAACATTTGCATATTGATCTTACTGTATCAAGCAATTTAAAAGCTTATTCCTTTTGTTTCCATGTGTTTCATAGCTTGTGGTGTTTTTGAGAAGTTGCATTTCTGATGTGAATTTCCAAATTAGATTTTAAACCACGTATAAATGTGTTTTAGAGTTGATAAAACTGGATTCTGTAATTTGTGTATATCCTGTAATCACATAGAAAGAGCTACTTCTTGGAAACTTTATATGAAATAAAATAAAAAAACCTTATACACTGATAAGTTTTGTAGCCATTTTTTGTTTCTACATATTTAAAACTTTCGAATTTTTCAGAATTCTATAAAAAATAAAATAAAACACGGGCACAGTTTGATAGCCGCGGTTCATCCGTTTGAACACCAGATGGCCACAATGCATTTTATTTTATTATTTTAAATAGTAATATTAATCTCATCTTCAACCTATATATCTTCCTCAAGGATTGTTCTCTCAATAATAAAAACTCATTACTCACCTTCATGTCCTTGTGGAACTATACATTTTTGGATTTAATTATCAGAGGCGGACAGTACTTAAGTATTTTTACTTTCCACTCCAGAATTTTTTTTTAAGTATATATTTTATCAGTGTTTTTCTTTGGAAAACTTACGTTTCATTACATTCTACAGCATCATTTATAATGTCATTCTTTTTATTTCACTACTTTTCATAAATAAAAGTTGTTGTTTTTTTCTTTGAATACTTAATTACATTAAAAATATAGTACTTTCTTACTTGTAGTCAAGTCAAATTTTAATTACGTTTACATGAGTACAAGTATAAAAATACTACATTTTTAATGTAATTAAGGATTAAATGATATTCAATATGAAACATAGTGCAGTAAAAAGTACAATATTATGTTTTGGAAGGTTGTGAAGTAAAAGTTCTCCAAAGAAGAACACTGATAAAGTACATGAATTAAAATTACTTGGAAAGTAAAAATACTTGAGTACTTTCCGCCTCTGTTAATTATAGATTGGAATACTTTAATGTAATTATTATTCATGTAAAAGCAGCAGGCTTTGAAACTCGTCCACTTTATAGGCAACAAAGAACGTGTCCGTGCTGTTTGCCTTTTCCTCAAGAAAGCCATCTCTCGCATGATGATACATTTCGGCTGTTGTCCAGCTTAAGTACATTCAGTGTTGATTCAGTTCCATTGTAAAGATCGTCAAGTATTAAATTGGTTAATTTATCTATACAGCAGCTCTGGAAACAAACAAAACAGTGATGTCTTCATCCAGCTCAGTTCAGTTCTCATCCAACACATCAGTAGAGTCAGATCAATAATATTGTTGAATATTAACCCTCTGGTGCTCTTCGGTCATTTCTGACCAGAAAATTTTCTGTTTTGAAATGTTAAAAATCACAGCTTCATCAGAATGATATGAAACTTGGTGACTTTTCTAGCATTAGGTATGTAAACACACAAAAAAAAATTGAGGGCATGATTCGAACATGCTAAGGGGTTGTAAAAAAAATACTCCCACTTGTGCTCTTCGGTCAAAAGTGACCACCATAGGAAATGAATGGGAAATCTGCAAAAAAACAAATTCAAAGAAAAAATCTATATTTCTAACAACAACAAAATATCTAAAACTTTATAATAAATAGTCTTTGAGATTGTTTAAATATATATTCAAATTCATCAAAAAAAATCGTTAAATGTGTTCAAAAGAGAACTAGTGAATTCTCAAGCCTCTCCATAGAGACCTCTAGTGGTTACACACATGGTTGCATGATTTCTTAAATAATTCCAAAAGAGGGGCTAATCTGCCTTCAAAAAAATGTGTACATGTTTTTTCATTTTGAGGATTTAATACGTTTTTAATACGTTAAACGCAGTTCTTCCTCTCCTGTAGCAAAGAATGAATGGAATTGTTGCTGAGGGTCATTAGCATGACGTCTGATGAGATACTGTGGTAGATGTTGCATGGTTATAATTTTCTCTCAATCAGTCTTGCCAGCAAAGAAATACATACATTTTATTACTGCTGTGCTATTTCGAAACTTCTGAAGCTTTATCTTTGGTTAATTTAGCCACTGTATCAAATAAATACCTAGGCTTGCGTTTGTTTTCTTCTACGAGAGTCTAAAAGTAAGCAGTATGCAATAACACTTTCCTTCCACAAAATGCGAAAAACCTCTAGTTTTGTTTTCTCCCAGTTTCTCCCGTTAATACTAGTGGTTGCACCGACTAGTCGACTTTAATGCTCTGCCATGACGCTTTAAGCTTGACGTCGACTAGTCGCTGGCCTATAGAGGGCGCGACAGGATAAGCCATTTCCTGACATGCAGGCTGCCAGGCTCTGTTTCCAACAGTTAAAAATGACAAATAAATACATACTCCGAGAGCTCTCCACAAGACATGTTTGATTATACCATCTGGAAGCTCAAAATTGATCGGGAGAATGCACGCCTATTAGAACGGTGATTAACTGACCTGTATAAATGCGTGCTGCATTGTAACCAGCGCCGCCGCTACCACTGTACGCGCATCACGCGCTGCGTGTAGGGCACCAAGTGCACCGGGGAGCACCACAAGAAAATGCTCTCTCTACCCTCCCGCAGGTCAGCTCTGCAAAATTTGCGAATGCCGCCACCGCGGGCATCATAAAGTGATCGCTCTTAGGGCATCAAAACGGCCAGCGGCGGGACTGATTGTAACACACACACACAAACACATAGCTCGCACATCATGCGGAGATCACGCGCGCGCGCCTTACACAAAACCATTCAGTAGTGCAGAAATGTATCAACACTGATTTATCACTAAAATAGCTTAGAAACTGAAAAGTTACAACATATTTCTTAGTAACTAAAACTCACAGCTTATTTGTAGAGAGACGCTGGCAAGTAGAATTAATTCACACGCAATCGCTCTCTCCACTAATGCATTCATATACATGTAATCTTTATTGTGCTACTTTATCTGTATCTGATACAGAACAAGCAGAAATCTGTGAGAAATATAACGACCCAAAGACAAAAGAACTGATACAAAAGCTGTTGTAGGAGGAGCAATAACCTTATGGGCAGCGCTGTGTCATATGCCATAGCTGTCCTGTGCACAAGAAAACTCGAGTTCGCGTCTCAGCTCAAGGTTCAGGGTTATTTGCTTATTAATGATGTCATCAGCGACTAGTCGACGTCGACTCGACTTTCATCACATAAATGTCGGCTTGAAAAAATCGGAAGTCGTTCAACTCCTAGTTAATACAGATATTTTCCATCAGCACACCATACGAAAATGGCTGACGCCATTGTATATGGTGCCCGCAAATACTGTCAATAAAGTCAGCTTCCAAAAAATTATGCTGACAACAAGTGTGTTTGTGTAAGGAAATATTGTTTCAAAATCAGGATTAAAATAGAAGTCACAATATTGATCAAAAAGATTTTAAATATATATTTTTTCTATATATGTCTTAATTCTGAAGTAAATTATCATATAACGTGACTGTACCCGTCTGCATTGCGTATCTTCTGCCTCAAATCAGCATCTTTTAAGTGAATCTTAAAAGTTGTGCGATTTTTGAATAGTAGCACCTAAAACAAATACACATTTTTGTGGCTGTTTCTCTGCAGCCTTATTGTTTAAAATCATTTGTGCTTGTGAATTCTTGTGAGCGCTTGTCAAGTGAGAAACAGCTTTACTGCCACTGCACTGTCTTAATTTTTGTTAGGACATCTTATGCATCCACTGAGAGTGTCACAGGTTCCAAATGTAGTTTAACCCTCTGAGGTTCTTCGTTTTCCAGTCACACTCAGGACCTTCAGGTTAAAAGTGACCCGACTCCTGAAATCAATTATAATTTTTTCAGTAAAATCAATTAAATGTATTTTTGTTCAATAATATTTTTTCTTTCTTTTTTTGTGTTTTGAGAGAATTTTATGATAATTCATATTTATGCAATAATTTTGATCCATTTTTTCCCATTGAATATAATAGAAAATGTATATACAGTATATATATTTTTTCATTTATTTATATTAATGCTGTATTTCAGGTTAAAGTAGAGACTAGGCCTATAGAATTTTTTTTTGAAATCAGATTGGTGCCATCTGGTGGAAGCAGAGAGCATTATTATCATGCAATATCATATTTTAACCACTAGATGGATTTACAGCTCTCTGTAGAAAGGCTTGTGAATTCTAGTTGTTTTTGCACATGTTTGCCTTTTTTTTTAGGTTGTGAATTTTAATATATAATAAGAGATTCTCAAAGACTATTTTTGTCAAGTTTTTTGTTTGTTTGGTTGGTTTAAATGGTAATTTGAAGTGCCAGTTTTACTTTATAATACAGTCAAACCTGAACATTGCATTAGAAAGAGAAAAAACGGAAAGCATTTTGTTACCCATTGTTTTAATTGTAACTTAATAAAAAATGTTGTGACTGAAAGAATTGCATTTTTATTAACCTTTTATAATAAACATTTTCATTAAAATAATTTTGTACAATTCAATGAACAGTAACTCTTTTCACAAAATTAGCTTTTGCAATGACACGTTAATTTGTGTGTGCGTGTGTTTTTGTGTGTATAAGTGTGTGTGAGTGTATTTGTCTGTTTCTCACTCTTGATGTTTTTAGAGATTCACCCCTTCACTGTTGTGTGCTTTTTTCTGCATCCTGGCTGATTTGTAGATTGTACGCACTGTTGTGAATTTCCTTTTCCTCGTTTGAAGAATGAGACCAGGAGACGTTGGGATATCTTTAAAGCCGACGTTACTCGTTTATTGAGAATCGTGCTGTTCTTCAGCTGAGGTTCCAAGTCTAACTAAAGGAGTTGTCCATTGTAATTTATCTATATTTCAGGAGGAGGGATTATACAGCAGGGGAGGAGACACTCTGAACAATACCATGCAAATGTTGTATAGGTAAAAGGACACACCCTACTATGAAAGCCCTACCAGTCCCATTGAATCAGCATAACTATTCGCATGCTGATACTGGAACTCCAATTCCAAGAGCCATCCCAGAGCCATTAAAGACAAATGGTGCTCATTTTACTTACAATGAAGAGAACAGGAAACTGGCCGAGAAGATACAGGTTTTGGGAAAAACCGCCCAGACAGAGTATCACTAATCCTAATCCCAATCAGCCAAACGATATTGTGCTCTGAGCTTGTTATGCTAAATGGTCAGGAGGTGCATAAAGACAAAAGACTTAATGTCTCCAACCCATGGGCTGATTAACTTGATCATGTTAGAATGTAGTCAATCTTTACCTTAAACTGTACCACAATTTATTTCAAACATTAATACATTTTTAATCTTACAGCACAAAAAAACTCTGTATTTTCATATTTGTGCGAATTTCCCATTCATTTCCTATGGGGGTTATTTTTGACCCTGAGTGTGACTATTTTTTGTACGTCCACTAAGACTTTTCAAATCCTGTTCCCAATTGTTTTGTGTGTTCATATACCAAGTACCAATAAAGTCACCAAGTTTCGTACCATTCCGATGAAGCTACGATTTAAAAAAAAATGTATTTAAAAAAATTCAGGTCAGAAATGGCAGAAGAGTCCTAGAGGGTTAATCATAAAACACAGACAGACAGGCAATAACACAACACAACTTAACACAGTGGTAACCAGACAAGGAGTGCAGGAGAAGGAACAACTTAAGTTGTGAACACAAACGAGAATGATAATCGCACACAGCTGCTCGCATCCAAGGTAAATAATCCTCACTAGCATCCCTTACATGTGAACTATACATTGTCATTGGCTAAAACGAATGCAAAGGTTACTATTCGGAACAAGTGCGCACCCAAGTCCGTGTTGCTTTTACATTCACGTGAATTGCAGCACAGTTTGAGTGCATCTGAACTCCAGGTAGTCTCAGGTTCGGTTCCCCAGTGCGCACAGAGCTCATCATGACCTCTTTCACATTAGCAATATTTCATGTGAACTGTGCTCTGCTCCGCTTTTTGGTTTAATTTCAGTCAACAGTGCAGCCCTAGATTAACCTCACACAAGCACAAAACAAATCTCACTTCACACAATAAGCTCTGTCTCACATGCTAACTGTATCTCACACGTGCTACCGCTTCATCGCACTGATTTTTGTGTAGCACGTGCTACACTGTACAGCCCTGCAGCGGTTAATGATTTGTCCGTCTGACTCTGTGATGGAAGGGCGTCTGAGCTTCACGTGTCTTCTCTTCCGCCGTGAGTTTCTGTTTCTTTCATCTCATCATATGAAATAAAATAAAAAAAATCATGTCAAGGGTGCTTCTGTAATGTCTTGGAAACTTGTGTGAAAATAGTCATTATTCTTCACAAAAATGTATTTGGTGTTGCAAACCCTAACCCTAGAGCAGAAATTACACTCTTCACATTATAATATCAAATGTTTTTATATCATAGAAATATTATATTAATAAAACTGTTTTAATAGTATGTGCTGGTGTGATTCACATTTGTAATACAAAATTCAGCATCAGAGTTTAGTTTCAGGGTGGACACCTTCATCTGTTGCATCAACGTAGCTCAATTGTTGCTAAATATGTTGTATTTTGCAACTCTCTCTGATGAAATTCAGCTCACCTTCTTATGTTCATACTTCATCTGCTTTTTTCTTTGCTACAGCTGTTTGTTTCAAATGTGATTTACCAGTTTATCAAACTACTAGCATCACTGTAAAAAACATTCCTGACTACAATCAAAATGGATGTTTAAAACTATTGCAATTACCTTTTTTTTTATTCTGTGGCGGAAACAAGCTTCCATAGTCAATATATTGATGTACATTTGACATTTAATTAAAGTTTACAACCCATGAAACCCAATACCAAATCCCTTTGACAAAACCAGAGCAAAATCCAGGTGCAGATTTGGTGCAAAAAAACAGATTCAAACTCAGATCAAAACATAGATGCTGTTTTGGGGGGAAACCAGAGTAAGGTTAAAGGACAAACTGGATCCAAACTTAGAGAAAAACACAAATTCAGAGTCAGACTTGAACAAACCGGATCCAAACTTAGAAAAAAAACACAAATTCAGAGTCAGACTTGAGCAAACCGGAATTCAAACTTAGAGAAAAACACAAATTCAGAGTCAGACTTGAACAAACCGGATCCAAACTTAGAAAAAAAACACAAATTCAGAGTCAGACTTGAACAAACCGGATCCAAACTTAGAAAAAAAACACAAATTCAGAGTCAGACTTGAACAAACCGGAATCCAAACTTAGAGAAAAACACAAATTCAGAGTCAGACTTGAACAAACCGGAATCCAAACTTAGAGAAAAACACAAATTCAGAGTCAGACTTGAACAAACCGGAATTCAAACTTAGAGAAAAACACAAATTCAGAGTCAGACTTGAACAAACCGGATCCAAACTTAGAAAAAAAACACAAATTCAGAGTCAGACTTGAACAAACCGGAATCCAAACTTAGAGAAAAACACAAATTCAGAGTCAGACTTGAACAAACCGGAATCCAAACTTAGAGAAAAACACAAATTCAGAGTCAGACTTGAACAAACCGGTTCTAAACTTAAAGAAAAACACAAATTCAGAGTCAGACTTGAACAAACCGGATCTAAACTTAGAGAAAAACACAAATTCAGAGTCAGACTTGAACAAACCGGATCTAAACTTAGAGAAAAACACAAATTCAGAGTCAGACTTAAACAAACCGGATCTAAACTTAGAGAAAAACACAAATTCAGTGTCAGACTTGAACAAACTGGATCCAAACTTAGAGAAAAACACAAATTCAGAGTCAGACTTAAACAAACCGGATCTAAACTTAGAGAAAAACACAAATTCAGTGTCAGACTTGAACAAACTGGATCCAAACTTAGAGAAAAACACAAATTCAGAGTCAGACTTGAACAAACCGGATCTAAACTTAGAGAAAAACACAAATTCAGTGTCAGACTTGAACAAACCGGTTCTAAACTTAGAGAAAAACACAAATTCAGAGTCAGACTTGATCAAACCGGATCTAAACTTAGAGAAAAACACAAATTCAGAGTCAGACTTGAACAAACCGGTTCTAAACTTAGAGAAAAACACAAATTCAGTGTCAGACTTGAACAAACCGGATCCAAACTTAGACAACAACACAAATCCAGAGTCAGACTTGAACAAACCGGATCTAAACTTAGAGAAAAACACAAATTCAGAGTCAGACTTGAACAAACCGGTTCTAAACTTAGAGAAAAACACAAATTCAGTGTCAGACTTGATCAAACCGGATCTAAACTTAGAGAAAAACACAAATTCAGAGTCAGACTTGAACAAACCGGTTCTAAACTTAGAGAAAAACACAAATTCAGGTCAGACTTGAACAAACCAGATCCAAACTTAGAGAAAAACAAAAATGTATTTGGTGTTGCAAACCCTAACCCTAGAGCAGAAATGACACTCTTCACATTATAATATTGAGGCAAATGTTTTTATATCATAGAAATATTATATTAATAAAACTGTTTTAATAGTATGTGCTGGTGTGATTCACATTTGTAATACAAAATTCAGCATCAGAGTTTAGTTTCAGGGTGGACACCTTCATCTGTTGCATCAACGTAGCTCAATTGTTGCTAAATATGTTGTATTTTGCAACTCTCTCTGATGAAATTCAGCTCACCTTCTTATGTTCATACTTCATCTGCTTTTTTCTTTGCTACAGCTGCTTGTTTCAAATGTGATTTACCAGTTTATCAAACTACTTAGCATCACTGTAAAAAACATTCCTGACTACAATCAAAATGGATGTTTAAAACTGTTGCAATTACCTTTTTTTTTATTCTGTGGCGGAAACAAGCTTCCATAGTCAATATATTGATGTACATTTGACATTTAATTAAAGTTAACGACCCATGAAACCCAACACCAAATCCCTTTGACAAAACCAGAGCAAAATCCAGGTGCAGATTTGGTGCAAAAAAACAGATTCAAACTCAGATCAAAACATAGATGCTGTTTTGGGGGGAAACCAGAGTAAGGTTAAAGGACAAACTGGATCCAAACTTAGAGAAAAACACAAATTCAGAGTCAGACTTGAACAAACCGGATCCAAACTTAGAAAAAAAACACAAATTCAGAGTCAGACTTGAACAAACCGGAATCCAAACTTAGAGAAAAACACAAATTCAGAGTCAGACTTGAACAAACCGGATCCAAACTTAGAAAAAAAACACAAATTCAGAGTCAGACTTGAACAAACCGGAATCCAAACTTAGAGAAAAACACAAATTCAGAGTCAGACTTGAACAAACCGGTTCTAAACTTAAAGAAAAACACAAATTCAGAGTCAGACTTGAACAAACCGGATCTAAACTTAGAGAAAAACACAAATTCAGAGTCAGACTTGAACAAACCGGATCTAAACTTAGAGAAAAACACAAATTCAGAGTCAGACTTGAACAAACCGGATCTAAACTTAGAGAAAAACACAAATTCAGTGTCAGACTTGAACAAACTGGATCCAAACTTAGAGAAAAACACAAATTCAGAGTCACACTTGATCAAACCGGATCCAAACTTAGAGAAAAACACAAATTCAGAGTCAGACTTGAACAAACCGGATCTAAACTTAGAGAAAAACACAAATTCAGTGTCAGACTTGAACAAACCGGATCCAAACTTAGAGAAAAACACAAATTCAGTGTCAGACTTGAACAAGCCGGATCTAAACTTAGAGAAAAACACAAATTCAGAGTCAGACTTGATCAAACCGGATGTAAACTTAGAGAAAAACACAAATTCAGAGTCAGACTTGAACAAACCGGTTCTAAACTTAGAGAAAAACACAAATTCAGTGTCAGACTTGAACAAACCGGATCCAAACTTAGACAAAAACACAAATCCAGAGTCAGACTTGAACAAACCGGATCTAAACTTAGAGAAAAACACAAATTCAGAGTCAGACTTGAACAAACCGGTTTTAAACTTAGAGAAAAACACAAATTCAGTGTCAGACTTGATCAAACCGGATCTAAACTTAGAGAAAAACACAAATTCAGAGTCAGACTTGAACAAACCGGTTCTAAACTTAGAGAAAAACACAAATTCAGGTCAGACTTGAACAAACCGGATCCAAACTTAGAGAGAAACACAAATTCAGAGTCAGACTTGAACAAACCGGATCTAAACTTAGAGAAAAACACAAATTCAGAGTCAGACTTGAACCACAAACCGGATCCAAACTTAGAGAAAAGCACAAATTCAGAGTCAGATTTGAACAAACCGGATCCAAACTTAGAGAAAAACACAAATTCAGAGTCAGAATTGAACAAACCGGTTCTAAACTTAGAGAAAAACACAAATTCAGTGTCAGACTTGATCAAACCGGATCTAAACTTAGAGAAAAACACAAATTCAGAGTCAGACTTGAACAAACCGGTTCTAAACTTAGAGAAAAACACAAATTCAGGTCAGACTTGAACAAACCGGATCCAAACTTAGAGAGAAACACAAATTCAGAGTCAGACTTGAACAAACCGGATCTAAACTTAGAGAAAAACACAAATTCAGTGTCAGACTTGAACAAGCCGGATCTAAACTTAGAGAAAAACACAAATTCAGAGTCAGACTTGATCAAACCGGATGTAAACTTAGAGAAAAACACAAATTCAGAGTCAGACTTGAACAAACCGGTTCTAAACTTAGAGAAAAACACAAATTCAGTGTCAGACTTGAACAAACCGGATCCAAACTTAGACAAAAACACAAATCCAGAGTCAGACTTGAACAAACCGGATCTAAACTTAGAGAAAAACACAAATTCAGAGTCAGACTTGAACAAACCGGTTTTAAACTTAGAGAAAAACACAAATTCAGTGTCAGACTTGATCAAACCGGATCTGAACTTAGAGAAAAACACAAATTCAGAGTCAGACTTGAACAAACCGGTTCTAAACTTAGAGAAAAACACAAATTCAGGTCAGACTTGAACAAACCGGATCCAAACTTAGAGAGAAACACAAATTCAGAGTCAGACTTGAACAAACCGGATCTAAACTTAGAGAAAAACACAAATTCAGAGTCAGACTTGAACCACAAACCGGATCCAAACTTAGAGAAAAGCACAAATTCAGAGTCAGATTTGAACAAACCGGATCCAAACTTAGAGAAAAACACAAATTCAGAGTCAGAATTGAACAAACCGGTTCTAAACTTAGAGAAAAACACAAATTCAGTGTCAGACTTGATCAAACCGGATCTAAACTTAGAGAAAAACACAAATTCAGAGTCAGACTTGAACAAACCGGTTCTAAACTTAGAGAAAAACACAAATTCAGGTCAGACTTGAACAAACCGGATCCAAACTTAGAGAGAAACACAAATTCAGAGTCAGACTTGAACAAACCGGATCTAAACTTAGAGAAAAACACAAATTCAGAGTCAGACTTGAACCACAAACCGGATCCAAACTTAGAGAAAAACACAAATTCAGAGTCAGATTTGAACAAACCGGATCCAAACTTAGAGAAAAACACAAATTCAGAGTCAGAATTGAACCACAAACCGGATCCAAACTTAAAGAAAAACACAAATTCAGAGTCAGACTTGAACAAACCGGATCTAAACTTAGAGAAAAACACAAATTCAGAGTCAGACTTGAACAAACCGGATCTAAACTTAGAGAAAAACACAAATTCAGAGTCAGACTTGAACAAACCGGATCTAAACTTAGAGAAAAACACAAATTCAGTGTCAGACTTGAACAAACTGGATCCAAACTTAGAGAAAAACACAAATTCAGAGTCACACTTGATCAAACCGGATCCAAACTTAGAGAAAAACACAAATTCAGAGTCAGACTTGAACAAACCGGATCTAAACTTAGAGAAAAACACAAATTCAGTGTCAGACTTGAACAAACCGGATCCAAACTTAGAGAAAAACACAAATTCAGTGTCAGACTTGAACAAGCCGGATCTAAACTTAGAGAAAAACACAAATTCAGAGTCAGACTTGATCAAACCGGATGTAAACTTAGAGAAAAACACAAATTCAGAGTCAGACTTGAACAAACCGGTTCTAAACTTAGAGAAAAACACAAATTCAGTGTCAGACTTGAACAAACCGGATCCAAACTTAGACAAAAACACAAATCCAGAGTCAGACTTGAACAAACCGGATCTAAACTTAGAGAAAAACACAAATTCAGAGTCAGACTTGAACAAACCGGTTTTAAACTTAGAGAAAAACACAAATTCAGTGTCAGACTTGATCAAACCGGATCTGAACTTAGAGAAAAACACAAATTCAGAGTCAGACTTGAACAAACCGGTTCTAAACTTAGAGAAAAACACAAATTCAGGTCAGACTTGAACAAACCGGATCCAAACTTAGAGAGAAACACAAATTCAGAGTCAGACTTGAACAAACCGGATCTAAACTTAGAGAAAAACACAAATTCAGAGTCAGACTTGAACCACAAACCGGATCCAAACTTAGAGAAAAGCACAAATTCAGAGTCAGATTTGAACAAACCGGATCCAAACTTAGAGAAAAACACAAATTCAGAGTCAGAATTGAACAAACCGGTTCTAAACTTAGAGAAAAACACAAATTCAGTGTCAGACTTGATCAAACCGGATCTAAACTTAGAGAAAAACACAAATTCAGAGTCAGACTTGAACAAACCGGTTCTAAACTTAGAGAAAAACACAAATTCAGGTCAGACTTGAACAAACCGGATCCAAACTTAGAGAGAAACACAAATTCAGAGTCAGACTTGAACAAACCGGATCTAAACTTAGAGAAAAACACAAATTCAGAGTCAGACTTGAACCACAAACCGGATCCAAACTTAGAGAAAAACACAAATTCAGAGTCAGATTTGAACAAACCGGATCCAAACTTAGAGAAAAACACAAATTCAGAGTCAGAATTGAACCACAAACCGGATCCAAACTTAAAGAAAAACACAAATTCAGAGTCAGACTTGAACAAACCGGATCCAAACTTAGAGAAAAACACAAATTCAGAGTCAGACTTGAACAAACCGGATCTAAATTTAGAGAGAAACACAAATTCAGAGTCAGACTTGAACAAACCGGATCCAAACTTAGAGAAAAACACAAATTCAGAGTCAGACTTGAACAAACTTGATTTAGTCATCTGGGAACCTGCATGCTAGAGCGCACATATCTTCACATTTACACTCAGTCGTTGTAATCAAACGCTGTAGATTTCTACATGTGTCTGTTTACTGGGATCAGCTCGATGACCTGCGATCGTGCTTGTGTTTGGACAGATGGGATCATTCGGGAAGGACTGGAATGCTCAGAGTTTTTCTCTTTCCGGCTATATCAGTATTTTTAGGGTGATTCCTCTCCAGTGTCTTCAGTTCATAAGCACTTTTTATTCCTGATGTTTTACTTTTTAATGTTTAAAACAATCTGCACCAATCAATTCATGGTCATTAATACCAAAAAATGTAAGAATTTGACGTTGCCATTGCTTACGAATGAGAGATTTGTGGAATAAACCTGAAGCTGTTGTCAAAAAGTAGATATATTAAATGTAATTATTATAGAAATGCACAAAATATTTAGTGCTTTACGGAAAGTCTGATGGTACTTTGATTTCTGCTCAGTCCAGAGGTTTATGTTTTGTTTGAGACTCTGATTGAAAGTTAATAATTAAACAAACTCAATGCATGTTTATTTACTGTCCTACCGAACCTCGGGTTTCTGATGAATTCTGCGCTTGTTATTATGAAGCTGTAAAACACATGCCTCTGTTACTTCCAGTGGTTTATATTGAGAAATACTGTTACACTTCTGTGCAAATAACATCATTGTGTAATCGATGAACGTTCCTCATTCGACACAAGATATTCAGTGACTGTAAATACCAAGATGTTACCAAAACAAGCATCAGATCCTCATATCAGATTGATCAGCGAAGGGTCATGTGACACTGAAGACTGGAGCAATGATGATAAATTCAGCTTTGATCACAGGAATAAATGACACTTTACTATATATTCACATAGAGATCAGAAATAATGCATAATGAAATCTGCACGTCATTGCACATCATTAGTGTCAATAAAGCTTTCCGGGCAGTTTCTCCTCCCACTGGTGTTTCTCCTCCTTCACTGTCTGCGGTCGGGCTTGTATTGACAGCGGTTAATGATTTGTCCGTCTGACTCTGGGATGGAAGTGCGTCTGCTGAGCTGAGGGACAAAGAGCAGAACAGAGAAAAGCTGCAGGAGTCATGAGGGTCCTCGCTCTTCTTATCTTCACGAGTCTTCTCTTCCAGACCGCCGTGAGTTTCTGTTTCTCTCATCTCATCATGTGAAATACATGTTCAAAAATCATGACAAGGCTGCTTCTGTAGTGTGAAAACAGTCATTATTCTTCCAGAAAATGAATTTGGCGTTGCAAACCCTAACCCTAGAGCAGAAATTACTCTCTATACGTTATAATAATGTTTTTATATCATAGAACTATTATATTAATAAAACTGTTTTAATAGTATGTGCTGGTGTTATTCACATTTATAATAAAACTTTCAGCATCAGAGTTTAGTTTACATTTACATTTATGCATTTGGCAGACGCTTTTATCCAAAGCGACTTACATTGCATTCAAGGTACACATTTTACATTTTGTCAATTCTTGCTTTCCCTGGGAATTGAACCCATGACCTTGGCGTTGCTAGCGCCATGCTCTACTGTTTGAGCTATAGGAAAGCTTAGTTTCAGGGTGGAGACATTCATCGGTTGCATCAACGTAGCTCAATTGTTGCTAAATATGTTGTATTTTGCAACTCTTTCTGATGAAATTCAGCTCACCTTCTTACGTTCATACTTCATCTGCTTTTTTCTTTGCTACTGCTTTTTGTTTCAAATGTGATTTACCAGTTTATCAAACTACTAGCATCAGTGTAAAACATTCCTGACTACAATCAACATGGATGTTTTATTAATACAACTTATTACATTTAAAAAATTAGTTATTTCTTGTATAACATGAAAAAGTTGAAAATTGCTTAAAAGGATAGTTTACCCAAAAATGAAACTCACAATCAGAGTTATATTAATAAATGTCCTGACTCTTCCAAGCTTTTTAATGGCAGTAAATGGCTTATTCGTTTTCCATAATAGTGCATCTATCCATCATAAAAGTGCATCTATCATCATAAAAGTGCATCTATCATCATAAAAGTGCATCCATCCATCATAAAAGTGCATCTATCCATCATAAAAATGCATCTATCATCATAAAAGTGCATCTATCCATCTTAAAAGGGCATCTATCCATCATAAAAATGCATCTATCCATCATAAAAGTGCATACATCCATCACTTGTGCATCCATCCATCATAAAAGTGCATACATCCATCACTTGTGCATCCATCCATCATAAAAGTGCATACATCCATCACTTGTGCATCCATCCATCATAAAAGTGCATACATCCATCACTTGTGCATCCATGCACTTTTATGATGGATAGATGCACTTTTATATAGCCATTATAAAGTTTGGAAGAGCCAGGACACTTTCTAATATAACTCTGATTGTGTTTGTCTGAAAAGAATGTGTCATACACACCTAGGATGAGTAAATCACCAACCCTTTACCTTATTTTTATGAGTTAAAGCAATGTAAAAACATATGTTGTCATAACTTATTGATCATATAATTTTTTTCACAGTGAGACAAATGAATCTCACGTTGTTTTTACTCTTTCTGCTATGTTAATTTCTTTCTATAATTAATATGAATTAAATAATTTATAGTCTTAACTTCATTCAGATGTTCAGATGGCACATTACTATTATTATGATTAATTCAACTACATAATTGTCAATTATGGAAGCTTGTTTCTGCCACAGAATAAAATGTTTCTCAAAATTCTGGCATTTTGTTTCACAATTCTGAGGAAAAATAAGTCAAAATTGCAATATGTGATACGTGTTGAATCCACATGTACCAGATGTGGCCCGGATCTGGGCAGACACTATGTTGCTGTCTGGGAAGGTTAGAAATGTTGCAATTACCTTTTTATTCTGTGGCAGAAACAAGCTTCTATAGTTAATATATTGATGTACATTTGACATTTAATTAAAGTTTAATTTTATCTTATTAGATTCTGGATGAAAAAACAGCACCCTATACAACCCAAAACCCAATCAACGAACAAGAGCAAAATCCAAACTTGGACAAACCGGGTCCAATCGTAGAGAAAAACACAAGTTCAGAGTCAGATCCAAACAAGAATTCAACGTCAGAGGAAAAAGAGTCATTCTTGGGCCCGGCCCAATGTCTGGAACAGAAGTACACACGGCTGTCTTGCTCAAAAGTGTTCTGTCCACCTTGGAGGCGATGTATCGCGGGACAGTGTGTCTGTAAGATGCCGTACAAGTGTCCACGGCAGGAGTACCACGCGTGTACGCTGGAAGGATCCAATTATTACTCCATGTGTCAGGCCAAAGCCATCTCCTGCAGATCCAACAGGCCCCTTTTCTCTCATATCAGCAGAACCTGCGAAGGTGAGGACATAATCCTTGATTAACCTGCATGGAAACAAGACAAAAAACCCTCAGCTAACAAAAATATGTTCTAGTAACATTCTTCTAATGTTCCAATTAAAGGATGAGTTCACTTCAAAATGAAAATTTCCTTATAATGTGTCTTGTCTTTCTTTCTTCAGTTTTTTGAGGAAAACATTCCAGGATTTGTCTGCACATAATGGACTTCAATGGGAACCAACGGTTGAAGGTCCAAATCAATGCAGTTTCAGAGGAAGGGCTTCAGAGGCTCTGATTCCAGACAAGGAATAGAGTCTGATCTAGACAAACCATCGCCACATTTACAACACAAATACACATTTATATACTTTTTAACCACGAATGTTCGAGTTTGGTGTTCTGCTTTTGCATGACGTTTGACGCCATCATGTCGGAAAGGTCATGTGTGACGTAGGAGGAAGTGCTGTCCTAGTGCCGAAAAACTCCATCTCATGTTCTCCTCCAACTTTAAAATTGTCAGACAAAAGCAGAACACCGAAGTCGAGCATTTGTTGTTTATAAGTATATAAATGTGTATTTGTGTTGTAAATGTGGCGATGGTTTGTCTAGATCAGACTCTATTCCTTGTCTGGGATCAGAGTCTCTGAAGCCCTTCCTCTGAAACTGCAATGATTTGGACCTTCAACCGTTGGTTCCCATCGAAGTCCATTATGTGCAGAAAAATCCTGGATTTATTTCCTCAAAAACGTAATTTCTTTTCGACTGAAGAAAGAAACGCATGAACATCTTGGATTCTTTGAACGTTCAAAACTTCCATGAACGATGTAAAAATACCATTTTGTGCTTTTTGAGAACATTATTAAAGACCAGATAACTCTGAACGAACGCTCTTTTAACGTTACTGGAAGAACGTTTGTTCATAACTTTGAGAGAACCTTGAGAGAACGTTCTGAATACATTTCCTGTTATCACGTTTGCAACGTCATCCGTGTACAACAGAATGTGAAACTGAACAGAATGGATCAATAGCCCTTTTTACTGTTTAGTTGCTTCATGATTCTTTTGAGTAGTTAAAGAAAAGTTCTTTAGATTCTTCAGATCAGTGCATTGGTTTCTTTAGAAAAGCATTTAACACACAATCTCACAAAAATGTGCTGCGGGTCAAATTGACCCGGAACACAATGAAAGTGTGGGATGAATTGGTGTGTGATTTATACAGTGCTCACCGGTTTGTTTGCCCGTGTTTGTGTCCAGCAGAAGAGAAGGTGGAAGTCAGTCTGCAGGACTCTGGCTCTGATAAAGTGGTCATGATAAAGACACAGATGGGAAAATTGTTGGTATGTGACAAGGGCTGGAATATGGCTGCAGCGAATGTCGTTTGCCGAAACCCTCTGAATGTCGCCAGGTAAACACACCCATCACTACACACAAGACGTCCTTCCTCTCGACTCATCATGTGCTGACTGCTTTTCTTGTTCTGTCTGTGTCTCAGCGGAGCGGAGAGGGCGGCTAAAATCCAGTACAAGTCTCTTACTGGCTCTAACTGGCCAACGGAGTGTATGAGGGTTCGCTGCATGGGATCTGAGCTCTCATTGGCGGAGTGCACCATCTCTAAACCCGAGAAAAACACAAATGACTCAAAAGTGGCCGTCGCAAAGTGTTATGACGAACCCAGAGGTGATTTTTAAAGACAATTAAACATCCCTCTTAATGAGCGAGTGCTTTTGGCACTTCACACAAATATTTCGAACAAAAGTGTTCTTTGTTTGCATCATGCAAAATATGATATCTTTTATTATTTTCATTTCCTTGAAATCGTACAAAATAAGATATTTTGCTTAATGAAAATGAAGACTTTGGTGTCCCATACATTTGAGAAGAATTAGAGGCACATGTGTTTGGTTGTGAGAACATCCGGCCACCTAATAAGAGCACATTTATTTCGCCTAAAACTGCCTTGCTGCTAGCACTAGCATCAGTCTAGTGTTAATTTTGTCACCTATTTTTAATTTAGTCTTAGTCTTAGTCTTGTGCCAAATGTCCTTGTTAGTTTTAGTCATATTTAGTCATTCACATACCTTTTTTGTTAGTCAAGTTTTAGTCGACTAAAAGTCTCGTCATTTTAGTCTAGTTTTAGTCAAAAGACAACTCAAGGTATCTTAGTCCAGTTTTAGTCGACCAAAAGTCTAGTCATTTTAGTCTAGCTTTAGTCAAAGGAAAACTCAATATATTTTGTGGCAAAATAAGTTACATAAAATATATATAACCTGCATAATGTGCAACAACACCATAGCTAACTGGTGGATTTACAGCATAGATGCCTAAAATCAGCATTAGCTCATGAGACGATGGGCACAAATATTGATTTCGATCTTGATTCAGTATGAATTCATATGTATATAGCCTACTGTACATATAAGGAACAATACCTTTTTTACACTTTTTTGGGGTTATATTATATTTGCTTGCATTCTTTACTATTCACTATTATTAACATTTCAAAATTTCACAAATAAGTAAGCAGTTATGATCTGCAATACTTTTTTGAGCAACTAGACTACATGTGTATTATTAAAGAGCCATACAGGCACCCAGTGGGTAATGGCATTACAAGTGAATTTTTGTATTTTTCCAGCCACAAAATGGCTCTAATTTACCTCTTTGCAGTGGAATTCTCTATTTTAACCTTAATTAACACACTAATTGTAATATAAATAATAAAAATATTAGAAGAAAAATATTTTAAGTGGTCATTAATGGACCATAAGTATTGCACAAATAGTATTTAGTACCAAAAGATCTCCTCAAAATATTCAATAAATATTATTGAATTAAAATATAGGCTATTTATTTTTAAAATAGTTAAGGTGTATGGTCACATTTGACCACCAATGAGTATAAGTGTGACTTAATTAGTAAGGAATACCTGAGGGTTAAATACAAGAAAAACATTAATATTAATGTTAACAATGTTGCATCTCTACCACTCTCCATAATAAAATGATACTGTAAATGTGGCTGACGCACACTATGCTGTACGGTTTACCAAAGATTGCTGCAAACACCAGTATAGTGAAGCTGTTGTGTAACTTACGCGGCTTAAGCCATTCACATACACAGCGCTAGAAGTGTTGAGCGCTCCGGGAACCACGTGACCACACGCGCGCGGCCGCGAGATGACAGGAGGAGTATGAGAGAGACCTGTAGCCTACTCGAGCTACAGCGGGAACTCTTTCTGAATATTTTGAACAGCTGAATATTCATCTCATGATGAAAAAGTAGAGACAATTGTAGACGAAAAGGAAGAGAGATTTTATCTTAGTTTTTATTTTATGCAAAACATTTTAGTTTCGTCCTTTTTCGTCAACAATAATGCATGTTAATTTAGTCTTAGTCAGTGTTTTTGGACATTGGTGCGGTCTCGTCATCGTCTCGTCTTCGTCATGGAAAAAAAGGTCGTTAACGAACATATTTAGTCTCGTCTCGTCTGACGAAATTAACACTACATCAGTCAAGCGAGTCGGCGACCTGCAGGCGCTCTCAGTCGATGCATATTGTCTTGATTTTGGACTCAATAACAGTAAAGTCTTCCTTAAACCAAGGCAAGGTAACGTACCTAAGGTACTCTCAAAGCTCAGGTTATGATGCTTTCTGCTCTTCCTGCTTCTGAGGATGAGCAGTCATCTCGTTATATCTACTCTGCCTGATCCGGGCCCTCAGAGTATATATATCGAGCTCTCTTGCCAGGTCGAACAATCAGAGCAGCTGTTTGTGTGCTTCGGAGACTGTTCCAAAGGGCTGCCAGTGTAACGGAGGCCAGCTTGTATTTGCTGTACGAGTAAAATCTCACTCCTCTGATCTCAAGAGACGCTCTAGTGACTGATGCTAGGGGTTGCAACCTTTAGCCTCCTTGTTAGAGTGTCCGACTCTCATGCCGACGGACCCGGGTTCGAGTCCCGCTTGGAGTGGGGTGGTTCAGACAGGAGGGGTTGCATTGGTGCCATGACCCGGTTGGGAGTGAGGTTTAGGGGGGTGAGTGTAACGGAGGCCAGCTAGTAGTTGCTAGTAGTTGCTCACTCCTCTGATCTCAAGAGATGCTCTAGCGACTGACCCTAGGGGTTGCAGCCTTTAGCCTCCTTGTTAGAGCGTCCGACTCTCATGCCGACAGACCCGGGTTCGAGTCCCGCTTGGAGTGGGGTGGTTCGAACAGGAGGGGTTACATCAGTCATGAAGCAGAGACTCATTGTATAATGGATGCAAAAGCATTGGCCTATTGTTCCGTGGGCTTGCAGTGTCCAATCGGAGTGAAGGCCCACTTCACCAAAAGAATGTCCTCCTCCTGAGTGTGGCTAAGTGGGGTGTCCATTGGTGACATCTGTGCGTCAGCCGACTGGTTCTCACTGTCCACCTTTTCCAGATTTTATAACCTAGACGTCCCTACTCTTCAAGTACGGATTTTGTCCATTTAAAACTAGTCTTTTGCCCCTGAAGGGTCCTGCCAGATTAGGGTACCATGTCTCAGAGAGCATATGGCATCCAGCACAGACTTATATAGGCATTTGGCCCCGCCTGTTTTTACAGGGTCAAATGCCATTTGTCTGTGCAGGTGCACAGATGTAATCCAATCAGGGCTTCAGTATTCGGAGAAACAGAGTTTCCTCCATAGCGTCAGCAAAAACTGATGCAATTCAAGTGAACAGAATCGAAAGGGAACCGAGGTTCAACGTTACGTCAGAATAACTGATGAATTGGGATCTCTGTCTGAGAGACCAATTACCTTTGAGTATAAACTAAATGAGCCATTGCACATAGCATCGTGCACCCCATATAAGGAAGAGCGCGTGCAATCGCACTTCAAGCTTTCACTTCGGAGCCGAGCGGTTGTTGTTTTGCTCTGCAATCATCAAACGAGTATGCTACGAGTTGAGAGAAGCTCTTCATTTGGTGTTGATGTGACGGAGTTATCTAAAAGTGAATTTCCTGCTGTTTCTTCAGCTTCTAAAAGAGCCTTTTCACACTGCTGGCTGTTGTTATAGTTCCTGTTAGTTGTGCTGCGACCATCTTCGACCATCTTCAGCTTATTTCCCTAAAAGAGCAAGCGCGGGTGTGACACTAAAAGATGTCCGTGCATTTCTGGGTTCAGTCATTCCTATCCTCCTCCGACACTTCTTTCTCCCGACTCTTATTTCTCCTGAAATCTTGAGTCCCCTCTGCTGTTGACCAGCCGCCGCTTGTGGGTAAAAGCACATCCGCGGGTCTGCAGTGCGGGACGTAAATCACCTTGTCCTGTCCCATGCCTTTCTTCCCGGATGTGCACGAAGAACTTTGGCATGATGGAAACATATTAGTGCCAATATTGAAGTGTATAACGAATATTGAAAACGGTCAGTGGGTTCGGGGGTCATCCACAGCTCTCGTCCAGCACCTTTGAGACAGCTTGTAGGGGTGCGAGATGTCGACATGTGCTGGGCAGAGACTCATTTGTTGAGTCAAATTTCAAGACTATGCCTTGCCACTTTCATCCCCCTCTCCTATTGCCAACAGGCAGTGGGGTGCGGTTTGAGGATGCAATGCCTTCTCATGCACCCCCTGCCCAACCATGGAGCCATGTAAGTGTTTCACCTCACACTAATGGTGATGATACACAGGGCAACTTTTTGAGCAATATTACTAGGCAATGTTGCCGTCAACGGGCAACCAGGTAAGACACAGGGCCCATGACAGATCTAAAGTATCCAGATAGAAATTTGTTGCCCATTCCCAATGGGAAAGTGGCCAAGCAACATTGCTTTGTAACATTGCCCAGCAACATTGCTCAAAAAAGTTGCCCCATGTATCATCACCTTCAGACCCCACTCCGGGACACAATGCCTTCCGGGTCAGGTCACTGTTCCACTGTGGGTACATCTGTGATCCCTTTGACCCCGCTTGTATGGTCCCAGCCCGTATCGCTTCCCAGCCCAGCATCGTATGTGAGATGTCGACAAATCATACTTTTTCGATGCTCCTATCTCACAAGGTGGCAGTTCTTGGCTGGGACCACAGCCGACAGGGACCATGACTCGAGTTGCTAGCAGTACGGCTTGCGCTGAGCCACTTAAAATCGCTGCTACTAGGCAAGCACATACTAGTTCTCCTCGCTCTCACCTTGTACCCTCTTTGGACCTCTGCTTGGTGCTAACAGCCCACATAAAGTCAATCATGACTGATTGAAAGGGGACTCGGTTTCTCAACGCAAAACTTGAAGTACGTTTGCACGTGCTCTTCCTTCTACGTTTCTCTCGCAATTGCAATGTTTATCTCTCACAATTTCTTTCCCATTTGTGAGTTATATACTCGGAATTGCAATTTTTTAAAAAAATCACAATTACCTTTTTACTTTTTTTAATTCCGAGGCAGAAACAAGGTTTCATGGTATCTAACATAAAAGTGACTTAATATGCATCTCCAGCAGAGTTTTTTTTATTTATTGAAAAGGTGAGCATTAACTTCTGTGCAACCATGTTACTGCATGATTGACCGTGATAAAACAAAAGGTAACATTTAAGGTAAATTCATGTTGGGTTGTAATATGCTGACCCTTCTGACACACACTGATGTTTTTTTTTCTGTGTAGGCACATGTAAGTTCGTCTGTGCAAATGGGAAGTGTTTAATCCATGGAAAACCCTGTAATGGTATTGATGACTGTGGAGACAACAGTGATGAGATGTGCTGCACAGGTGAGTCTCTACTTCCTGCCTCTGTCTGTGACATCATCATTCTTCTTCCTGTTTTCCACAATTCCGTCTGTTTGCTGTTTGTAAATAAAGTACTTTTCATTTTTTGATGAAACGCATTACATTTGTAATTGTAAACAACTTATGCATTGCCTTAAAACACAGTATTAAAAACCCATCTTAATGTTACTGTTTCTGTTGTGTGAAGGATGTGAAAAAGCTTTCCACTGTAAGTCGGACGTCTGTATTCCCCAACACGCCGTCGGAGACGGAATCAGGGACTGTCTGGGAGGAGAAGATGAACTGGATGGTCAGTGAACTCATCATTACAATGTTCATTGTAATTGTAAGTAGGTTCAGTCAGTCATACTTGTTTTTGTTACAGAATAATTGTCTGTTATTTTCATTGTGTCTCAGAAAACAGAAAATCAGCAAAGAAGAATAAAACGGAAGATTGGTTTTCCGATCCAATGTCAGGTGAGAACAAACTCTTGACACTTCAGCAAACAAAAAACCTCTAGGAGAGACCCTTCTTGATCTGGTCAGCCAGCTAACAGGGAACATTCTTTAATAATGTTCTCAAAACGTAAGCACAAAAACATTATTTATACATTATTCATTGATCTTGAAAAGTTTTAGTTGGACGTTCATCTAACATTTTTAAAATCGTACTACTTCAAACTACTGTTTAGAGAACATTAAAAAGTAACGTTCCCATAATGTTTGAAGAATCTTCCCTTAAAGCTGCTGTCCGTAAGTTTTGCCTCTTTGTCGCCATCTCTGTTTGA
This sequence comes from Gobio gobio, assembly GCF_949357685.1. Classification (NCBI taxonomy): domain Eukaryota; kingdom Metazoa; phylum Chordata; class Actinopteri; order Cypriniformes; family Gobionidae; genus Gobio; species Gobio gobio. Next base: position 5,364,476 of record NC_137117.1, on the reverse strand, counting down.
AACCTGAAATTGCAGTTATGTGGGTTCTTCTTTAACTACTTTACGTGGGTTGTGCATCGGCACATGAATCTAATGTTTCGAGGCTCGTAGTAACAACACTGAAAGTCCTCTATTTCCTCTCTACTCTAGCTTGTGCTACACTGGGTAATGCATAAAACTTAGTATTTCAGGCACTTTTTGTGTTTTTTCGCCTCTTCATGACGGATTGCTTCCTGTATTCCTCAGTTGTAAGTCGCTTTGGATAAAAGCGTCTGCTAAATGAATAAATGTAAATGTGTAGTTGTCTATCAACGCACCAGTTGTCAAAGATGATTGTAGTTTTGAACTTTCTGGATTACAAGTCGGCATCAAAATGTCAAGTTTCCAGCTGCAGTAAGAAGAGGCTACAAAAGATCCACCACCTGCAGCATCCACACATGCAATAGCCTACTAGCCAGGACTTTCTTTATGCATAAGGACGTGACCTAATGTCGCAAAGACGAATGGCGGCAAACTCATATTTCCCACTGAAACCGACCAGACCACTCAAATTAGAAAACATTATTACAAGCTTACCGCTGTGCATCAGGCTAAGGAGATAGCTTTGAACACTGGCTGGTTATGTACTTGCTCAGTCATGGATTTTGGATAATTTTTTATGAAAAAAAGTTACGGACTGCAGCTGTAATGTTAGCATTACCAAGAGAGATTTTTTTTTTAATAACATTTTGAATGTCCAGGGAATATTCAGAAATAATGTTTTGTAACTTAATGGGTATGTTAGCAAAACATTCTTAGAACATGTTTTTTGTTAGCTGGGAAAATGTTAAATGTTGTGCACATCTGCTATGTCTCATTGTTCCAGAGATCAGAAGAATACGTTCGTCTACAGAGAGCCAGCTGAAGTGTGGGATTCCCAATATGGACTATGCGTACAAAAAAGAGGAAGATGCGACACATACACGCAGGAAACGCTTAGTAGGAGGGGAAGAGACCTTACCGGTCAGTCTTGAAAAAACAACTTCAGAAACACCAGGGCTGGGCAGTATGATGATATGCTGTATATTGTGGTTTCTGACTTCCGGCCAATCTCTTCCTTTAAAAATAGGTGCAAGACTCCAGATTGCCAAAGAACAAAACTTTTAAACCTTATCACTCCCTCGCACCTTGTAACAAATCCTTCCCTCATGGGTCAAAATGACCCGAAGCCCTAAAATTATACTTTGTTTTGTCCAGAAAGCATATTTCATTTCATTTTGATTATATATTTTCTATTTTTAATGCAATTTTTTAATTTACCTTTAAATTGCTAGATTTGTATCAATAAATAATTAATACATAATAATTTAAGCACATTCTTCACATCCTTTCAACTTAAATTCTAAATAACTCACAATTTCATGCATAACCCTGTTTATTCAGCTCAGAATATCTCACATTGGGCGTCTCTGCCGACCTCTTGTGGAAAAATAATAATATAAGATAATATTTCATGATTCTTGCCACTAGATGGCCTTATAGCTCTATATATGGAGTGGATGAGCTGTTCTAAAAAGTCAGTTCACACGTTTATCTCTTCAGTATGAATTCAGATACACATGTTGACATTATAAAATATTTTTTTGGTAAAGTTTGAGCATTCTTAGGGTTTTCTATGTGTACTGACACATTCCATTAATTCCCAAGGTGGTCAAATTGACCTGCGAGGGAAGGATTTGTTCCTTTTTAAAATTTAAACCACAAAACTCCTCAAACCTTCATGGTTCAAGTGCGACAAAAGTCCTAGGATCTTGGACCACGACAATGAAAGGAAAAGTTGAAATGAGTTTTGGGTCAAAGGGAAGGATGAGGGAATCCAGTTGATAAAGCATACACACTTCTGATTATACTTGAGGAGAGTTTTATATAATATGCAAACTCGTAACTATCCACAAATAAAGATGACAGATTTGTGTCACTTTGCACCAAAACAGACTGTTTCAATAGGTTTCAAAATGTTTTTTTTTTACAGCTGAACACATATTGACCCAGGTAATGTTCTCAGAACTTTAGCTAACGTTCTGGCAATGTTCTCTCAAAGTTATAAACAAATGTTCTTGTAGTAATGATAATAGAATGTTTGTTCAGAATTATCAAAACATAAGCACAAAAACATGATTTATACATTGTTCATGGAATGTTTTTTTTCTTTCTGAAACATTTTAGCATGTTCCAGAATGTTAATAAAACTCCATAATGTTTACAAAATGTAATGTTCCCTGATGTTCACATAAACAAGACTAACGTTTTTAAAACATTTAAAGGAGACTATTATACGAAACTCACATTTACACAACTTTTAAACAAATGTGTACACAATGATAAAAAATCAATTCGGTTGTCTGTGCGACAAGACATCTTTAACCGTCTCGTTCTGTGTTCTGAAAATGCTTAACGAATGTTTGAACATTAATTTGCTAATGTTCCCATTGTTTTCCAATGCTCCCTGAAGGTTTAAAACGTCTAGTTTTAAAAAAAATTTTTCTTGAAAATGCGAACATTAATGGATTTGATAGAATTTGATAGAAGTGCTTGTTGAACTAGAATCTTGTGGCCAGTTTTTCGGTTTCCGTAAGAAAGAGTGGATCTTTGGGAGATGCTCGGGCAACATACCTGGAGTGAACGTATTCAAAATTAGGTTTCAATCGGCTGTGGAAGGAGTTTAAACGGAAGATGTAAATAGGGGATGATGCTCCAAATTGGTCTATTTTGCTTCTCCAAAGAGTGAATATGACTTTGTCTGGAGCAGGGTTCCTCAGAACCAGTCCTGGAGGGCCATTGCACATCAGAGTTTAGTTACAACCCTGATCAAACACATCTAAACAAAATAATCACAGTTCGAAGAAAAGTTGCAGGTAGGTGAGTTTGATCAGGGTTTGAGCTAAACTCTGCAGGACAGTGGCCCTTCAGGTCCATATCAGGTCTGGCTAGGCGGATTGGATGTGGATGAAGTCGGGGCAAATTCTGAACATCATAGGAAGCCGAAAAAGGCAACCAGGAACATGGACTCTAAGGTTCAGTCGATGGTAGGGTTTAAATAGCCTGAGCGTAGAGAGAGGACGCAGAGGCTAAGTTAGTGGAAGGCGTTTGTGGTGGCATGAAAACCTATGAAACAGTTCCAGCCGGTTAAGCTGAAAGAGTGCTCAGGGCAAGGCAATTAGGAAAGGCTTCTTGGGAAGCATTAGAGATATTTCGGATCTGCTGGGTTAGTTGAAGTTGGTTGACAAAAACTGGATGAATGTCCGATTACGGAGCCAAGATTCAGATTTTTTAGACCATTCATGTCCTCAAAGGTTGGTGGCTATGATTATGGAGTATATTTCGTAAAGTACTGAAGGGACCGTGCCTGACTGTGAGTTGAGAGAACTGAACTTTGTAGGCCTTTCAGAGGCCAACCGGCGCCCACCATAATAACCTAACCCTAATCACTGAAGCCTCTGGAGGATGCTGCATCAGTGTATAATTTAATGTCATCGGGATGAGTAATGTAGTTATTGTAGAAAAAATTAAATGCCATTCCAAGATGAGAAGTTGAAATTGTTTTCCATTATGCTTGTGTCATCTAACGTGACATCCGAGGGGATGGCTGCTGCTTTCGATAAAAGGTTGGACAAGAAGGATTTCCCTTGAGGGATTAATTAATTGAGGTGGCCAAGAAGAGTTGCTTGTGCACTTACACTATATTGCCAAAAGTATTGGGACACCCCTCCTAATGCTGAGGGTCACAGTGCGCAGAAGTCGCCAACTTTCTGCAGAGTCAAGAACTCCAGACCTCCAAACTTCTGTGGCCTTCAGATGAGCTCAAGAACAGTGCGTAGAGAGCTTCATGGAATGGGTTTCCATGGCCGAGCAGCTCATCCAAGCCTTACATCACCAAGTGCAATGCAAAGCGTGGGATGCAGTGGGGTAAAGCGTGCCACCACTGGACTCTAGAGCAGTGGAGACGTGTTCTCTGAGTGACCAATTACGCTTCTCTGTCTGACAATACCATGGACGAGTCTGGTGTTGGAGGTTGCCGCAGAACGGGACTTGCCTGACTGCATTGTTAAATTAAAGTTCATGTGCATTTAAAGGCAGGCGTCCCAAAACTTTTGGCAATATAGTGATTCTATAGGAAGTTGAGTGATATGGTGGATTTTTTGGGGAGCAGAGACGCTTGGAAGGAAATTGAGTCAAGTGTGATGCCTGAAAAACTCAATGGAGGTGCAGGGCCCAGAGTTTTTTTCTTCTCTGATACTGGAAAGCCCTGACTGTGGTGGTACTGATGGAGGTGTGAAGATTAGAATTCATAGAGAAGATGGAGGACATAAGGGAGTCTGTGATTGTTGAAGAGAATCCAGCACAGTGCTTCTGAAAGGGAGTCAAAGATCTCTTGAAGTCAAGTCGAAGTCGAAGAAGGGTTTGAAGTAGTCGTAGTCAAAGAAGGGTTGCTTCTGCAACTGAAGGTAAGGTGTACGGCAAAAATAGTAGGTGACTTTCCAGAGGACTTCAAAGAAGAGCTAGAAATCTGGGTGGATAGGCAAGACATTGAAGGTTCTAGTGATGCTTTGGCCTACCAGGCAAATGAGTTTGATGACATGGTCATTGGTAGCATATTGCATGGAGAAGTCTGGAGCTGGGATGATACTGATAATGCTTGGAATGCTGTGGGAAGATTGAAAATAGAACTGGAGGTTGAAGTAGTCCAGATTGGCCCGCATAAGGTTGAATTCCTTGGGGCACTGGATAAGATATCTGGACTGAAGAGTTAAGGGGCGGTCACACTATACTTTTCATTCCATTGACTTTCATTCATACAAATGCGTGAGTCATGTGAAAAGTCGAGTAGATTGTATATTTTACATTTTTAGTGTATTACTATTTGTTTGACTGTTTGAGAAATAGAGTAAACAAGAGTCCTATTGCTGTGAACGGCTAAAACAGGGGTAAAGGAATGGTTGATGGGATGAAAGGATGTATGTGAGTAGGGTTTCTAAGCAAGTTGAGAGTACAGAGAAGAAAAGAATGATGAAATTATTAGAGCAGATCAGATGGAGCGAGTGCAATCATACAGCTTGGATGCGGCTAGGGGGAGCTGTTGTGGAGGAGAATGTCTTGTGACGTCAAGGGTGAAGGCGAGTTGCCAGAAGCAATGTAGACCGTTGAATGGTCCCGTTCCTGATGTTGTCCTCGGATCTGGTAGACATGTGGCAGCCGCAGGAGTTGCGAGGAGAGTTATCAGGAATTGAGTGTTGGGGAGGCGGCTGGTGAGGAGAACGAAAAAAGCCAGATTTCGCGTCTACTATGAGTAAGGTAATCTCGGGTTCAATGGTCTTAAGGTGGAGAAGAGGGAGCCTGGGAATGAGTCGGAGTTGGAGAGTTTCCTTGAGATGATTTTGGACGAGAATGCTTGCAGGGCTGAGGAATGTGCAGAAGGGAATGCAAGTGTTGGGAACTATGACTGTGATCGGAATGATCCTCGATAGGGTGGAATTAAATCAAACAGATCTGAATCGAGTTATTCTGTATCTCTGAATCCAAAGAGAGTGAACTTTGGCCCGATTTAAGAAGTTTTCGTGATTGGTTGAGGTGTGGCCCTGCTCCCAAACCTCAGTTAACTAGTTAACTTTATAAATTTCACTAGGCAGTACATAATGAAATGCCTCTTTGTTTTGGTCTGATCTGTGTTTGTGACCTTTACCCCTGCAGACTCAGATACAGTGGCAGGTGGCCATACAGGAGGAAGACTCGATCCACTGTGGAGGGGTGTATCTGGGTGGCTGCTGGGTTTTGACCGCCGCCCACTGCGTCAGGTACAAGCCATCGGCACACGTTTTGATCAAACCTGTACAGAACAGCTACTGAGAAAGACTGCGTCTGAAATTGCGTACTCTCTTGAGTAGGTACTTATTTTGAATAAGTAATTACTTTGTGAGTACATTCTATATAGCTTTAATGTGAGTAGAATGAATGTAATCTGGACATTCGCTATGTTTTACATTATCATGTGACCTACCAGCATCAGTTGCGTTCTCTGTAGGTCATCTGGCTACTTTTTGCTTACTAGTACTGTGAATTCAGACATGCTTCTTTTGTCACATACTGTTTTTCACCTATAATATAGTAGAGAAGTATGCAATTTTCGAATGCAGCAAAGCAGTTGTGCATTTGCGTGTCTCTAGGCCCAAACCAAAGTCCTACCGAATCAAGTTCTCTCTCTGGAAGAAGCATTCTAGGCAGTTGACAACCGACAGCATCCCAGTGAAGAACATCATCATCCATCATGAATATAACCCACAAACCTACGCCAACGACATTGCTTTGGTGCAGTTACAGGAGCTTAATCTTTCGGACAAGTGCATGCTGGACAACCCCGCGGTCCGAGCCGTCTGCGTGCCCTGGTCCACCCAACAGTTCCAGCCCAACGACACCTGCACCATCTCCGGCTGGGGCCGCGACAGAGGTACGGCTCTAAACTGCCATATTACACAAATTGTTCCAAATATAAAAGAATATCAGAGTCCACACCACAACTATAACGATATCGCTCAAATCCCTTTTTCCCCCTAGTTGACGAACAATAAAAACATTGACAGCCAATCAGAATCTATCCTGCTTTAATGAGCTATAGTTTTTAAAGTGAAAGACAACAAAACTGCAGCTCATGCTTATAATAAACAGAACGATATCGTTCGCTGGTGTGGACGCTGATATAGTTATTGGTTTTAGTTTGAGTTATTTTACTCTGGTGGGGTTACAGTCTGGGTTTTATTGTCTGTTTGTTTGAAGCGGGAAAGTCAGTAGGGACTCTAAAATGGGCAAATGTGACAATTATCGGCGACTGCAAGAATAATTACAAGGACCGTTTCCTCCCTGGAATGGAGTGTGCAGGTACGTGTGTGAGTGTGTACTATAGGTATGTACTTCTGTAATTAATGTTTAAGCCTTTGTTTAAGTAACGTAACAGAACCATGCGCTTAGTGACTCTTTGTTCACCCGTTCCTGTGCTCTCATTGGTTGTGCTCTGTGTCAGGTGACCTGGAGGGGAAGGTGGACTCGTGTCAGGGCGACTCCGGAGGGCCGCTGGTGTGTAAAGATGCTTCTGGCCTGTCGTACGTGTGGGGAATAGTGAGCTGGGGTGATAAATGCGGCGAACCCAATTATCCTGGCGTCTACACTAAAGTAGCACATTATTTCGACTGGATCCGCAGCCACACAGGCTGGCCGGCTGTAACCAAATTTAACCAGTAACTGGTTAACATTTGCAGATTGATCTTACTGTATGTGCTTTTGAACTTTAGTTTGTTGTTGCCATAAAAAAAAAAGATGATTATACATTTATCAAGCAATTTAAAACGTATTCCCGTCTATTCTTTTGTTTCCATGCGTTTCATAGCTTGTGGTGTTTATGAGAAATTAAATTTAATGTTGCATTTCTGATGTGAATTTCCAAATTAGATTTTAAACCACGTATAAACGTTGTTTAGAGTTGATAAAACTGATTCTGTAATTTTTTCTTGCCAATGCAAACGTGTTTATGTATATCCTGTAATCACATAGAAAGAGCTACTGCTTGGAACTGCTTGGAATATGAAATAAAATTAAAAAAAAACCTTATACACTGATACACTTATACAAGTTGTGTAGTCATTTATTGTTTCTACATATTTCAAACTTTGAGAATTCTATAAAAATAAAATAAAAAGTTTATAAAGATTCAGTTGCACATCCGGGCATAGTTTGATAGCCGCTGTTTATCTGTTTGAACACCAGATGGCCACAATGCATTTTACAATATTATAATATTATTTTATATAGTTATATTAATCTCATCTTCAACCTATTTGTTCTCTCAATAATAAAAACTCATTACTCACCTTCATGTCCTTATGGAACTATACAATTTTGTTTTATACAATTTTTGGAATACTTTAATGTAATCATTATTCATGTACAAGCAGCAGGCTTTGAAACTCATCCACTGTATAGGCAACAAAGAATGCGTCCATGCTGTTTGTCTTTGCCCCAAGAAAGCCATCACTTGATCTCACGATACTTTGATACGTTACAGTGGCGTCAAATGAACATTTCTAAACAGGGGGAATACAGAAAAGGAGTTTTCTGAGATTCTTGCCCCGTTTCTTTTTGAAGTATATTCTGAAATCTTAAAGTGCTCACAACTATGATGCAAGGTATAATTTGTTTTATTCCTATAAGCCCAAGAAAGATTTGTTGCTTATTGATAATTGGAGACCCATTAGTCTGTTCAATAATGACTATACAATATTTGCTCAAGCCTTTGCCCAAAGGTTCAAATTAGTATTAGATTCAATTATTGAGGACAATCAATCTGGGTTTATGAGAAACAGACATGTATTTAATAATATCAGATTATTTAATTATTATTAATCATTATTTTTGATCGTATTGATTATTCTGACCTTTTAAAATATGCTTTATATTATACATTTTTTCAAAGCCTTTGATTCTGTTGAGCATACCTTTTTTTATTGTTTAGAACACTTTGGGGGCTTTATTCTGTAATGCCATGAACACTCTTTATGCAGGTGGAAATATTTCTGTAAAATTAAATAATGGTACTACACAAAGATTTTATTTGGAAAGAGGAATTGGCCAAGGTTGCCCATATTTTGTTACATTTATATAGCGCTTTTCTAGGCACTCAAAGCACTTTACATAGAAGGGGGAATCTCCTCAAGCACCACCAATGTGCAGCACCACCTGGATGATGCGACGGCAGCCATATTGCGCCAGAACGCCCACCACACACCAGCTGATTGGTGGAGAGGAGACTGAGTGATGAAGCCAATCGTGTGTATATATATATATATATATGGGGATGATTAGGAGGCCATGATGGACAGGGGCCAATGGGCCAGGATGCCGGGGTTATACCCCTACTCTTTGCTGGCCTCACTAACACCTCTACCAGTAGAAGCCTAGTTTTCCCAGTTGGTCTCCCATCCAGGTACTAACCAGGCTCAGCCCTGCTTAGCTTCAGTGGGAAACCAGTCTTGGGCTACAAGGTGATATGGCTGCTGTCCAGTTTCTGTTTACCTCTTTCTCAGGTGTTTTTTCACTTCATTAAATCAAGCAATATAGAAGGGATTCAAATTGAAGAGAGAAGTGTCCTGATAAGTCATTTGGCTGATGACACAGCTCGTTTCTTTAAAAATGTTGATCAAATTCAGTCAGATTTCAAGTTCATTGAATATTTTTTCCCAGTGTCTCAGGTCTCTGTCTTTCATTTTTGCTTATGTGTGATTACAAAATTGGAAAAACTCCCAGTTTGGCTTGGAAGTTAATTTACAAGCATAATTTTTACATCTGGAATAATTGTAATATTTTGTATAAGCATAAGAGTATATTGACAAGGGTATCCTTTTTGTTGGACATTTGTTGAATTATCAAAGGCATTTAATGACTTATGATGAATTCCTTTCATACTTCAACTTCCCTGTTTCCCCTAAAGAATTTGCCTTTGTAATTGGTGCTATTTCTTCGGGTGTTTTTTCTTTATGTAGAGGTATTTCATACTCTAAACATGCATCTTTACTGCATCCAACTTATACGATCTGTTGTAAAGTTTGTTTTTCGGAAAGAGTTGACCATCTATATAGGATTCGAATTAAGACACACTGTTAGTCTTTTTACAGTTGTTTGGGGTTATGTCAAAAGACTGAATAAAAACTAAACAAAATAACATGTAATTTACTAGAGGTTAAGACAGACATCATTATTAGACCGTTTAGATTGAAGCTGATTTAACCTGGAACATTTTCTGATATCTCATTTAAGTAACGGTTCAGTTCCTCCCCCACATTTGAGCTGGAACCCCATCCCCAGCACTGTCTTTAGCACAGAGAAATTGTCAGACACAATGCAACATTTAAACAAAAAAAACAACAACAAAAAAAAACTTTTATTTTGGAATGGTGGCTTTCAGATTTGATTACAAACACACACAAGTTGTTTGCTCTTCCAGAATCACTTGGGTGAACAGCGGGGAGAACTGGATTTTGCAGATAGTTTTGAACCACAAGGAGGTTAGGTTTCTTCGAGCAGGAGAGTGCCACGTACATTAGATATAAGAGAATTGGATTCCTCTAGTAGTAGAGCACTCCTAGAATGTAAAGAACCAAATAACTTGGATCTAAAATTGACTTTCCCAGAGAGAACATAACTCGAGGTTTTGGAGAACAGAGAACTGGATTCAAAATCCAAACTAGACTTCTCAGAAGGTAAAAAAATTGACAGTTCCTCAGGTTTGTTGTTGGATTTCGCAGATAAACACTTATCAGGTTCAAGATGGGATTTCTCACAAGGAGAAGCACTGGGCTCCTCGTGTTTTAAGCTTAGCTTCTCGGAGGGGGTAGGAGAGTGTTTCTTAGGTTCACAACTGAAATTAACCAAACTTCTCAGAAAGGATATCTCAGAGGGAAAGGAAATGGCTTTCACATGAGTGCTGAGTTTATCAAGAACTATGGATTTTACTGTGGCATTAGAACTGGCCATGTCCAATTTAGAAGTCAAATTTTCAGAGGATAGAGAACTAGATTTCTCAAATGAAGAACTGGGTTTCATGGGATCACTGGGATTCTCCGGTTTAGAACTGTGTTTCTCTGAGGAATGAGAGCTTGACTTCTCAGATGAACTAGATTCCATGGGATCACTGGGATTCTCAGGTTTAGAACGGTGTTTCTCTGAGGAATGAGAGCCTGACTTCTCAGATGAACTAGATTCCATGGGATCACTGGGATTTTCAGGTTTAGAACGGTGTTTCTCTGAGGAAAGGGAGCTTGACTTCTCAGATTTAGACTCCATGGGATCACTAGTTGAGAATGGGATCACTAGATCAGGTTGAGAACCGTGTTTCTCTGAGGAAAGGGATCTTGACGTCTCAGATGAACTAGATTCCATGGGATCACTAGGATTCTCAGGTTTAGAACGGTGTTTCTCTGAGGAATGAGAGCTTGACTTTTCAGATGAACTAGATTCCATGGGATCACTAGGATTCTCAGGTGTAGAACGGTGTTTCTCTGAGGGATGAGTGCTTGACTTCTTAGATGAACTAGATTCCATGGGATACTCAGGTTTAGAACGGTGTTTCTCTGAGGGATGAGTGCTTGACTTCTTAGATGAACTAGATTCCATGGGATCACTAGGATTCTCAGGTTTAGAATGGTGTTCCTCTGAAGAAAGGGAGCTTGACTTCTCTGATGGACTAGATTCCATGGGATCACTGGGATTCTCAGGTTTAGAACTGTGTTTCTCTGAGGAATGAGAGCTTGACTTCTCAGATGAACTAGATTCCATGGGATCACTAGGATTCTCAGGTTTAGAACGGCCTTTCTCTAAGGAATGAGAGCTTGACTTTTTAGATGAACTAGATTCCATGGGATCACTAGGATTCTCAGGTTTAGAACGGTGTTTCTCTGAGGGATGAGTGCTTGACTTCTTAGATGGACTAGATTCCATGGGATACTCAGGTTTAGAACGGCGTTTCTCTGAGGAATGAGAGCTTGACTTCTCAGATGAACTAGATTCCATGGGATCACTAGGATTCTCAGGTTTAGAACGGTGTTTCTCTGAGGGATGAGTGCTTGACTTCTTCGATGAACTAGATTCCATGGGATTCTCAGGTTTAGAATGGTCTTTCTCTAAGGAATGAAAGCTTGACTTCTCAGATGAACTAGATTCCATGGGATCACTAGGATTCTCAGGTTTAGAACAGTGTTTTTCTGAAGAAAAGGAGCTTGACTTCTCAGATGGACTAGATTCCATGGGATCACTAGGATTCTCAGGTTTAGAACCGTGTTTCTCTGTTGAAAGGGAGCTTGACGTCTCAGATGAACTAGATTCCATGGGATCACTAGGACTCTCAGCATTAGAACGGGGTTTCTCAGAGGGACGAGAGCTAGACTTCTCAGATGAGGAGGAGGAACTGAGTTCCATAGAGACAGTCGATTTCTTAGCATTAGAACAGGGTTTCTCAGAGGGACGAGAGCTAGACTTCTCAGATGAGGAGGAACTGAGTTCCATAGACATCTCAGATGAACTAGATTCCATGGGATCACTGGGATTCTCAGGTTTAGAACTGTGTTTCTCTGAGGAATGAGAGCTTGACTTTTTAGATGAACTAGATTCCATGGGATAACTAGGATTCTCAGGTTTAGAACAGTGTTTCTCTGAGGGATGAGTGCTTGACTTCTTAGATGAACTAGATTCCATGGGATCACTAGGATTCTCAGGTTTAGAATGGTGTTTCTCTGGAGAAAGGGAGCTTGACTTCTCAGATGAACTAGATTTCATGTGATCACTAGGACTCTCAGGTTTAGAAAGGGGTTTCTCAGAGGGAGGAGAGCTAGACTTCTCAGATGAGGAGGAGGAACTGAGTTCCATAGAGACAATAGGTTTCTCACCATTAGAATTGAGTTTCTCAGAGGAAAGGGAGCTAAACTTCCCAGATGAACTAGATTCCATGGGATCACTAGGATTCTCAGGTTTAGAACGGTGTTTCTCTGAGGAATGAGAGCTTGACTTCTCAGATGAACTAGATTCCACGGGATCACTAGGATTCTCAGGTTTAGAACGGTGTTTCTCTGAGGGATGAGTGCTTGACTTCTTATATGAACCAGATTCCATGGGATTCTCAGGTTTAGAACGGTCTTTCTCTGAGGGATGAGTGCTTGACTTCTTATATGAACCAGATTCCATGGGATTCTCAGGTTTAGAACGGTCTTTCTCTAAGGAATGAGAGCTTGACTTCTCAGATGAACTAGATTCCATGGGATTACTAGGATTCTCAGGTTTAGAATGGTGTTTCTCTGGAGAAAGGGAGCTTGACTTCTCAGATGAACTAGATTTCATGTGATCACTAGGACTCTCAGGTTTATAAAGGGGTTTCTCAGAGGGACGAGAGCTAGACTTCTCAGATGAGGAGGAGGAACTGAGTTCCATAGAGACAGTCGATTTCTCAGCATTAGAACGGGGTTTCTCAGAGGGACGAGAGCTAGACTTCTCAGATGAGGAGGAGGAACTGAGTTCCATAGAGACAATAGGTTTCTCACCATTAGAATTGAGTTTCTCAGAGGAAAGGGAGCTAAACTTCCCAGATGAACTAGATTCCATGGGAGCACTTGGATTCTCAGGAATAGAACTGGGCTTCGATAAGAAAATACTTGATCTCACTTTGAGAGGAGAACTTGAGGTCTCAGGTTTAGAATGGGGTTTCTCAGAGGGATGAGAGCTAGATTTCTCAGATGAGGAGGAGGAACTTGGTTCCATAGAGACAATATGTTTCTCAGCATTAGAACGGAGTTTCTCAGAGGGACGAGAGCTAGACTTCTCAGATGAAGAACTGAGTTCCATAGAGACAATAGGTTTCTCAACATTAGAACGGAGTTTCTCAGAGGAAAGGGAGCTAAACTTCTCAGATGAGTAGGAGGAACTTGGTTCCATAGAGACAATATGTTTCTCAGCATTAGTACTGAGTTTCTCAGAGGGACGAGAGGTAGACTTCTCAGATGAGGAACTGAGTTCCATAGAGACAATAGGTTTCTCAACATAAGAACTGGGTTTCGAGAAAAAAATACTTGATCTCACTGGGAGAGGAGAACTTGAGGTCTCAGGTTTAGAACTGGGTTTCTCAGAGGGATGAGAGCTAGACTTCTCAGATGAGGAAGAGGAACTGAGTTCCATAGAGACAATTGGTTTCTGATTATTAGAATGGGGTTTCTCAGAGGGACGAGAGCTAGATTTCTCAGATGAGGAGGAGGAACTGAGTTCCATAGAGATAATAGGTTTCTCAGCATTAGAACGGAGTTTCTCATAGGAAAGGGAGCTAAACTTCTCAGATGAGGAGGATGAACTTGGTTCCATAGAGACAATATGTTTCTCAACATTAGAACTGAGTTTGTCAGATGGACGAGAGCTAGACTTCTCAGTTGAGGAGGAGGAACTCAGTCCCATAGAGACAGTCGGTTTCTCAGCATTAGAATGGAGTTTCTCAGAGGAAAGGGAGCTAAACTTCTCAGATGAGTAGGATGAACTTGGTTCCATAGAGACAATATGTTTCTCAGCATTAGTACTGAGTTTCTCAGAGGGACAAGAGGTAGACTTCTCAGATGAGGAACTGAGTTCCATAGAGACAATAGGTTTCTCAACATAAGAACTGGGTTTCGCGAAGAAAATACTTGATCTCACTGGGAGAGGAGAACTTGAGGTCTCAGGTTTAGAATGGGGTTTCTCAGAGGGACGAAAGCTAGACTTCTCAGATGAGGAGGAACTGAGTTCCATAGAGACAATTGGTTTCTCAGCATTAGAACGGGGTTTCTCAAAGGGACGAGAGCTAGACTTCACAGATGAGGAGGAGGAACTGAGTTCAATTGAGTCGACAGGTTTTTCAGCATTATAATGATGTTTCTCTGAGGCAAGGGAGCTAAACTTATCAGATGAACTAGATTCCATGGGAGCACTTGGATTCTCAGGAATAGAACTGGGCTTCGAGAAGAAAATACTTGATCTCACTGGGAGAGGAGAACTTGAGGTCTCTGGTTTAGAACGAGGTTTCTCAGAGGGATGAGAGCTAGACTTCTCAGATGGGAAGGAGGAACTTCGTTCCATAGAGACAATTGGTTTCTCAGCATTAGAACTGAGTTTTTCAGAGGGACGAGAGCTAGACTTCTCAGGTGGAGATGAACTGGATTCCATGAGAGTCCTAGGTTTGTCAGGAACAGAACTGGGCTTTGAGAAGAAAATACTTACTGGTAGAGGAGAACTTGAGGTCTCAGGTTTAGAATTGGGCTTCTCAGAGGGACGAGCCCTAGACTTCTCAGATGGGAAGGAGAAACTTTCTTTCATAGATACAATTGGTTTCTCAGGAATAGAACTGGGTTTCTCAGAGGGGCGAAAGCTTGACTTCTCAGGTGGAGAGGAACTGGATTCCATGAGAGCCCTAGGTTTGTCAGGAACAGAATAGTGCTTCGAGAAGAAAATACTTGATCTCACTGGGAGAGGAGAGCTTGAGGTCTCTGGTTTAGAACGGGGTTTTTCAGAGGGACGAGAGCTAGACATCTCAGATGGGTTGGAGGAACTGGGTTCCATAGACACAATAGGTTTCTCAGGAATAGAACTGGGCTTCGAGAAGAAAATAATTGATTTCATTGGGAGAAGAGAACTTGGTCCCTCACGCTTAGAATTGGAGAGAGGACTGAATGTCTCAGATTGGAGGGATTTACTGGGTTCCACAAAAACATTCAACTTCTGAGGGTTAAAGGTAGACTCCTCAGATGACTTAGAAATGTGTTTCTCAATTTCAGAATTAGACTTCTCAAAATGGTTTGAATAGTCATGTTCAGTCTGTCCTAAAGGAGCATTTGAATAAACTTTAATTACCCAGGTGGCAACATATTATAGTGGATATTTTTACTTTAGTTTGATGGTCCCTTTGACACATTCTGTTGACTATAAGTAACGTTGCTATAAGTAACGTCTACAAACTCTCATTACAGTGTCAGTAGAGTATTTGTAGACAGGTAGGATTAGGGTTAGAAAAAATATTTAGTTTTAAAGTTATTTATAGTCAACAGAATGTTCAAAAGGTACCATCAAAATAAAAAGTGTTACCAAAAACATTATCATGCAAGTACATACATCTTTATGCCAATTAAGAAAGATAATTCACAAACAAACCTTTGTTTTCTTGCAGTACATTCCCGACATCACTGTCACAGCCAGGCACATGGTGTTCACATCCAATCGAGTAACAGAACACTAAAAGAGAACTTGGTTAACAAGAGAAACAAATTTGAATCTAATGTATATGATGAAGTTACCTTGACTACATGGATGATACAGATACAAAATAAAAATATTGACTTTAAAAGAGACCATTTTGACCACAGGTTCAACCCTTCAGTTTGCCAGTCTAACCAGCCATTTTAAAGATGAGCATTGACCCAGATTTGCATCAGCTGGGCTCCCCATTAACAAACAATTGTGACTTTGTTTCATCATTAACACCCAATTTAAACTCATGCACTAATGGAGTTTACATTATATATATATATATATATATATATATATATATATATATATATATATATATATATATATATATATATATATACACACACACACACACACACACACACACACACACACACACATATATATCAGTGATGCGCGGGTCAATGTATAAACAACCCGCACCCGACCGACGTTTTCAACTAACCCGCCCGCAACTCGGACCGCAAAAAAAAAGAAGAAAATATTGTACCCGACCCGCTTCCTGACCCGCATTTTTTAAAAGTAGTAAATGCTCATCGTAGCTCATTGGGCCATTGAGAAAATGTTTCAGGCCCTGGCGTGGTGCGCTCAGAGGTGCAGCAGCGAGAGCAGGAAGTTCTTGAGGCGGCCCATCATTTTCCATTTCAGCTCCAGATGCATATTATTGATGAACGCGATGTTTATGTTTCGACCCGGCTTGAAGAATTCATCAGCCCACATTTGGAAAACATTTGGAAAAGTGTGAAAGCCCTTAGGAGCGCAAACTGTTATTTTTCTGAATGCTGTATGATATAGCCTAGTGTTATGTAATACAGGCTTGATTTATTCATTTATTTCGTTAAATTTTCTTAACAATTAAGATGCTGCATGTGTTTATCCAGTCTAATCGAAGTGTGCGTCTCTCCCCCGACTTTCCCAACAAAAATCCCGCCCCCTCTCAGAAAATACATAAAACTGACTTTAAATGCGTTTAAAAGTAGCCTATTAAAATGGTACAATGGCATTGCTCAGTTCAACGTTTTGGGAAATCGGGCATTTTGTCCCGCGTCAGCATTTATTCAAAAGTTAATAACGCTCAACATTCAAAAGGTAAATAAGGATTTATTGACGATCCGACCGACCGTGACCCGAATATCATTAAAAATATTTTTGGATGACTCGTAACCGCGGGTAACCGCGGGTGGCCGCGGGTAACCGCGGGTGGCCGCGGGCACCCGCTCATTTTGGATCAACCCGCGCATCACTGATATATATATACATACATTATGTATCATATATAGATACATTTGCTTTTCTATGTTTGGCCAGCTTGTTGCGATTGTTTCAGTTATTTACTGAATTAAATATATTAGTTTAATTTTTTTAAGGTATTAACTGCAATCTTCACTGCAAAATGATAGCTTACAAATGAGTGATTTCATCCCAATTAATAATGAACAAAGCACACAAAAAAGTCAAAGCCCTTAAACGGTTAATTAATAGGCATAATTGCAATAATTTTTCAGACAATTAATCGTCAGCCAAATTTCATAATCATATCCGTGACAGCCCTAGGACTGAATATTTTGGAAATTAAGTCTGGAAGGTTCCGGATTACTGAATTTTTAATAATTAAACTGAGTGTGAAATGTTTTCAATTGAACTCAGGTTAAATACATATGTTGAATTTCTGCCCCCAAAAACACAATCTCTGAAATTACAATGGGTTAAAATTCAAGCAGTTCAAAATGCTTTTTTAGTTTCAAAGTAATTTGTTATTGATCTGATTAGACTTAAAATATGATGTAGCATCAATAACTTTACATAACTTTTTCAATAATTTTTCAATTTTTTCACAATTGCTAAGACACATTTCTTGAAACCTTCACCCATTTTTTCACAACATACATCCACAAAACCCCTGACTCTTCTGGCAAAATCAAGCCATTGTCTCAAAATCATTCAAAGCTTTCCGATCATACACACAGGCAGTCAAACACAAAAATACTACAGATCATTCATTAGACTGGGTGCCCAATCCTGGGGGGTATTCCAGAAAGCAAGGTTAACTTACCGTCACATATACCTTGAACTCTTGGTTGATCAACCCAAACCTTGCTTACTCAAGGTATGCTGGTTCCAAAAACGAGTCCGGGAGTAAGTTCAGACAACTCAGAGTATGTTCCCGGTTAACACACAAGACATTCTCAAGAGAACGACGAATCGATGATTCACCATGGAAACAGACACTAAGATAAAGCGTGCCCTTCTACTTCTACTTCCTCTTCATCTTTTGTTTAATGGCGGTTTACATAACATACTTAGTGCACATTGCCACCTATTTGATGGTTATGCAATCATCTTTGCGTTTAATAAGTAATCTTTAAAAAATTATATAGTTTGTTTGATGCTAATTAACTGAATGCAGATCCATGTGTGAGATGACAATAAAATAAATTTGGTTATATTAATAACTATATTAATTATTGTAACGATGTTTGTTCGTGTGGAAAGAAGGAGGCGGGAACCGGCGAACAATAAACAATAAACTTTAATCAAACAAACAAACAAAGTGAAAGTAAAAGCGGCAGCCCCTCACGGACGACTGCCGCACACATACATAAACAAAACCATAAATAAAAATACAACTTAACATCCAGGCCTGGTCCTCTCTCGTCCTTCACTGTCATCGCTCCTCCTTTATACTCCCGTCACTCCTCCGCGAGAGACGAGGCCAATGCGGCACGCAGCTGGCGCTCATCATCATAATAATGAGCGCGGCCTCGTCCCGCTCTCACGGTCCCTCAGCCTCGCTGCCCGCCACAATTATATAAAACACATCTGAATACCTCTTAAGCAAACTAACCCTGGATCATGAGCGGCTCCAGAGCCGGTTATGTTCAGTTGCTATGGTTACTTACATACCCTTAAAGTTACCTCCATACCCTTAAAGTTGAGGTTATCCGCTTTACTCTTAAACATACCCGAGTATGTCACATAACCTGCATTCTGGAATACCCCTGTTACAAGTACACAGGAGGCAGACACAGATGTTAACACAGTTAAGGGTAGTTTATTAGACCACAGTAGAGCAGGTGTTGTGGAGCAGGTGAGTAAACTGGTTGTTGGTAGATTAGAAGGTGATACGAGAGAGAGAGAGTTACTGTCTTTTGTTTTATAGATGGAAGGACGCTGGAGCCTGGAGGTCGCTGGAGACTGGAGATCGTTGGAGACTGTAGATCGCTGGAGTACTGAGGGACGGACAGGAACACACCCACACAGCAGACAAGGAACACGGAAGGAAGGAGACACGCTGGAGACAGGTAAGTATCAGAAGTAGAGTCCTTGAGGTAAGCATAGCCTGAAGTATATGCGAACGAGACCGGACGTGGAGTGCTGTGTGGTTGTGAGTCTTGTAGTGCTGGTGATGAGTGTGGTGATGAGGTGCAGGTGATGGTGATCAGTACTCTGGGGAAGGAGTGCGCTGTGATTGGTGGAGGGTGGAACCTGACGTGTCTGTGACAGTACCCCTCCAGAGGGCCGAGAACCCCGACGCCGTGGTGGACGTCCTCTACCCCGCGGAGCTGGCTTCTCAGGATGACTGTCGTGAAAAGTCTGGAGTAAACTGGGATCTAAAATGTCGTTCCTTGGGACCCAGGAGCGTTCCTCGGGACCATATCCTTCCCAATCCACTAGATATTCCAGCTGACCACCACGACGTCGGGAGTTCAAGATCTCATTGACCTTGTAGGCCGTACCGTCCTCCAGGATGAGTGGAAGGGGGGGTTCGGCGAGAACTACGTCAGGTCCTGTGGGAGAAACAGAGGGGTGGTGAGCTTTCAGCAGTGAGACATGGAAAGTGGGATGTATACGATACCCTTGTGGCAGACGGAGTTGATAGGTGACTGGATTGACCTGCTTGGTGATGGGGAATGGTCCAATGAACCTGGGACTCAGCTTTTTGCAAGGCAGACGCATTCTGATATCTCGGTTAGAAAGCCACACCAGCTGACCAGGCTGGAAGACAGGGGTGTCAGAACGTCGGAGATCAGCTACCATCCTGCGTCTGCGCAGGGCCCGTTGCAACTGATGGTGGGCTGAGTCCCAGACCCTCTCGCTCTCTCGGAACCAGTAGTCCACTGCAGGAACGTCGGAGGGTTCCCCATCCCAGGGGAACAGTGGAGGTTGAAAGCCGAGTACGCACTGGAACGGGGTGAGTCCTGTGGTCGACTGTCTCAGAGAGTTTTGGGCGTACTTGGCCCAACCCAGGAACTGGTTCCAAGAGTCCTGGTGGTCATGACAGAAGGTACGTAGGAAGCGGCCAATTTCCTGTACCTTCCTTTCCGTCTGCCCGTTTGACTGTGGATGATACCCCGACGTCAGGCTAACGGCCACACCTAGGAGTGAGAAGAACGATATCCATACTCTGGATATGAACTGGGGACCTCTGTCTGATACAATGTCCTCTGGTACTCCGAAGTATCTTAAAACTTGGTTGAAGAGTGTCTCAGCTGTTTCCATGGCAGTAGGCAGACCTGGGAGTGGGATCAGACGACAAGATTTAGAGAAACGATCTACCACTACTAGAATGGTGGGATTACCGTCTGAGACCGGCAGGTCAGTGATGAAATCTACTCCTAGGTGTGACCATGGGCGTTATGGAACGGGCAGAGGAAGGAGTTTACCAGCTGGAAGATGACGCGGAGACTTGGAAATGGCACACTCCCTACAGCCCTGCACGTACCTTCTGACATCCTTAGCCATCCCTGGCCACCAGAAGCGTTCTTTTAGCAACGAGAGGGTTTCATTGACCCCCGGGTGACCAGTACCAAGTGATGTGTGAGCCGAGTGAATGGTGGGAGTGCGTCGTGTCCGAGTGAGGTACAGCAAGCCAGGTGGACAGCCCGGCGGAGGGTTCGTGGAGGCATTGGAGGAGGGGATGGTTTCTTCGGACCAGGTAATAGGACTTACGATGAGGGAGCTTGGAATAATGGGTTCTGGTTCTTCGGTCTGTTCGTCAGGGGCATGAAGACGGGAGAGAGCATCAGCTTTAAGATTCTTGGTACCGGGACGATAGGAGATGGTGTAATTGAAACGGGAGAAAAACATAGCCCAACGGGCTTGTCTGGGGTTTAGTCTCTTGGCTGATCGAAGATACTCAAGGTTTTTGTGATCTTGTTAGCACCAGGAACGCATGTTTGGCTCCCTCCAACCAATGCCTCCACTCTTCCAAGGCAAGCTTGACTGCAAGGAGTTCCCTGTCACCGATGGATTTGTTGACTTCCGCCGGGCTGAGCTTGCGGGAGAAGAAGGTGCATGGATGTCTACTGGGCGTCCCCTGCTGCTGCGATAACACCGCTCCCACTCCGGTTGTGGAAGCATCCACCTCCACGACGAAGGGCCTTTCCGGGTCTGGATGGACTAGTAGGGGAGCGGTGGTGAAGGCTTTCTTGAGTTGGCAGAAGGGTTTGGTGGCTGCCGGGGTCCAGGACAGAGACTTGGGCTTATTGCGTAACATACTGGTACAGCTTTCCTGTAGCTCAAACAGTAGAGCATGGCGCTAGCAACGCTAAGGTCATGGGTTCGATTCCCAGGGAAAGCAAGAATTGACAAAATGTAAGATGTGTAACTTGAATGCAATGTAAGTCGATTTGGATAAAAGCGTCTGCCAAATGCATAAATGTAAATGTAAATGTACTAGTGAGTGGATGAGTGATAGAGCTGTAACCTTTGATGAATCGTCTGTAGAAATTGGAGAAACCTAGGAAGCGTTGGAGTTCTTTTATGGTAGTGGGTTCTGGCCAGGTTGTGATGGACTCCACCTTCCTCTCGTCCATCCGGATGCCACTGTGATCTATGTGGTATCCCAGGAAGGAAACGGATGCTTGGTGGAAAGAACACTTTTCGGCCTTGAGGAACAGATGGAACTGACGTAGACGGTTGAGGACCTCCGCAACGTGTTGGCGATGTTCGGCCTGGCTCCGGCAGTAGATGAGGATGTTGTCGATGTAGACTAGGACGAATCGATGGAGAAACTCCCGGAGCACCTCATGGATGAAATCCTGGAATACGGAGGGGGCGTTTACCAATCCATACGGCATGACGAGGTATTCATAGTGTCCAGTAGGGGTAATAAAGGCAGTCTTCCACTCGTCCCCCTCACGTATCCGGATGAGATTGTACGCGCTGCGGAGGTCCAACTTGGTGAACACAGTGGCACCACGGAGATGTTCGAGGGCTGCTGGGACGAGAGGAAGGGGATACCGGAACTTAACAGTGATTTTGTTGAGGGAACGATAATCGATGCATGGCCGCAAGCCTCCGTCCTTTTTTGCCACAAAGAAGAAGCTGGATGCAGCAGGGGAAGTAGACGGCCTGATGTAACCTTGGGCGAGGGCTTCCTGGATGTATTCCTCCATGGCCTTCTCCTCCGGGATGGATAGTGGGTATATCTTACCTCTTGGTACTGGTTCATCCGAAAGCAGGTCGATGGCACAGTCCCATGGCCGGTGTGGAGGCAGCTTGGAAGCCCGTTGCGGGCAGAAGACATCGCTGAAGGGGGCGTAACACTTGGGGACATCGACAGAGCGTTGTTCAACTGGACTTTCGATGGATGTGGCACAGAGAGTCAGATCAGGCAGAGATGAGGATGGAAGAGGAAGTTCAGTTAGACATTGAGAGAAGCAAGTGTCGCCCCACTTCAGGATTTCGCCCGTCTTCCAGGAGATGGTAGGGTTGTGCTGCTCCAACCAGGGGCGCCCCAGAACCACGTCAGCAGTCGAATCCTCCAGAACCAGCATGTGAGCCTCTTCCCGGTGTAAAAGCCCTACTTGGAGAGTGACTGGTCCAGCCACGGTACGGACATGCTTGCGACTGAGGGGTCTTCCGGTTATTGAGCTGATCCTGTAGGTGGTCGGAGACGGAGTGGTCTTGAGGCGTAACTGGCGGCAGATGGCACCGGAGAGGAAGTTGCCGGCTGACCCCGAGTCGAGGAGCGCGACCACTGAAAGGGAGACATTAGCGGCAGTAAGGGTGACGACAGTGGTGAGTGGTTTCATCTTATGATCAGCAGGAATAATGGCACTCACCATGGGTCGCGGAGGTCGTGTGGGGCATGCAGCTATGACATGCCCAGGCTCACCACAATACAGGCAGAGACGTTGGGTCAGCCGACGGCGGTGTTCTTCAGGGGTTAATCGGGAGTTCTCTAACTCCATGGGTTCGTGGGCTGGTTCTGGGGTGCTGACGGGTTCGGATCGGCGGAAGGGCACGTTGAAGGGATACTGGTCCTGGTGCTCTTGGATGCACGCCTGCATGCGAGTGGCACAGCGAATGGAATGCTGGATGAACTTCTCAAGGCCGATGGAGTCCTCGCATGCAGCGAGACGCAGCCGTACCCGAGGTTCCAATCCTTGCCGAAATGTTGTTATCAGCGCCTGTTCATTCCATCCGCTGACTGCTGCAAGCGTTCTGAATTGCAAAGCATAATCGTAAATAGACATGGATCCCTGTTTTAAATTATAAAGTTTCTCACCAGCTGAAGAATCTGTGATCGGTTTTCCAAACACTTCCCGGAAGTGGGAAATAAACGCTGCGTATGATTGCGTTACCGCACCCTGTT
Organism: Gobio gobio; assembly: GCF_949357685.1. Lineage (NCBI taxonomy): Eukaryota > Metazoa > Chordata > Actinopteri > Cypriniformes > Gobionidae > Gobio > Gobio gobio. Next base: position 5,341,069 of record NC_137117.1, on the reverse strand, counting down.
GTGACCAGATGGAATCGGCCCACATTAATGCTTTGCCGCTGAGCTGAGAGATAATGAAGGCGATCTTGGAAGTGTCGCTCGGGTACAAGTGCGGCTGCATCTCCAGGACCAGTGTGCATTGCAGCAGGAAGCCGCTGCAATTCTCCACCGATCCTGAGTAGGGCGCCGGTTTGGCCATGGGACTAGCATACGGAGGTAGTGAAGGAGGGTTGTTGACAGATGGGTTAGTGTTCGCTGGTGCAGGTGAATGAACAGTAACTGGAGTGGGTTGTGGAGGAAATGTACGCCGAAGCGCATCTACCAATTCCTGGAATAGATCCAGTTGGCTCATACTGGGTCTTCGGTAGGGTCCGGTCTTCTGTTACAAGTACACAGGAGGCAGACACAGATGTTAACAGGTAAGGGTAGTTTATTAGACCACAGTAGAGCAGGTGTTGTGGAGCAGGTGAGTAAACCGGTTGTTGGTAGATTAGAAGGTGATACGAGAGAGAGAGAGTTACTGTCTTTTACTTTTTACACTAAATTTTTCAAATAAACATCGAAATAAATCTAAATAATAAACTAAATTAACCATTTAAACTAAATTACTGATCGAATTATTGATCTAAAGCCCACACTGTCGCTGTGTGATGGTTGAGATGGGCTGATGACATCAGCGTTTTTTCCGGAGTGGCTATGCGGCTGAATAAAATTATGCTGCATTATTTTCCTGTTTAACACTGTAAAGCTGCTTTGAAACAATCTACTTTGTGAAAAGCGCTATATAAATAAAGTTGACTTGACTTGACTTTTGTTTTGTAGATGGAAGGACGCTGGAGCCTGGAGGTCGCTGGAGTACTGAGGGACGGACAGGAACACACCCACACAGCAGACAAGGAACACGGAAGGAAGGAGACACGCTGGAGACAGGTAAGTATCAGAAGTAGAGTCCTTGAGGTAAGCATAGCCTGAAGTATATGCGAACGAGACCAGACGTGGAGTGCTGTGTGGTTGTGAGTCTTGTAGTGCTGGTGATGAGTGTGGTGATGAGGTGCAGGTGATGGTGATCAGTACTCTGGGGAAGGAGTGCGCTGTGATTGGTGGAGGGTGGAACCTGACGTGTCTGTGACAACCCCCCTGTTCCTTGAGATATACCTGCCTACAAATCTGATCAAACACAAATGAACCAGCTATTCGAGATCTTCAGGGGCACTTGATAATTACTGACAGGTGTGTTGGATTAGGGTTGGATCTAAACCCCGCAGGTAGGTAGATCTCCAGGGGGGTATTCCAGAAAGCAGGTTATGTGTAGAGTAAGTTAGCGGATAACCTCAACTTTCGGTTCCAAAAACGGAGGTAACTTTCAGGGTATGTAAGTAACCATAGCAACTCACTCTCTAAACATAACCTGCTCCAGAGCAGCTCATGATCAGGGTTAGTTTAAGATTAAGATATATTCAGATGTGTTTTATATAATAAATATAGTTATTAATATAACCAAATGGCACCCTAAACCCTCACGGTCTTCCTCTGAGTCCGCACTTTCACAACGTAATGCCGGGAAGAAGTCCGCTGCGTAACCCGCACCAGTGCGGACTCGGCAGAAGTGCGCATCGAGGGTTCATATCGACCTCAAAGGGGGCGCTCGCGAGCACCCTTCTGAGACCTAAAATGACAAACGGGACACCCTACGGTCTCGTGGACTTAACAGACACACGCACGCAGCGGCCATTGTAAGCCCACAAGACCTAAAGTGCACATGTGTGGCATGTGTGGAAGTGTGCCATTTGGGACAGGGCCATACTCTGAGTTGTCTGAACTTACTCCCGAACTCATTTTTGGAGCCAGCATACTTTGAGTAAGCAAGGTTTGGGTTAATCAACCGAGAGTTCAAGGTATATGTGACGGTAAGTTAACCTTGCTTTCTGGAATACCCCCCTGGAACAGGATTGGGCACCCCTGCATTAGACACTATATCAGAAAAATGGAGAACAGCATCTAGATAATGTAATTGCAGAAAAGAATGTGTATTGTACACTGTAAACAAATTTTGCAAGTATGTAAAAAAGTATAGTAATCACAATGCTGCCGGTCTTATTAGCTGCAGCTGCTCTTTCAGGCAATCTGAGTTTTCATGTGTCGTGACCTGGGAGTGGTAGTAGTTCTTAACAAGTTGCCCTCTTGCTCCAGCCATCTTCAGCTGAATCCCAAATGGCACACTTCATAGGCTCTTTCGGTCTATCAGAGCAAAGAAGGGAGATGTTAATTGCATTAATCATTAAATGATATGAACTTAATCTTTAAAATGTAACTGACAGGACACAGCACTAGCCCTTAGAAATCCAAAAATCATCACTGTTTAGACAGAGTGAGTGTTTATTTTTTAGACAGGTCTCTACAAAATGATTACTGTTGACAAACAAAAAAGTTGCTTTAATCTAGCTTTTGAAAACATGAAATAGTTTGATGAAAATGTAATTTTACTGTAAGTCATATGTGGTGGTTGTCTGGCTATCACCAGACCAAGCTCAATTTACGATTGAACATTGGTCTTGGGAGTCTGCTATGTATTTTCTACTGCACAAGAGGCATGATAAACGAGCATAAATGAAATGACTCTGTACGCAATTGGATAGTCCTTCAACCAATCAGACCACAAGAGGCGTGATAAACGATCATAAATGAAATGACTCTGTACGCAATTGGATGGTCCTTCAACCAATCAGACCACAAGAGGCGTGATAAACGAGCATAAATTAAATGACTCTGTACGCAATTGGATAGTCCTTCAACCAATCAGACCACAAGAGGCGTGATAAACGAGCATAATTCAAATGACTCTGTACGCAATTGTATAGTCCTTTAACCAATCAGACCACAAGAGGCGTGATAAACGAGCATAATTCAAATGACTCTGTACGGGAGTTAGGAGCTTCTCTATCCCTTCTCTTTCTCCGTCCAGTGAGGCTTACCCGATACCGTGATCCGTATTGATCTCCTTTCGGATGCTGCAAGAGCTCTCCTGGACGAACATCTATGCTTTGCCTTCCACCCGTCCGCCAGCGAAGCTTACCCATCTGATACAGCGAGTATTCATCTCCCATCAGATGTCGGCGAGAGCTTCCTAGCCGGGTGTTTCACTTCTCCTTCACCGTGCCGTCGGCTGATAGGACCCACTCACCTGACACCAGAAACTGCTCCTGGTGGAGGCTGGGTGGGCCCCCTCAGTCGTTTCTTTTTAATTGCGCCGCCCCGTCTATCGGTCAGTAGGGCTCACCCGTCCGACGCCACGAGTATTGATCTCCCGTACACAATTTCTGTACACGCCTCATTCTCTGCGAATAGGAGCAGCGACAACTGCAGCTTCCTCCACTCCTGTCCCTATATTAAAGGCAATGGGGCGCTGGTCTTCAGATGCTTACGAACGCTATATTCGGCCCGATGCTCGAGCAATCCTTGAGGCTCAAAAAGCTATGAATTTTGCTTCCTAATCGTGGGTGGAAATAAATAAATAATTGCATGGTTCAGTAGCTGTTAGCTGTTTACTTATTTTACATGCATTTCAATCATTAATTCTAGCTTATACGTTATGCCATCTCATGTAAACGGATCGGTTTACAAATTAAATTCAAGTGCGATTGGCTTTGCGAAACGCTCGTTTAAATCCTCTGCTGGCTCTTCGATTAAGAAGAGCCAGGGAGGATTGCCTGTATGGTCTGTTGGGGGATTTGAGACGCTCTCCCGGTAAGAAGCGAGGATCATCCCCAGAAGTGCTGCTGTTCCCTGTCTTAGCTTTTCATGGAGCTCATGAAAGGACAGGGAATTTAGAACAGAACCATACCGCCAAATGTTAATTGACTAAACATTCAAATAAAAAATATTTATAATTAACTCGTCTATGGTATTTTTGACTTGAGTGGTCCTGTCTGAAATCAAGCTTCAGCGTTAGTTCAGGCAGGCCACGTAGTCAAGCTTCGCTACCAGCCGAACGTCAAAACATTACGTAACCAAGCTTCGCTATCAGCTGATTGTCAGAATACTACGTAATCAAGCTTCGCCAACAGCTGTTCGTTAAATCCAAAGCCCTCCCATATCAGCTGATGAGATCTATGCACCCAATGGGCATTCTCAAATAAGGGCGCCTATTTAAACCAGCGTCAATCTGCTTGCTTGTCGCTTCCACTGCAAGCTGCTTTGCAATCAGGATAAGAATTTATGGTTTTCCTATGCTTTATCATCTATGCATTTTGTGCAGTCTGCTTTATCAAATCACCAAACCATACACAATGCTTTTTAAAGTGCAATTGCCTTTCACGTTGTATTCATGTATCAAACGGAGCTACAGCAATTCTATGTTCGTTTTGAGTGAGATAAGTAGGCTATGTGTTGGCTAATGATTCAATCACGCAATGTGAGCATTATTTTGGCAAATATGTATTCAATATTTACATACTTGCGTAAGACGAACGTGAGCTGCAGCTGCATTTTCATCAGAATTATACCAGGACATGTACTATTTCATAACTATGGGAGCAGTAACAATTATGACCATGTGTTGGATACTTTCGTCAGCTTATTACTAGACTAACTGCTGTCTCGTACGAATGATTTATTTATTTATTTATTTTTCCCAGCTTACCTGAGTATGGCGGTTCAAGTCTAACGTTACAAGCTATTTCCTCAACGAAAGCAACCCCACTTGCTGAGCCTGTTATTTTATCATTTGGCAAACGTTTTACTGGGTTCTGTGTCTCGGGCTCTGGGATACGTGCTCCATTGCAGTGTGTTTGCAGCGATGGGTGGCGGCCGATCGTCATGAACGTGATCCTGAGAGGTGGTCGTCAGAGAGGTATTTATTAGTTAAAATCACTCACTGCTCAAATGCATGTTTTGCTTTAAAACAAGATTTGTCAGGAGCTAATTAAATGTGGAATTCGGCAAGCAAAACAGAATCATATCACAAGGAATTGTGCAGTGCGAAATATAGCGAGAGCAATTCGCCCCCACACGGTTCACCTCACATTCATTCAGGTTGTAAACGTAAACTCACGTTTTCGTCGCATGGTTCACAAACTGTCTAATTTGGAGTTTGCATCGCTGCATTATTTTCATGGACTCTCTGAAGGTATACATATGTTATGTGACTGACTCAAGAACAATTTCAGAGAAATCTGCACTCCACAAATTAAGTATATCAAGCCTATGTCTCAGCTGGCAATTTCACACTCATTCATCTGTCTTCACGAAGCTAAGTTTATTTTTAACTCTGTTAAAATTATCAGGTCATTTGGCAACGTAATTGACAATGGTATCTGCATTGCTTAAGCTTAGTCGTTTTCAGTAAAATGCTAGGCTTATGGATATTGTTCTTGTCTCTATAGTTGGTATTTGTAAATTGTAACTCATTTTAAGCTAAAGTTGATATGGGAAATTTCGTCTAAACTATAGTTGCGATTGGGAACACATTTGTCTTAAAGCTATTATTAATATTGGAAGTGCTCGTTCTTAAAGCTATATCTAATATTGAGTGCTTGCCTTAAAGCTATACTTATATTGGAAATGCTTGTTATTAAAGTTATAGCTAATATCGGAAGTGCTTGTCTTAAAGCTATAACTAATATCGGAAGCGCTTGTCTTAAAGCTATAATATTGAAAGTGCTCATTCTTAAAGCTAAAATTGCTATTAGAAATATTGTCTTAAGCTATAGTTGAAATCGGGAACGCACTCGTTCTTAAAGCTATAATATTGGAAGTGCTCATTCTTAAAGCTATAGTTAATATTGGAAATGCTTGTTCTTAAAGCTATAATTAATGTAGGATATGCTGTTATTAAAGCTATAATTAATATCAGAAGTGCTTGGTCTCAAAGCTATAATTAATATTGGAAGTGCTCATTCTTAAAGCTATAATTAATATAATATTGAAAGTGCTCATTTGTAAAGCTATAATTAATATCGGGAGTGCTTGTCCTTAGAGCTATAATTAATATCGGAAGTGCTTGTCTTAAAGCTATATTAATTTTCGAAGTGCTCATTCTTAAAAGCTATAATTAATATTGGAAATGCTTGTTCTTAAAGCTACAGTTACTATCGGAAGTGCTTGTTCTTAAAGCTATAATTAATATTGGGAATGCTTGTATTAAAGCTATAATTAATATTGGGAATGCTCGTTCTTAAAGCTATAATTAATATTGGGAATGCTTGTCTTAAAGCTATAGTTAACATCGGAAGTGCCTGTTATTAAAGCTTTAATTAATATTGGGAATGCTCGTTATTAAAGCTATAATTAATATCGGAAGTGCCTGTTATTAAAGCTATAATTAATATTGGGAATGCTTGTTATTAAAGCTATAATTAATATCGGAAGTGCCTGTTATTAAAGCTATAATATTGGGAATGCTTGTTATTAAAGCTATAATTAATATCGGAAGTGCCTGTTATTAAAGCTATAATTAATATTGGGAATGCTTGTTATTAAAGTTATAATTAATATTGGGAATGCTTGTTATTAAAGCTATAGTTAACATCGGAAGTGCTTGTTCTTGAAGCTATAATTAATATGGGAAAAGCTTGTTCTTAAAGCTATAGTTAATATCAGAAGTGCTCGTCATTAAAGCTATAATTAATATTGGAAATACTTGTTCTTAAAGCTATAGTTAATATCAGAAGTGCTTGTTCTTAAAGCTATAATTAAAATTGGAAGTGCTTCTTATTAAGGTTATAATTAATATTGGAAGTGCTTGTTCTTGAAGATATAATTAATATCGGAAATGCTTGTTCTTGAAGCTACGGTAATATCGGAAGTGCTTGTTATTAAATCTATAATTAATATTGGAAATGCTTGTTCTTAAAGCTATAATTAATATTGGAAATGCTTGTTCTTAAAGCTATAGTTAATATTGGGATATATGTGTGTTCTTAAAGCTGTAATATTGGAAGTGCTTGTTGTTATAGCTATAGTGATATTGGGAACATGCTTGGTAAAACTATAAGTATATTGGAAATAGCTTGTTGATAAAGCTATGGTGTCAGGAACATGCTTGTCTTAAAGCGATATAGCTACTGGAAAACTACGTTTTCTCAAGCTATAAATGTTGGAAATGGGCTTGTCTTAAAGCGATATCGTTAGCTATAGTAGAGTTTGGAAACGTGCTCGTTTTAAAACTGTAGGTGCTATTGGAAACACTTGTTCTTAAAGTTATAACTAACTTTAGAGTAGAACTTTGGAGGTACTTTTCAGATTTGATTAAGATTACCACAACACTATTTTTCTGGTGTATCAACTTGCACCGATTACTCTTTCACCCTTAGACTCACCCTAAATAATAAGCTTTTCCTCAAAGCTATAGGCACTATGGGAATTTGATATTATTAAAGCGGTAGTTTAAACCTGATATATTGCTAATACGTTTTACTCGCGGTCACATGACCTCACATTTCTTATGTATCAATTTATTCCTAGCACTTCAGCATAATCCTAAGCACACTAAACTGATAGGATAAGGGGATGAACGCCGTTTTATCTCTGAATCTGACTCTGCTTTGTCATCAATGTTAGCCTACCTGAGGAGCCATCCACAAGCTGTTCAACAGGATCCATTATTTGTCTTGGAGGAGGGAAAGCTTGTGCCCAGAGTCTGGTTTGCTTCCTGTCTCCGCCTGCTATGCCTACCGCAAGCTTCCCTCAGAGCATTATACAGCTCATTCTCTGTGCATAGAGGCTGCTACAACTGCCGCTTCCTGCAACTGCAACTCCAGTCTCTACATTGAGGCCATGAGGCGATGTGTCTTCAGCCGCTTATGTTTGTTATATTTGGCCCGATGCGTGAGCCATCCATTAGAAACCTATGAGTGCTGCTCCATATATAAATTTAAATTACTTATATTATTAGCGGTTACATTCATCATGCTAGCTTCACGTAGATCGATTAGATCTTACAATTAAAATCAGTTAGACGACCTTCTCGGAACGCTTTTTTATTTTTTGGATCCTCCGTGGCTCTTCGATTAGAAGGAAGAGCCAGGGAGGATTGCCCGGTATGGTCTGTTGGGGGGATTTTCGCTACTTTCCAGTCTATTAAATAGGAGGATTGCCCCTAGAAGCTGCTGCTGTTCCCTGTTTTTGATTTCATGGAGCTCACCATGATAACGAAGGGAAATTAAGAACAGCGCCATATCGCCTATTTACTATTTATTTACTCGTATCATTAACTGTAGCTACATTCCTCGTGCTAGCTTCACATAGATTACATTTTCTCATCTTCGTATCCTCTGCTGTCTCTTCAATCAGCTGGAAGAGCCAGGGAGGATTGCCTGGTATGGTCTGTTGGGGGATTTGCTCTGCCCTCCCAGTTAAATGGGAGGTCGTCCCCAGAATCTGCTGCTGTTCCCTGTCTTGGCTTTTCATGGAGCTCATGAAAGGATGGGGAATTTAGAACAGAGCCATACCGCCAAATCTAAATCTTTACAAAATATGCAATTAAAAATTTTTACTAAATGTTTGTCTATTGTGTTTTTTGACTTTAGTGGACCTGACAGAAATCAAGCGCCAGCGTTAGTTCTGGCAGGCCACGTAGTCAAGCTCCGCTATCAGCTGATTGGGAAACTCTAACTCCGCCCCTCTTTCAGCTGATCTGTTTCAGCTGATCCTATGCTCTCAATTGGCTTCTCTCAAACAGGGCGGCTTACTTAAGCATAGCTTCACTTCAATCTGCCTGCTTGGACGCTTCTGCTGCATGCTGCTTTGCAACCCACCTCCTCCCCAGCTCCTCCTTAAACTGCTTAACTTAATCATGTCATTCTGTTGGCATTGATGCATGCTCTGTTCTAAATGGGGGATTTGCTCTGCCCTCCCAGTTAAATGGGAGGTCGTCCCCAGAATCTGCTGCTCTTCCCTGTCTTGGCTTTTCATGGAGCTCATGAAAGGATGGGGAATTTAGAACAGAGCCATACCGCCAAATCTAAATCTTTACAAAATATGCAATTAAAATTTTTTACTAAATGTTTGTCTATTGTGTTTTTTGACTTTAGTGGACCTGACAGAACTACAGCAAACGGCCAGTAGGCGACTACAGACATTCCTCCAGGGTTGGTGACATCACCAGTCCCAATATTTACATAAACCCCTCCTCCGAGAATATTAAATAAGGGGGGGTGAGGCCATTTTGTATCGCTGTTGTTGTGGTATAGTGGTAGGCTACAGGCAGGAGTGGTGTTGCTGCAATGCCGACGAAACACTGTTATTTTCATCCGGATTGCAGGTCTGGGGATGGGCGTTTAACATACAGCATGTTATATGCATGTGTTTGAGACAGAGGGGAACAGGTCTCAGATATATGCTGCCCATCATAAAGCACGAGACAGACAGGGTCGGAGGAGAAGACTGGAAAATGTGACATAATGGACAATATTCGTCCGTTGCAATTCATGAGCGGTTCAGTGTGAATCATGCGCGCCGGGCTCGCGGCTCCCGCTGCACATTTCACGGAGGAAAACATCCACAATCTTCGCGAGTTCAATGCCGGATTTGCACCTCGGCTTGTCCTGAAAGCTGGATTTACAAACAGAAGCTGTTTACGGGCCACAACCTGTAAGTCTGATTTATTTTTCGTCTATGTGTTTTCCTGTAATAGGTTAATTGTATGTTGTAGCAAGGAAGTAAACAGATGACAACGCTGTTCTGCAAACCAGTCTGTTAAATGCTCATTCATACTTAACGTTATCCGACGAACACCTAATGTTACAAACACCTAACGTTAAAATCTCAACAGCGAACTTGGCATTAGTGTAAATGATTCTTTGATTAGAGCTTTTATGTATTGTTTATCTACAGGCTTGCTAAACATGGTTCTGTGTGTGATTTGGCTACTAGTAAAGCCAGTGTTTAGTGTTCGTTTTGGGTTAGTTCTTGCCACAGATATTTGGCTATAATCGTTCTAAAAAAACAAAAGTGCCATTCAGTAGCGATCACTATAGATCCGCAGTCTTTACTCTTGAGGACTGAACAGCTTCTGCTCGATTATCTTCATTAAAATGTTCTGGGTCTGATTCGGGCTCAGATTGGTTTGGTTTTATTGACGCCATCGTTTCTTATACTGACCAAAGCACAGTCTACCGGTAAAGGTAAGGGGTGTATCGCTTCCGACAACCGTGCACTGCGGTTAGCGAATCACAACACACTGGGCCAGCTAACCAATCTGAGCCCACTGCGTATTTTTGAGGGACTGGCTTCATACAACCCGGAAAGCATCAGACCGTTTTACAAGGAGGGACAGAGCAGTGTAGAATAAAGGTCAAATATATGAAAAATAATGCAATTTTTTTTAAAACGAAGCATGAACACGTTACAGTGCACCCCACAAACACAATCAAGCCTTCAAAAGAATCTGTTTTACCACCCCTTTAAACGGTGCAGTTAGCAAAAAATAACTAATACAGTAAAACATTTAAAACTTTTAAACTTTATTAAAACAGTTTTAATATAAAAAGAAAAATTAAGCTGTGCAAAATTAGAAAACTACTGAAAACACAACTTTATTATATATAAAAACAATATTACAACAAAACAAGTAACAAATAAAACAGCACAGAACATGAAAATCCACCAACAGGTATATGATACAGCCTGTAATTTTTTTTAAGTTAGAGTCTTTTTGGATGTCCTCAGCTCAGTGATCTTTTGATTTATAGCTACCCCTAGTTTTGGTTGTTCAGCTTAGGTTTGCGCCCTTGTCCTTTACGCACTGAAATTCCTCCAGATTCCTTGAATCTTTGGTAACACTTTATTTTGATGGTCCCTTTTGAACATTATGTTGACTATAAGTAAATTTGCAACTACATGTCAACTAACTCTCATTAGATTATCAGTAGACTGTCTGCTTAATGTCTGCTAACTCTTTATTGTGATGGTCCTCCAACAGACATTCTACTGACTATAAGTAACTTTGCAAGAACATGTCAACTTATTCTAACCCTAACCCTACCAGTCTACTAATACTCTACTAACACTCTAATGAGAATTAGTAGACATGTAGGTGCAATGTTATTTATAGTCAACAGAATGTGTTAAAGGGACCATCAAAATAAAGTGAAACCGAATCTTTTAATTATGTTATGCACTGTTGAATGTGAAATATCCAAATCTCTTCCTATCTTTCTTTGAGGAACATTGTTTTTAGACATTTCAATAATTTTGCTCACGTATTTGTTGGCAAACTGGCGATCCTCGGCCCATCTTTGCTCCTAAAGGATTAGACCTTTCTTGGATGCTGCTTTTGTACCAAATCATAATTACAATCACCTGTTGACATCACCTGTTTCAAATCACATCATTATTTAACCATTTTACCTCATTACTAGCCCTAAATTGCTCCTGTCCCAACTTTTTTTTAAATGTGTTGCAGGTCTGAATGACATGAAGTTGACCAGACAAAACATGAAATATTTTGTGTTCATATTGTCTGCAATGAAATACAAGTCAAAGTAAATTTAGAAATCACTTCTTTTTGTTTATTTGCGTTTTCCATACTGTCCCAACTTTGTCTGATTTGGGGTTGTATATATGTATATAAAAAAGCTTTTTTAATGAAATGTGGATTGTGTAGACTTGTTAAAAGTTCAAGCTGTTCAAATAAAGAAAAGAAGGAATGAATTAATAAGGAAACCATAGGCATATAAAATGTATGTATGTTGTTTAAATAAATGGGCATATATAAATTAAACATATCGGTGACATGGTCATAACATACAATATTATATAAACAATAGTCATATATATCGTATTAATATATGTCAATATACTAATTTAATATGGAAAATGTATATATGTTATAAACTTATATCAACATATATCTAGAGATATGTATATATGTGATAGCAATATATTGTCTTATATTTAGCATATATGATGGCGTCATTTGCGATATAGGGACATATATGTCATATATTACATTTCCGTATGGGTGGGCTTGATTAAAGTTACTGTTTTAATGGTTCTTTATCACCAATTGGTGTGGCATGGTGAGTTAATTTTTGGTTTTGTTTGCTTGTAGTAAATGTAATTATTTGTGTTTAATGTCTGTGTTTTTCAGTGTTCAGCTCCCCAATTAAAGATGGATCCTTAGATTTCTCCTGGAGTAATGTTGGAAGGGTCGTTGAAGAAAAAGGTTTGTAGACCTTATATACCCAAGCAGCTATGAAAAATATGATCCACCAATATATTACCAGATGAGAAGTTTATCTATTATCTTTACTCTTTTAATTCCTTTTTTCTGTGTAAAGCCCTTTGAATTACCGTAGTGTATGAAATGTGCTCCATAAATAAACTTGCCTTGCCTTTTGTGTTTCTTAATCTAACATACTGTTGTTGTTGTTGTTGTTGTTGTACTAAAGAAGTATGAGTTTATACTAACCCATTGACATTGTTATTGTTACTTTTGGTATTAGCTGAGGGATCCGGTTCTGTCATCAGCCAGGACGATGCAGAGGGATCGGGTTCTGTCAATGCCAGGCAGGACGATGCCGAGGGATCGGGTTCTTTCGTCAGCCAGGACGATGCCGATGGATCGGGATAAAAAAAAAAAGGTGTCTTTTTGACTGCGTTGCCTGGGTTGGTTTTTGTTAACCCCACTTTGCTTATAGATAAAGCGTTTACTGCCACTTAGGTTAGTTTATGACCATTAACAGGTGGCCTGTCTTTGAGGTCGAGCTTTTCTTAACAAATCTTGCACTGTAAACACTGATTCTTCTTGGTTTAATTTCTTTGAAGACTATGACAGGAAATTTACTGTAATATTTTGCAGATATTGCTGAAGCAGAAGGAATAGTTTGCCCAACATTTGCTTAACATGAATATCATGGCTCTAAAGACTTGTCTTCATCCATGAAACCCAAGGCTGGAGGGGAGGTTTCTAATTTTCTATCTCCGAAAAGCAAATTAAATGCTGGATCCATGAGTAGTCTGTATGATACAGGTGATCATTACGTCAAGTTTTTTCACTGGGTGTGTAAAACTGCCCTTGTTTATACAAGATGGCGCAGCGGATGGCAGCCTCGGTATGGAACTCTTCAGCTATTGTGTTTTGTTCTGCGTTTAGTCATTCTTTTCCGATCAGTTTCACCAAAGACGAACTACTGGACTTTAGGAAACACACACCAGACAAAATTTCTGCAGTTTTTGATTATTCGGACGTTTTGTTTGATTTTCTCGTTGGAGCCGCAGCTGTGTGTTTAAAACGCGCGGCCAGACGCAAGCGGGTGAAGAGAGCAGGCGCGCTGGTGAAACAGGCCTCTGCACTGCACTCCCTAGTATTCATCTTGCGAATCTCCGATCACTTCCTAACAAAACGGACAAGCTTCTCCTCACCTGCATTAACAAGGATTTTTCAAACTCTGCTGCACTGTGCTTCACTGAAACCTGCCTGAGTGAAGCCATCCCAGACAACGCACTATATCTGCCGGGCTTCCAGCTGTTCCGAGCGGATCACATCGCAGAACTAACAGGGAAAACGAGAGGTGGTGGATTGTGTTTCTACATTAACGAAAGTTGGTGTTCAGATGTAACAACGCTGAAGAAGATGTGCTCTCCTAATCTAGAGGCGCACTTCATAAAGTTTTCCTCGTTCATTCTCGTGAATGTGTACATTGCTCCAGAGTGTTGAGCGCGGCGCTACAACAGCTGGCTGATCAAATAGCTGAAACTGAACAAAGGTATCCAGACTCTCTTTTAATCATTCTTGGGGATTTTAATAAAGCAAATCTCTCCCGTGAACTGCAAAATAAAGACAGCACATTACATGTCCCACCAGAGAAAGTAATATACTGGACCACTGTTACACCACAATAAAGAATGCATATCACTCTGTCCCACGGGCAGCTTTGGGGCTCTCTGATCACTGTGTGGTTCATCTTATACCGACCTACAGGCAGAAACTGAAATCAGCTAAACCTGTAATAAAGACTGTAAAAAGATGGACTAATGAAGCAAAGCTGGACTTACAAGCCTGCTTCGATTGCATTGATTGGACTGTTTTTGAAGCTGCTACCACCGATCTGGACGAGCTCACAGAGTCTGTTACATCATACATCAGTTTCTGTGAGGATACATGCATTCCTACCAGGACATTCTTATCATTCACTGATGATAAACCATGGTTTACTGGGAAACTCAAACAGCTTTGTCATGCCAAAGAGGATGCTTACAGAAATGGGGATAAAGTCTTGTATAACCAGGCCAGAAACAGATCAGAGTTGCTAAAAGAAGCTACTCTGAAAAGCTGAGAAACCAGTTTTCTTCCAACGACCCAGCTTCAGTTTGGTCAGGCTTGAAGAATATCACCAATTACAAGTCACCATCCCCCCGATCTGCTGAGAATTAACAACTGGCCGATGAGCTGAATGCTTTTTACTGCAGATTTGAAAAGCCCAGTCTCACACCAAACACCCGCTCTGATCTGCAATTCACACGTCCCCCATCACCTCCTGCTCCCCCTCTCCTCCCCCCTCCTGTCATCCAACCCGAGCTTAAAGGGTAACTAAACCCCTGCTCAGAGCTTAACTCCACCCACTGGCAATTTTTAAAAAATGCTGGAAAAGTGGGCAGAGCCAAGCGGAAACAGAGGGGACGAACCGATGGCGGGGCTGAGCGGAGGGCGTGCACCTGAGACCCGCAGTGACTAATAAATAGATCATATATCTGATATACATACGATTTTCATTGAAATGAACTGAATCAATAAGCAGCGCAGGACCAATAAGTTCAGACCTAAAAGCCTATTATAAACAGATTTCCTCAAATAAGTTAGACTATAGAATATACGCCAGCACGGTATTGTTGTCCGTTACCGCGTCCGCGGCAACCACTTGCGTGTCAGGGTTTGAAAGTGCGTCTCATGTATGAAACTTATCTGTGCACATGACGGGCGGCAATATTATCGCAAGAAAAGCCTGACGTGTACTGACAACTGCATTATTTAACCGCATTTTCTTCATTACAATGTTAAAGAAAGTGTCAAGTCAGTTTCATTCATAATGTTTCTACTTCATGTAACATGACAGTTTATACTGGAGTGAAGTCGTTCTCATCATGTGATTGGGGAAACATTTCTGAGGGCGTGGTGAGCTCGTGCTAGGGGCGCGGATAGTGAACCATTGGAAGTGCCATCCTACGTCACAATGTACCACAACGTCCAATAGGAAAATTCAACTGCAGTAGCCACCGTTCAACCTTAAGAGGGCAGCACTTTGCCGGTTTTACACCATATTTTATAGAATTAAAACACTTTATACTCAAATGCCAAAACATTTACTCGAATCAATGAATAGCATAAATAAAGCCCCAGTATTACAGATCATTAACTAAAAAAAGTTGGTTTAGGGTTTAGTTACCCTTTAAGGTCTGTGTGGAGGATGTGAGCCGAGTCTTCAAAAAACAGAAGACCAGGAAAGCTTCAGGCCCAGACGGCATCTCATCTGCCTGTTTGAAAGCCTGCACTGACCAACTGGCCCCAGTCTTCACGCAGATCTTCAACAGATCATTGGAGCAGTGTGAAGTTCCCTGCTGCTTCAAACGCTCCACTATCATTCCCGTCCCCAAAAAACCCCAAATCACTGGATTAATGACTACAGACCTGTCGCTCTCACGTCTGTGGTCATGAAGTCGTTTGAAAGACTGGTTCTGGCCCACCTGAAGGACATCACTGGACCCTTGCTGGATCCTCTTCAATTTGCCTACAGAGCAAACAGGTCTGTGGATGATGCAGTCAACATGGGACTGCATTATATCCTGCAACGTCTCGACAGACCTGGGACTTATGCAAGGATCTTATTTGAGGACTTCAGTTCGGCCTTCAATACCATCGTGCCTGATCTTCTCTCAGCTAAACTGACCCAGCTCTCCATGCCATCCTCAATCTGTCAGTGGATCTCCAGCTTCCTGACAGACCGACAACAGCGAGTGAGACTGCGAGCGAGGGAAACTCACATCCAGGACTCTCACCACCAGCACTGGCGCCCCCCAGGGGTGTGTTCTCTCCCCATGGCTCTTCTCCCTGTACCAATGACTGCACTTCTAAAGACCCCTCTGTGAAGCTCCTGAAATTTGCAGACGATACCACTGTCATCGGCCTCATCCAAAACGGTGACAAGTCTGCTTACAGACTGGAGGTTGAACAGCAGGCTGTCTGGTGCAGTTATAACAACCTTGAGCTCAACACGCTCAAAACGGTGGAGATGATAGTGGACTTCAGGAGAAACAGCCCAGCTCTCCCCCACTCACCATAATGAACAGCACTGTGGAAGCAGTGGAGTCATTCAGGTTCCTGGGCACCACCATCTCTCAGGACCTGAAGTGGGACAATCACATTGACTCCATTGTGAAAAAGGCCCAGCAGAGACGGTACTGCCTTCGTCAGCTGAGGAAGTTCAACCTGCCACAGGAGCTGCTGATTCAGTTCTACTCGGCTGTCATTGAGTCTGTGTTATGCACTTCCATCACTGTCTGGTTTGGTTCAGCTACCAAATCTGACATCAAGAGACTACAACGCACAATCCAGACTGCGGAGAGGATTATTGGTGCTCCCCTGCCAATCCTCCAGGACCTGTACTCATCCAGAGTGAGGAAGAGAGCAGGGAAAATCATCATAGACTCCGCTCACCCTGGACACCGCCTGTTTGAACTGTTACCATCAGGACGGTGACTCCGATCACTGGCCACCAGAACATCTAAGCACAGGAACAGTTTCTTCCCACAGGCCATTTCCCTCTTGAACAGTTAAATGCTCACAAATCCTCTCGATATATAAGTTAATTTATAACCAAGTGTGGAAATGATGTAGGCTAAATAAAAGATTCATTGTGCAGTCAGCTTCATTGATCACAGTGGAATATTGTGAGATTGTGTTGAATCGAGGTGACAGCTTTTTAGTGATTATAAAAGGAGTGCACTTACTAGGTGACATCAGAGCTTGAAGAGGAAAAAAAGAAGTGCCGGTACTCACCAGAGGGGGCAGGGCTTAAAGGTACGCTTAAAGGCGGATTAATACTTCTGCGTCGGACCTACGCCATATCCTCTAAGCTGCAAGTTACGCGTTGGTGTCCGCATCAATGTGCAATTACACATGCAGTGTCCATGGGCATATTGATGGTGTAACCCACAGTATCAAGAAAAGCCGAAGAAGAAGCAGCTTGTTTGTGTACATTGTCGGAGTAGCAGCAGCAGCAACCGTTCTTGCAGCTTGAGTTGTTGTATCTAATGCAAATTAAGCATCTCTAGTTGATTAGTAGAGTTAAAAAAGAGGCAATCTGGCGCTGGAATGCGTTTTTGAAATCATGCAGAGTGCTCATGGCCGCTGTTTTCAGTATCGGTTGAGCCCTGCCAATGGTGAGTTCCCAGACCCAACATCTTGATGTGGCTCTGGCTTGTCAGGCTAGTCTCACAGGGCTGACCACACCCCTAAATTGGCAATGAAGGATCTAATTGGAACTTCCTGGGAGGCCCCCGGTTTTACAGTTGTGGCAGAGAAATTCTGTCAGAACTGTTACATCTGCGCAGCGAATGACGTGGGAAGACGAAGTAAGCCACAAACTTACTGTTCACTCCACATCAGAACTTCCTTTTTCAGCACGTCATGATGAGTGTGGGTTGAATGTTTCCCAAGTAGAAAAGCTGATGCTACGGCTGTTATCCCAAGGTGGGGGGGTACCATAAAGATTGTCCAGTGATAATGGGACACACTTTGTAAATAAAGTAATCACAGAATTGGCAAATGGATTGAGAATACATTTGAAAATTCACCCACAAAGTGGTGGTGCAGTGGAAAGGACAAAGCAGACTGTAAAAAACAAATTGTGTAAAATTATGGAAAGGGACCAGGACAGCCCTCAGCCCACATGAAATTCCTACAGGTCGGCCTATGTGAGTGGGAATTGAGCCTCCTCCCCAGCCGGGCCTTGCGGCGGTCGATGAACAATTAAGAAAGTATGTGATGTCTTTATGTAAAACTATCAAATCTCTCCAATCGCAGGTGAAAGCTGCTTTGCCGGACAGTGGATCTGGGTCAGAGACTTCCGGAGGAAGGCGTGGAACTGTCCAAGGCGGTTGGGGCCATATGAGATCATCCTGACAACCAACACTGCCATCAAGGTTGACGAACCAGATTCCTGGATTCACGTGTCGCATTGCAAATCTTACCAACCTGACAACACGTAAACGGAGCCGAGGAACTACACCTGCCGAAAAGAGATCGCAACATCTTGGAGGATGAAAACGTTAAGACATCTGTGGGGCCGGTCAGACAAGCATGGAGTCTGAGATAATGTAGTATTAAATTGAATTATATTCGGGAAGGGAATTACCCCGAAGGTACTGTAGTATTGTATAATATTATATTGACAACTGGAGGTTGTTCAAATCGTCAGTGGAGGAGTCAGATTAGTAAATGGTAAATGGACTGCATTTATATAGCGCTTTTAACAGACCAATGGCCATCCAAAGCGCTTTACACATTGCCTCACATTCACACACCGACGGCGGTGTCAGCCATGCAAGGCGCCATCCAGCTCGTCGGGAGCAGCTAGGGTTAGGTGTCTTGCTCATGGACACCTCGACACTTGGTCAGGTGGAACCGGGGATTGAACCACCAACCTTCTGGTTTGTAGACAACCTACATGAACCACTGAGCCACTGCCGCCAATATCATTAGTAGATATTGAGAATTTCCAAGACACTGTGCAGATGCAGTAGATCATCCATGTATTATTTTCCTACTGTGTATTGAATATGTATTCAAATATAGTAGGGAACTATATACAGGTGCTGGTCATATACTTAGAATATCATCAAAAAGTGGATTTATTTCACTAATTCCATTCAAAAAGTGAAACTTGTATATTATATTCATTCATTACACACAGACTGATATATTTCAAATGTTTATTTCTTTTAATTTTGATGATTATAACGGACAACTAAGGAAAATCCCAAACTCAGTATCTCAGAAAATTAGAATATTGTGAAAAGGTTCAATATTGAAGACACCTGGGGCCACACTCTAATCAGCTAAATAACTCAAAACACCTGCAAATGCCTTTAAATGGTCTCTCAGTCTAGTTCTGTAGGTTACACAAACATGGGGAAGACTGCTGACTTAACAGTTGTCCAAAAGACGACCATCGACACCTTGCACAAGGAGGGCAAGACACAAAAGGTCATTGCAAAAGAGGCTGGCTGTTCACAGAGCTCTGTGTCCAAGCACATTAATAGAGAGGCGAAGGGAAGGAAGAAAAAAGTGTACAAGCAATAGGGATAACCGCACCCTGGAGAGGATTGTGAAACAAAACCCATTCAAAAATGTGGGGGAGATTCACAAAGAGTGGACAGCAGCTGGAGTCAGTGCTTCAAGAACCACTACGCACAGACGTATGCAAGAGAATGGGTTTCAGCTGTCGCATTCCTTGTGTCAAGCCACTCTTGAACAAGAGACAGCATCAGAAGCGTCTCGCCTGGGCTAAAGACAAAAAGGACTGGACTGCTGCTGAGTGGTCCAAAGTTATGTTCTCTGATGAAAGTAAATTTTGCATTTCCTTTGGAAATCAGGGTCCCAGAGCCTGGAGGAAGAGAGGAGAGGCACACAATCCACGTTGCTTGAGGTCCAGTGTAAAGTTTCCACAGTCAGTGATGGTTTGGGGTGCCATGTCATCTGCTGGTGTTGGTCCACTGTGTTTTCTGAGGTCCAAGGTCAACGCACCCGCATACCAGGAAGTTTTAAAGCACTTCATGCTTCCTGCTGCTGACCAACTTTATGGAGATGCAGATTTCATTTTCCAACCGGACTTGGCACCTGCACACAGTGCCAAAGCAACCAGTGCCTGGTTTAAGGACCATGGTATCCCTGTTCTTAATTGGCCAGCAAACTCGCCTGACCTTAACCCCATAGAAAATCTATGGGCTATTGTGAAGAGGAAGATGCGATATGCCAGACCCAACAATGCAGAAGAGCTGAAGGCCACTATCAAAGCAACCTGGGCTCTCATAACACCTGAGCAGTGCCACAGACTGATCGACTCCATGCCACGCCGCATTGCTGCAGTAATTCAGGCAAAAGGAGCCCAAACTAAGTATTGAGTGCTGTACATGTTCATACTTTTCAGTTGGCCAAGATTTCTAAAAATCCTTTCTTTGTATTGGTCTTAAGTTATATTCTTATTTTCTGAGATACTGAGTTTGGGATTTTCCTTAGTTGTCAGTTATAATCATCAAAATTAAAATAAATAAACATTTGAAATATATCAGTCTGTGTAATGAATGAATGTAATATACAAGTTTCCCTTTTTGAATGGAATTAGTGAAATAAATCCACTTTTTGATGATATTCTAATTATATGACCAGCACCTGTATATATTCTGTCCTCTTTATTCTGTGCCAATTCACCAGTTTATGTGGAATAATACAGTATGTCTGTGTGTTGTTGGGTCAATGAATCACAAGAGGTTAACATTGAGGGGCATTTACATGACATCGCTTTTAACTAAAAATGGAAAATGTTTTCTGCATTTGGACTTTCACTTACACGACAATGGCATTTTGGGGGCCTGAAAACGCAAACCTTTAAAAATGAGTTTCAAAGGGCAAGTTTTTGAAAGTGATATTGTTATTGTCTCTGTGTTAAACACAAAACGGTGACCTCATGTGCATGTGTATTTCATGTTTGGTCTATTGGAGCATAGTTATTTACAAAGAAAATACAGACTTTATAGCTGTTTTTGCAGATCTATGTGAACAGGGACCGTTTTGACTACATTGTCACCTGTATGCGAAAAACACAAAGAAAAACTTTGCTGTTTTTAGTACATCATTGTTGTGTAAATGTACCCATAGTTCTATAGGATATAACATCAGCTTCTATGCTGAGTGATCAATTAATAATTGACCTCATTAATTAGCAGATTTGCTCCAATAATGAGTTAACGAGTCTTCCAGGTGGTACAAATGATGTTCTGTTTGGCTTTAAAAGCCTTGGTTGGTTTGAAACTTTTGTTGGCATTTGCTTTCTTAGTGGCTTAGTTTGTGTTATACGATGGGCTTGATTAAAGTTACTGTTTTATTGGTTCTTTATCACCAATTGGTGTGGCATGGTGAGTTATTTTTTGGTTTTTGTTTGCTTGTAGTAAATGTAATTATTTGTATTTAATGTTTAACGTCTGTGTTTTTCAGTGTTCAGCTCCCCAATTAAAGATGGATCCTTAGATTTATCCTGGAGTGATGTTGGGAGGATCGTTAAAGAAAAAGGTTTGTAGACCTTATATACTCAAGCAGCTGTGAAAAATATTATACACCAGTGTTTTACCAAATGAGAAGTTTATCTATTATCTTTACTCTTTTAATTCCTTTTTTTTCTGTGTAAAGCCCTTTTGAATTACCGTAGTGTATGAAATGTGCTCCATAAAAACTTGCCTTGCCTCTTGTTTCTTAATCTAACATGCTGTTGTTGTACTAAAGTATTATGAGTGTATACTAACCCATTTACATGGTTATTGTTACTTTTGGTATTAGCTGAGGGATCCGGTTCTGTCATCAGCCAGGATGATACTGAGGGATCTGGTTCTGTCACAAACCAGGACGATACTGAGGGATCCGGTTCTGTCACCAACCAGGAAGATGCTGAGGGATCCGGTTCTGTCATCAGCCAGGACGATACTGAGGGATCCGGTTCTGTCACCAACCAGGACGATGCAGAGGGATCGGGTTCTGTCACCAACCAGGACTATGCAGAGGGATCGGGTTCTGTCAGCAACCAGGACGATGCTGCGGGATCGGGTTCTGTCAGCAACCAGGACGATGCTGAGGGATCGGGTTCTGTCAGCAACCAGGACGATGCTGAGGGATCGGGTTCTGTCAGCAACCAGGACGATGCTGAGGGATCGGGTTCTGTCAGCAACCAAGACGATGCTGAGGGATCGGGTTCTGTCACCAACCAAGAAGATGCTGAGGGATCGGGTCCTGTCACCAACCAGGAAGATGCCGAGGGATCGGGTTCTGTCAGCAACCAGGAAGATGCTGAGGGATCCGGTTCTGTCAGCAACCAGGACGATACTGAGGGATCGGGTTCTGTCACCAACCAGGAAGATGCTGAGGGATCCGGTTCTGTCACCAACCAGGAAGATGCCGAGGGATCCGGTTCTGTCACCAACCAGGACGATACTGAGGGATCGGGTTCTGTCACCAACCAGGAAGATGCTGAGGGATCCGGTTCTGTCACCAACCAGGAAGATGCCGAGGGATCCGGTTCTGTCACCAACCAGGAAGATGCCGAGGGATCCGGTTCTGTCACCAACCAGGAAGATGCCGAGGGATCGGGTTCTGTCACCAACCAGGACGATACTGAGGGATCCGGTTCTGTCACCAACCAGGAAGATGCTGAGGGATCCGGTTCTGTCATCAGCCAGGACGATACTGAGGGATCCGGTTCTGTCACCAACCAGGACGATGCAGAGGGATCGGGTTCTGTCACCAACCAGGACGATGCAGAGGGATCGGGTTCTGTCACCAACCAGGAAGATGCCGAAGGATCCGGTTCTGTCACCAACCAGGAAGATGCCGAGGGATCCGGTTCTGTCACCAACCAGGACGATGCTGAGGGATCGGGTTCTGTCAGCAACCAGGAAGATGCAGAATAATCCGGTTCTGTCACCAACCAGGAAGATGCCGAGGGATCCGGTTCTGTCACCAACCAGGAAGATGCCGAGGGATCCGGT
Source organism: Gobio gobio (assembly GCF_949357685.1). Lineage (NCBI taxonomy): Eukaryota > Metazoa > Chordata > Actinopteri > Cypriniformes > Gobionidae > Gobio > Gobio gobio. Next base: position 5,318,341 of record NC_137117.1, on the reverse strand, counting down.
TCTGTCACCAACCAGGAAGATGCCGAGGGATCCGGTTCTGTCACCAACCAGGAAGATGCTGAGGGATCCGTTTCTGTCACCAACCAGGACGATGCAGAGGGATCGGGTTAAAATAAAACAAAATAAAATTTTATCTTTTTGAATGTGTTGCCTGGGTTGGTTTTTGTTAACCCCACTTTGCTTGTAGATAAAGCGTTTACAGCCACTTGGGTTAGTTTATGACCATTAACAGGTGGCCTGTCTTTGAGGTTGAGCTTTTCCCAACAAATCTTGCACCGTAAACACTGATTCTTCTTCGTTTAATTTCTTTGAAAACTATGACAGGAAATTGACTGTAATCATTTGCAGATATTGTTGAAGCAGAAGGAATAGTTTGCCCAAAATTTGCTTACCATGAATATCATGGCTCAAAAGACTTGTCTTCATCCGTGAAACCCAAGGCTGGAGGGGAGGTTTCTAATTTTTTCCCTGAAAAGCAAATTAAATGGTGGATCCATGAGTAGTCTGTATGATACAGGTGATCATTACGTCAAGTATTGAAGTTGTTTCACTGGGTGTGTAAAACTGCCCATAACTGCTGGTCTAGGATCAGTTTTCTCTAATAATAGCATATTGGTGCAATTGATCCAGTGTGTTAGGGCATGAAAGATTTATAAGTTTTGCAGCATTGAGCAATGTAGTCAATCACAAACCTATCAGTTGATTAATGCAATAGCCAATCCGATGCGTTTCAGCTGGAATCCACTCAACTCAAAAGTTCTGGAGTTCTGCACACTCACAAATCCTCTTGATATAAGTGTGTATGCGACAAAAATTACGTCACCGCGGAGTTGGCGGTCGTGCGCATTGAGAGTGCTAGACCCAATTTCGCTTGCCGTTGTGCACATGCAGTCAGCGGAGCCAGGCGAATGTATAAACACTTTTGGATGCACTGACAGTGATTCGCTCGCCACTTAATTCAACATTTGGGCGTTCGTTGTAAAGGCGAGAAGTAGCGTACGCAAGAAAAGGTGCAGGTACGCTTAAAGGCTGATTTATACTTCTGCGTCGGACCTACGCCGTATCCTCTATTCCGCAAGTTACACGTTGGTTTTCATTTATACTTCTGCGTTGTTGTCCGCGTCAATGTGCAATTACACATGCAGACCACTAGTAGGCAGTGTCCATGGGCATATTGATGGTGTAACCCACAGTATCAAGAAAAGCCGAAGAAGAAGCAGCTTGTTTGTGTACATTGTCGGAGTAGCAGCAGCAGCAACCGTTCTTGCAGCTTGAGTTGTTGTATCTAATGCAAATTAAGCATCTCTAGTTGATTAGTAGAGTTAAAAAAGAGGCGATCTGGCGCTGGAATGCGTTTTTGAAATCATGCAGAGTGCTCATGGCCGCTGTTTTCAGTATCGGTTGAGCCCTGCCAATGGTGAGTTCCCAGACCCAACATCTTGATGTGGCTCTGGCTTGTCAGGCTAGTCTCACAGGGCTGACCACACCCCTAAATTGGCAATGAAGGATCTAATTGGAACTTCCTGGGAGGCCCCCGGTTTTACAGTTGTGGCAGAGAAATTCTGTCAGAACTGTTACATCTGCGCAGCGAATGACGTGGGAAGACGAAGTAAGCCACAAACTTACTGTTCACTCCACATCAGAACTTCCTTTTTCAGCACGTCATGATGAGTGTGGGTTGAATGTTTCCCAAGTAGAAAAGCTGATGCTACGGCTGTTATCCCAAGGTGGGGGGGTACCATAAAGATTGTCCAGTGATAATGGGACACACTTTGTAAATAAAGTAATCACAGAATTGGCAAATGGATTGAGAATACATTTGAAAATTCACCCACAAAGTGGTGGTGCAGTGGAAAGGACAAAGCAGACTGTAAAAAACAAATTGTGTAAAATTATGGAAAGGGACCAGGACAGCCCTCAGCCCACATGAAATTCCTACAGGTCGGCCTATGTGAGTGGGAATTGAGCCTCCTCCCCAGCCGGGCCTTGCGGCGGTCGATGAACAATTAAGAAAGTATGTGATGTCTTTATGTAAAACTATCAAATCTCTCCAATCGCAGGTGAAAGCTGCTTTGCCGGACAGTGGATCTGGGTCAGAGACTTCCGGAGGAAGGCGTGGAACTGTCCAAGGCGGTTGGGGCCATATGAGATCATCCTGACAACCAACACTGCCATCAAGGTTGACGAACCAGATTCCTGGATTCACGTGTCGCATTGCAAATCTTACCAACCTGACAACACGTAAACGGAGCCGAGGAACTACACCTGCCGAAAAGAGATCGCAACATCTTGGAGGATGAAAACGTTAAGACATCTGTGGGGCCGGTCAGACAAGCATGGAGTCTGAGATAATGTAGTATTAAATTGAATTATATTCGGGAAGGGAATTACCCCGAAGGTACTGTAGTATTGTATAATATTATATTGACAACTGGAGGTTGTTCAAATCGTCAGTGGAGGAGTCAGATTAGTAAATGGTAAATGGACTGCATTTATATAGCGCTTTTAACAGACCAATGGCCATCCAAAGCGCTTTACACATTGCCTCACATTCACACACCGACGGCGGTGTCAGCCATGCAAGGCGCCATCCAGCTCGTCGGGAGCAGCTAGGGTTAGGTGTCTTGCTCATGGACACCTCGACACTTGGTCAGGTGGAACCGGGGATTGAACCACCAACCTTCTGGTTTGTAGACAACCTACATGAACCACTGAGCCACTGCCGCCAATATCATTAGTAGATATTGAGAATTTCCAAGACACTGTGCAGATGCAGTAGATCATCCATGTATTATTTTCCTACTGTGTATTGAATATGTATTCAAATATAGTAGGGAACTATATACAGGTGCTGGTCATATACTTAGAATATCATCAAAAAGTGGATTTATTTCACTAATTCCATTCAAAAAGTGAAACTTGTATATTATATTCATTCATTACACACAGACTGATATATTTCAAATGTTTATTTCTTTTAATTTTGATGATTATAACGGACAACTAAGGAAAATCCCAAACTCAGTATCTCAGAAAATTAGAATATTGTGAAAAGGTTCAATATTGAAGACACCTGGGGCCACACTCTAATCAGCTAAATAACTCAAAACACCTGCAAATGCCTTTAAATGGTCTCTCAGTCTAGTTCTGTAGGTTACACAAACATGGGGAAGACTGCTGACTTAACAGTTGTCCAAAAGACGACCATCGACACCTTGCACAAGGAGGGCAAGACACAAAAGGTCATTGCAAAAGAGGCTGGCTGTTCACAGAGCTCTGTGTCCAAGCACATTAATAGAGAGGCGAAGGGAAGGAAGAAAAAAGTGTACAAGCAATAGGGATAACCGCACCCTGGAGAGGATTGTGAAACAAAACCCATTCAAAAATGTGGGGGAGATTCACAAAGAGTGGACAGCAGCTGGAGTCAGTGCTTCAAGAACCACTACGCACAGACGTATGCAAGAGAATGGGTTTCAGCTGTCGCATTCCTTGTGTCAAGCCACTCTTGAACAAGAGACAGCATCAGAAGCGTCTCGCCTGGGCTAAAGACAAAAAGGACTGGACTGCTGCTGAGTGGTCCAAAGTTATGTTCTCTGATGAAAGTAAATTTTGCATTTCCTTTGGAAATCAGGGTCCCAGAGCCTGGAGGAAGAGAGGAGAGGCACACAATCCACGTTGCTTGAGGTCCAGTGTAAAGTTTCCACAGTCAGTGATGGTTTGGGGTGCCATGTCATCTGCTGGTGTTGGTCCACTGTGTTTTCTGAGGTCCAAGGTCAACGCACCCGCATACCAGGAAGTTTTAAAGCACTTCATGCTTCCTGCTGCTGACCAACTTTATGGAGATGCAGATTTCATTTTCCAACCGGACTTGGCACCTGCACACAGTGCCAAAGCAACCAGTGCCTGGTTTAAGGACCATGGTATCCCTGTTCTTAATTGGCCAGCAAACTCGCCTGACCTTAACCCCATAGAAAATCTATGGGCTATTGTGAAGAGGAAGATGCGATATGCCAGACCCAACAATGCAGAAGAGCTGAAGGCCACTATCAAAGCAACCTGGGCTCTCATAACACCTGAGCAGTGCCACAGACTGATCGACTCCATGCCACGCCGCATTGCTGCAGTAATTCAGGCAAAAGGAGCCCAAACTAAGTATTGAGTGCTGTACATGTTCATACTTTTCAGTTGGCCAAGATTTCTAAAAATCCTTTCTTTGTATTGGTCTTAAGTTATATTCTTATTTTCTGAGATACTGAGTTTGGGATTTTCCTTAGTTGTCAGTTATAATCATCAAAATTAAAATAAATAAACATTTGAAATATATCAGTCTGTGTAATGAATGAATGTAATATACAAGTTTCCCTTTTTGAATGGAATTAGTGAAATAAATCCACTTTTTGATGATATTCTAATTATATGACCAGCACCTGTATATATTCTGTCCTCTTTATTCTGTGCCAATTCACCAGTTTATGTGGAATAATACAGTATGTCTGTGTGTTGTTGGGTCAATGAATCACAAGAGGTTAACATTGAGGGGCATTTACATGACATCGCTTTTAACTAAAAATGGAAAATGTTTTCTGCATTTGGACTTTCACTTACACGACAATGGCATTTTGGGGGCCTGAAAACGCAAACCTTTAAAAATGAGTTTCAAAGGGCAAGTTTTTGAAAGTGATATTGTTATTGTCTCTGTGTTAAACACAAAACGGTGACCTCATGTGCATGTGTATTTCATGTTTGGTCTATTGGAGCATAGTTATTTACAAAGAAAATACAGACTTTATAGCTGTTTTTGCAGATCTATGTGAACAGGGACCGTTTTGACTACATTGTCACCTGTATGCGAAAAACACAAAGAAAAACTTTGCTGTTTTTAGTACATCATTGTTGTGTAAATGTACCCATAGTTCTATAGGATATAACATCAGCTTCTATGCTGAGTGATCAATTAATAATTGACCTCATTAATTAGCAGATTTGCTCCAATAATGAGTTAACGAGTCTTCCAGGTGGTACAAATGATGTTCTGTTTGGCTTTAAAAGCCTTGGTTGGTTTGAAACTTTTGTTGGCATTTGCTTTCTTAGTGGCTTAGTTTGTGTTATACGATGGGCTTGATTAAAGTTACTGTTTTATTGGTTCTTTATCACCAATTGGTGTGGCATGGTGAGTTATTTTTTGGTTTTTGTTTGCTTGTAGTAAATGTAATTATTTGTATTTAATGTTTAACGTCTGTGTTTTTCATAGTGATGGGCAGACCGAGGCTTCGTGAAGCACTGAAGCAGTTGAAGCAAATGTGTCATATTGTTTCGAAGCTTCGAATCAATCTGACACCCGTCTCTACGGCGCCATCTAGTGGTCATTTCCATGTGTTGATCTGAAATACCTTGACAATGATCCATGTAAAAAAAAATGTTTTTAACATCTGTCTGACAACTACATGATCTTGGTTTTGTAACCTGTAGCCTCGTCATTGTAAAGAACTATATATATTTTGTTTGTTATACAAAATGAACATTAATAAAATAAATAAAGCCACAATGTGTCACATTTGTCACAAAACATTTTTATTCAAAAATATGAATTGCTCTGCTGTTGAAGGACTCAGCTGACTTCTTTTTTTACATATAATTTCTCCAGCCTTTGAAAAAATCCTCTCACAAGGGACACTTGTTGCTGGCATGCACAAATATTTTTGGATGATGTAAATACATGGATGATGTATTGTTGCAGAAGGCTAGCTGCCTATCACAATACACACATCTCACTTTATTTGGTGCTTCCAAATGGAAATGCTCCCACACCACAGATGTACGGCATCTCTTGCGTGCAGCCTCCATTTTTATATATTCTATTAATATATCTATCTATATATCACCTATGAATCTATATCTATATAATTCTATATATCTAACTTATGCTGTGCTATCTATCTGTCACTATCTAACTTAGCCTATATGAATGTGTCACTATATCTATACTATATGTCACTGTCTATACCTATCAGTCAATATATCTAATTTAAATCTAGCCTAAATATAACTAACCAAAGCGCACTATAAATCTCACTGCTATCACAAAATCACTGCTATCACAAAATCACTCTCCTCTCACAAAAACCCACGAGGTGAAGATGGATTTACTTCACTTTTAAACTGTGGTGAATTAGGTTTATACAGATGTGTGACTGTGTGGCTTGTTCCCGCCCCCTTTAATCAACGCAGTTTCGGAAGGCGCCACCTGATGAAACACTTTGAAGCTTCATTTAGCCATAGTCACGTGACAAGGGTGTTTCGAATCATAGTTCGGAGCAGTGTTTCGAAACATCTGCGCTTCGGGATCTCGGTAAAGCCCCGAAACGTCTGTTTCGCGTCTGCCATCCCTAGTTTTTCAGTGTTCAGCTCCCCAATTAAAGATGGATCCTTAGATTTATCCTGGAGTGATGTTGGGAGGATCGTTAAAGAAAAAGGTTTGTAGACCTTATATACTCAAGCAGCTGTGAAAAATATTATACACCAGTGTTTTACCAAATGAGAAGTTTATCTATTATCTTTACTCTTTTAATTCCTTTTTTTTCTGTGTAAAGCCCTTTTGAATTACCGTAGTGTATGAAATGTGCTCCATAAATAAACTTGCCTTGCCTCTTGTTTCTTAATCTAACATGCTGTTGTTGTACTAAAGTATTATGAGTGTATACTAACCCATTTACATGGTTATTGTTACTTTTGGTATTAGCTGAGGGATCCGGTTCTGTCATCAGCCAGGATGATACTGAGGGATCTGGTTCTGTCACAAACCAGGACGATACTGAGGGATCCGGTTCTGTCACCAACCAGGAAGATGCTGAGGGATCTGGTTCTGTCATCAGCCAGGACGATACTGAGGGATCCGGTTCTGTCACCAACCAGGACGATGCAGAGGGATCGGGTTCTGTCACCAACCAGGACGATGCAGAGGGATCGGGTTCTGTCAGCAACCAGGACGATGCAGAGGGATCGGGTTCTGTCAGCAACCAGGACGATGCTGAGGGATCCGGTTCTGTCAGCAACCAGGACGATACTGAGGGATCGGGTTCTGTCACCAACCAAGAAGATGCTGAGGGATCGGGTTCTGTCACCAACCAGGAAGATGCCGAGGGATCCGGTTCTGTCACCAACCAGGAAGATGCCGAGGGATCCGGTTCTGTCACCAACCAGGAAGATGCCGAGGGATCCGGTTCTGTCACCAACCAGGAAGATGCAGAGGGATCCGGTTCTGTCACCAACCAGGAAGATGCCGAGGGATCCGGTTCTGTCACCAACCAGGAAGATGCCGAGGGATCCGGTTCTGTCACCAACCAGGAAGATGCCGAGGGATCCGGTTCTGTCACCAACCAGGAAGATGCCGAGGGATCCGGTTCTGTCACCAACCAGGAAGATGCCGAGGGATCCGGTTCTGTCACCAACCAGGAAGATGCCGAGGGATCGGGTTCTGTCACCAACCAGGAAGATGCCGAGGGATCGGGTTCTGTCACCAACCAGGACGATGCCGAGGGATCCGGTTCTGTCACCAACCAGGACGATGCTGAGGGATCGGGTTCTGTCAGCAACCAGGAAGATGCAGAAGGATCCGGTTCTGTCACCAACCAGGAAGATGCCGAGGGATCCGGTTCTGTCACCAACCAGGAAGATGCCGAGGGATCCGGTTCTGTCACCAACCAGGAAGATGCCGAGGGATCGGGTTCTGTCACCAACCAGGAAGATGCCGAGGGATCCGGTTCTGTCACCAACCAGGAAGATGCCGAGGGATCCGGTTCTGTCACCAACCAGGAAGATGCCGAGGGATCCGGTTCTGTCACCAACCAGGAAGATGCCGAGGGATCGGGTTCTGTCACCAACCAGGACGATGCCGAGGGATCCGGTTCTGTCACCAACCAGGACGATGCTGAGGGATCGGGTTCTGTCAGCAACCAGGAAGATGCAGAGGGATCCGGTTCTGTCACCAACCAGGAAGATGCCGAGGGATCCGGTTCTGTCACCAACCAGGAAGATGCCGAGGGATCCGGTTCTGTCACCAACCAGGAAGATGCCGAGGGATCCGGTTCTGTCACCAACCAGGAAGATGCCGAGGGATCGGGTTCTGTCACCAACCAGGAAGATGCCGAGGGATCCGGTTCTGTCACCAACCAGGAAGATGCCGAGGGATCCGGTTCTGTCACCAACCAGGAAGATGCCGAGGGATCCGGTTCTGTCACCAACCAGGAAGATGCCGAGGGATCGGGTTCTGTCACCAACCAGGAAGATGCCGAGGGATCCGGTTCTGTCACCAACCAGGAAGATGCCGAGGGATCGGGTTCTGTCACCAACCAGGAAGATGCCGAGGGATCGGGTTCTGTCACCAACCAGGAAGATGCCGAGGGATCGGGTTCTGTCACCAACCAGGACGATGCCGAGGGATCCGGTTCTGTCACCAACCAGGACGATGCTGAGGGATCGGGTTCTGTCACCAACCAGGAAGATGCTGAGGGATCGGGTTCTGTCACCAACCAGGAAGATTCTGAGGGATCCGGTTCAGTCACCAACCAGGAAGATGCTGAGGGATCCGGTTCTGTCACCAACCAGGAAGATGCAGATGGATCGGGTTCTGTCACCAACCAGGAAGATGCAGAGGGATCCGTTTCTGTCACCAACCAGGAAGATGCAGAGGGATCCGTTTCTGTCACCAACCAGGAAGATGCTGAGGGATCCGTTTCTGTCACCAACCAGGACGATGCAGAGGGATCGGGTTAAAATAAAACAAAATAAAATTTTATCTTTTTGAATGTGTTGCCTGGGTTGGTTTTTGTTAACCCCACTTTGCTTGTAGATAAAGCGTTTACAGCCACTTGGGTTAGTTTATGACCATTAACAGGTGGCCTGTCTTTGAGGTTGAGCTTTTCCCAACAAATCTTGCACCGTAAACACTGATTCTTCTTCGTTTAAATTCTTTGAAAACTATGACAGGAAATTGACTGTAATCATTTGCAGATATTGTTGAAGCAGAAGGAATAGTTTGCCCAAAATTTGCTTACCATGAATATCATGGCTCAAAAGACTTGTCTTCATCCATGAAACCCAAGGCTGGAGGGGAGGTTTCTAATTTTTTTCTCTGAAAAGCAAATTAAATGGTGGATCCATGAGTAGTCTGTATGATACAGGTGATCATTACGTCAAGTATTGAAGTTGTTTCACTGGGTGTGTAAAACTGCCCATAACTGCTGGTCTAGGATCAGTTTTCTCTAATAATAGCATATTGGTGAAATTGATCCAGTGTGTTAGGGCATGAAAGATTTACAAGTTTTGCAGAATTGAGCAATGTAGTCAATCACAAACCTATCAGTTGATTAATGCAATAGCCAATCCGATGCGTTTCAGCTGGAATCCACTCAACTCAAAAGTTCTGGAGTTCTGCACACTCACAAATCCTCTTGATATAAGTGTGTATGCGACAAAAATTACGTCACCGCGGAGTTGGCGGTCGTGCGCATTGAGAGTGCTAGACCCAATTTCGCTTGCCGTTGTGCACATGCAGTCAGCGGAGCCAGGCGAATGTATAAACACTTTTGGATGCACTGACAGTGATTCGCTCGCCACTTAATTCAACATTTGGGCGTTCGTTGTAAAGGCGAGAAGTAGCGTACGCAAGAAAAGGTGCAGGTACGCTTAAAGGCTGATTTATACTTCTGCGTCGGACCTACGCCGTATCCTCTATTCCGCAAGTTACACGTTGGTTTTCATTTATACTTCTGCGTTGTTGTCCGCGTCAATGTGCAATTACACATGCAGACCACTAGTAGGCAGTGTCCATGGGCATATTGATGGTGTAACCCACAGTATCAAGAAAAGCCGAAGAAGAAGCAGCTTGTTTGTGTACATTGTCGGAGTAGCAGCAGCAGCAACCGTTCTTGCAGCTTGAGTTGTTGTATCTAATGCAAATTAAGCATCTCTAGTTGATTAGTAGAGTTAAAAAAGAGGCGATCTGGCGCTGGAATGCGTTTTTGAAATCATGCAGAGTGCTCATGGCCGCTGTTTTCAGTATCGGTTGAGCCCTGCCAATGGTGAGTTCCCAGACCCAACATCTTGATGTGGCTCTGGCTTGTCAGGCTAGTCTCACAGGGCTGACCACACCCCTAAATTGGCAATGAAGGATCTAATTGGAACTTCCTGGGAGGCCCCCGGTTTTACAGTTGTGGCAGAGAAATTCTGTCAGAACTGTTACATCTGCGCAGCGAATGACGTGGGAAGACGAAGTAAGCCACAAACTTACTGTTCACTCCACATCAGAACTTCCTTTTTCAGCACGTCATGATGAGTGTGGGTTGAATGTTTCCCAAGTAGAAAAGCTGATGCTACGGCTGTTATCCCAAGGTGGGGGGGTACCATAAAGATTGTCCAGTGATAATGGGACACACTTTGTAAATAAAGTAATCACAGAATTGGCAAATGGATTGAGAATACATTTGAAAATTCACCCACAAAGTGGTGGTGCAGTGGAAAGGACAAAGCAGACTGTAAAAAACAAATTGTGTAAAATTATGGAAAGGGACCAGGACAGCCCTCAGCCCACATGAAATTCCTACAGGTCGGCCTATGTGAGTGGGAATTGAGCCTCCTCCCCAGCCGGGCCTTGCGGCGGTCGATGAACAATTAAGAAAGTATGTGATGTCTTTATGTAAAACTATCAAATCTCTCCAATCGCAGGTGAAAGCTGCTTTGCCGGACAGTGGATCTGGGTCAGAGACTTCCGGAGGAAGGCGTGGAACTGTCCAAGGCGGTTGGGGCCATATGAGATCATCCTGACAACCAACACTGCCATCAAGGTTGACGAACCAGATTCCTGGATTCACGTGTCGCATTGCAAATCTTACCAACCTGACAACACGTAAACGGAGCCGAGGAACTACACCTGCCGAAAAGAGATCGCAACATCTTGGAGGATGAAAACGTTAAGACATCTGTGGGGCCGGTCAGACAAGCATGGAGTCTGAGATAATGTAGTATTAAATTGAATTATATTCGGGAAGGGAATTACCCCGAAGGTACTGTAGTATTGTATAATATTATATTGACAACTGGAGGTTGTTCAAATCGTCAGTGGAGGAGTCAGATTAGTAAATGGTAAATGGACTGCATTTATATAGCGCTTTTAACAGACCAATGGCCATCCAAAGCGCTTTACACATTGCCTCACATTCACACACCGACGGCGGTGTCAGCCATGCAAGGCGCCATCCAGCTCGTCGGGAGCAGCTAGGGTTAGGTGTCTTGCTCATGGACACCTCGACACTTGGTCAGGTGGAACCGGGGATTGAACCACCAACCTTCTGGTTTGTAGACAACCTACATGAACCACTGAGCCACTGCCGCCAATATTATTAGTAGATATTGAGAATTTCCAAGACACTGTGCAGATGCAGTAGATCATCCATGTATTATTTTCCTACTGTGTATTGAATATGTATTCAAATATAGTAGGGAACTATATACAGGTGCTGGTCATATACTTAGGATATCATCAAAAAGTGGATTTATTTCACTAATTCCATTCAAAAAGTGAAACTTGTATATTATATTCATTCATTACACACAGACTGATATATTTCAAATGTTTATTTCTTTTAATTTTGATGATTATAACGGACAACTAAGGAAAATCCCAAACTCAGTATCTCAGAAAATTAGAATATTGTGAAAAGGTTCAATATTGAAGACACCTGGGGCCACACTCTAATCAGCTAAATAACTCAAAACACCTGCAAATGCCTTTAAATGGTCTCTCAGTCTAGTTCTGTAGGTTACACAAACATGGGGAAGACTGCTGACTTAACAGTTGTCCAAAAGACGACCATCGACACCTTGCACAAGGAGGGCAAGACACAAAAGGTCATTGCAAAAGAGGCTGGCTGTTCACAGAGCTCTGTGTCCAAGCACATTAATAGAGAGGCGAAGGGAAGGAAGAAAAAAGTGTACAAGCAATAGGGATAACCGCACCCTGGAGAGGATTGTGAAACAAAACCCATTCAAAAATGTGGGGGAGATTCACAAAGAGTGGACAGCAGCTGGAGTCAGTGCTTCAAGAACCACTACGCACAGACGTATGCAAGAGAATGGGTTTCAGCTGTCGCATTCCTTGTGTCAAGCCACTCTTGAACAAGAGACAGCATCAGAAGCGTCTCGCCTGGGCTAAAGACAAAAAGGACTGGACTGCTGCTGAGTGGTCCAAAGTTATGTTCTCTGATGAGAGTAAATTTTGCATTTCCTTTGGAAATCAGGGTCCCAGAGCCTGGAGGAAGAGAGGAGAGGCACACAATCCACGTTGCTTGAGGTCCAGTGTAAAGTTTCCACAGTCAGTGATGGTTTGGGGTGCCATGTCATCTGCTGGTGTTGGTCCACTGTGTTTTCTGAGGTCCAAGGTCAACGCACCCGCATACCAGGAAGTTTTAAAGCACTTCATGCTTCCTGCTGCTGACCAACTTTATGGAGATGCAGATTTCATTTTCCAACCGGACTTGGCACCTGCACACAGTGCCAAAGCAACCAGTGCCTGGTTTAAGGACCATGGTATCCCTGTTCTTAATTGGCCAGCAAACTCGCCTGACCTTAACCCCATAGAAAATCTATGGGCTATTGTGAAGAGGAAGATGCGATATGCCAGACCCAACAATGCAGAAGAGCTGAAGGCCACTATCAAAGCAACCTGGGCTCTCATAACACCTGAGCAGTGCCACAGACTGATCGACTCCATGCCACGCCGCATTGCTGCAGTAATTCAGGCAAAAGGAGCCCAAACTAAGTATTGAGTGCTGTACATGTTCATACTTTTCAGTTGGCCAAGATTTCTAAAAATCCTTTCTTTGTATTGGTCTTAAGTTATATTCTTATTTTCTGAGATACTGAGTTTGGGATTTTCCTTAGTTGTCAGTTATAATCATCAAAATTAAAATAAATAAACATTTGAAATATATCAGTCTGTGTAATGAATGAATGTAATATACAAGTTTCCCTTTTTGAATGGAATTAGTGAAATAAATCCACTTTTTGATGATATTCTAATTATATGACCAGCACCTGTATATATTCTGTCCTCTTTATTCTGTGCCAATTCACCAGTTTATGTGGAATAATACAGTATGTCTGTGTGTTGTTGGGTCAATGAATCACAAGAGGTTAACATTGAGGGGCATTTACATGACATCGCTTTTAACTAAAAATGGAAAATGTTTTCTGCATTTGGACTTTCACTTACACGACAATGGCATTTTGGGGGCCTGAAAACGCAAACCTTTAAAAATGAGTTTCAAAGGGCAAGTTTTTGAAAGTGATATTGTTATTGTCTCTGTGTTAAACACAAAACGGTGACCTCATGTGCATGTGTATTTCATGTTTGGTCTATTGGAGCATAGTTATTTACAAAGAAAATACAGACTTTATAGCTGTTTTTGCAGATCTATGTGAACAGGGACCGTTTTGACTACATTGTCACCTGTATGCGAAAAACACAAAGAAAAACTTTGCTGTTTTTAGTACATCATTGTTGTGTAAATGTACCCATAGTTCTATAGGATATAACATCAGCTTCTATGCTGAGTGATCAATTAATAATTGACCTCATTAATTAGCAGATTTGCTCCAATAATGAGTTAACGAGTCTTCCAGGTGGTACAAATGATGTTCTGTTTGGCTTTAAAAGCCTTGGTTGGTTTGAAACTTTTGTTGGCATTTGCTTTCTTAGTGGCTTAGTTTGTGTTATACGATGGGCTTGATTAAAGTTACTGTTTTATTGGTTCTTTATCACCAATTGGTGTGGCATGGTGAGTTATTTTTTGGTTTTTGTTTGCTTGTAGTAAATGTAATTTTTTGTATTTAATGTTTAACGTCTGTGTTTTTCAGTGTTCAGCTCCCCAATTAAAGATGGATCCTTAGATTTATCCTGGAGTGATGTTGGGAGGATCGTTAAAGAAAAAGGTTTGTAGACCTTATATACTCAAGCAGCTGTGAAAAATATTATACACCAGTGTTTTACCAAATGAGAAGTTTATCTATTATCTTTACTCTTTTAATTCCTTTTTTTTTCTGTGTAAAGCCCTTTTGAATTACCGTAGTGTATGAAATGTGCTCCATAAATAAACTTGCCTTGCCTCTTGTTTCTTAATCTAACATGCTGTTGTTGTACTAAAGTATTATGAGTGTATACTAACCCATTTACATGGTTATTGTTACTTTTGGTATTAGCTGAGGGATCCGGTTCTGTCATCAGCCAGGATGATACTGAGGGATCTGGTTCTGTCACAAACCAGGACGATACTGAGGGATCCGGTTCTGTCATCAGCCAGGACGATACTGAGGGATCTGGTTCTGTCACAAACCAGGAAGATGCTGAGGGATCCGGTTCTGTCATCAGCCAGGACGATACTGAGGGATCCGGTTCTGTCACCAACCAGGAAGATGCTGAGGGATCGGGTTCTGTCAGCAACCAGGACGATGCAGAGGGATCGGGTTCTGTCAGCAACCAGGACGATGCTGAGGGATCGGGTTCTGTCAGCAACCAAGACGATGCTGAGGGATCGGGTTCTGTCACCAACCAAGACGATGCTGAGGGATCGGGTTCTGTCACCAACCAGGAAGATGCTGAGGGATCGGGTTCTGTCACCAACCAGGAAGATGCCGAGGGATCGGGTTCTGTCACCAACCAGGAAGATGCCGAGGGATCGGGTTCTGTCACCAACCAGGAAGATGCCGAGGGATCGGGTTCTGTCACCAACCAGGAAGATGCCGAGGGATCGGGTTCTGTCACCAACCAGGAAGATGCCGAGGGATCGGGTTCTGTCACCAACCAGGAAGATGCCGAGGGATCGGGTTCTGTCACCAACCAGGAAGATGCCGAGGGATCGGGTTCTGTCACCAACCAGGAAGATGCCGAGGGATCGGGTTCTGTCACCAACCAGGAAGATGCCGAGGGATCCGGTTCTGTCACCAACCAGGAAGATGCCGAGGGATCGGGTTCTGTCACCAACCAGGACGATGCCGAGGGATCGGGTTCTGTCACCAACCAGGACGATGCCGAGGGATCGGGTTCTGTCACCAACCAGGAAGATGCCGAAGGATCCGGTTCTGTCACCAACCAGGAAGATGCAGAGGGATCCGGTTCTGTCACCAACCAGGAAGATGCAGAGGGATCCGGTTCTGTCACCAACCAGGAAGATGCAGAGGGATCCGGTTCTGTCACCAACCAGGAAGATGCAGAGGGATCCGGTTCTGTCACCAACCAGGAAGATGCCGAGGGATCCGGTTCTGTCACCAACCAGGAAGATGCCGAGGGATCCGGTTCTGTCACCAACCAGGAAGATGCCGAGGGATCGGGTTCTGTCACCAACCAGGAAGATGCAGAGGGATCCGTTTCTGTCACCAACCAGGAAGATGCTGAGGGATCCGTTTCTGTCACCAACCAGGACGATGCAGAGGGATCGGGTTAAAATAAAACAAAATAAAATTTTATCTTTTTGAATGTGTTGCCTGGGTTGGTTTTTGTTAACCCCACTTTGCTTGTAGATAAAGCGTTTACAGCCACTTGGGTTAGTTTATGACCATTAACAGGTGGCCGGTCTTTGAGGTTGAGCTTTTCCCAACAAATCTTGCACCGTAAACACTGATTCTTCTTCGTTTAAATTCTTTGAAAACTATGAGAGGAAATTGACTGTAATCATTTGCAGATATTGTTGAAGCAGAAGGAATAGTTTGCCCAAAATTTGCTTACCATGAATATCATGGCTCAAAAGACTTGTCTTCATCCATGAAACCCAAGGCTGGAGGGGAGGTTTCTAATTTTTTTCTCTGAAAAGCAAATTAAATGGTGGATCCATGAGTAGTCTGTATGATACAGGTGATCATTATGTCAAGTATTGAAGTTGTTTCACTGGGTGTGTAAAACTGCCCATAACTGCTGGTCTAGGATCAGTTTTCTCTAATAATAGCATATTGGTGAAATTGATCCAGTGTGTTAGGGCATGAAAGATTTACAAGTTTTGCAGCATTGAGCAATGTAGTCAATCACAAACCTATCAGTTGATTAATGCAATAGCCAATCCGATGCGTTTCAGCTGGAATCCACTCAACTCAAAAGTTCTGGAGTTCTGCACACTCACAAATCCTCTTGATATAAGTGTGTATGCGACAAAAATTACGTCACCGCGGAGTTGGCGGTCGTGCGCATTGAGAGTGCTAGACCCAATTTCGCTTGCCGTTGTGCACATGCAGTCAGCGGAGCCAGGCGAATGTATAAACACTTTTGGATGCACTGACAGTGATTCGCTCGCCACTTAATTCAACATTTGGGCGTTCGTTGTAAAGGCGAGAAGTAGCGTACGCAAGAAAAGGTGCAGGTACGCTTAAAGGCTGATTTATACTTCTGCGTCGGACCTACGCCGTATCCTCTATTCCGCAAGTTACACGTTGGTTTTCATTTATACTTCTGCGTTGTTGTCCGCGTCAATGTGCAATTACACATGCAGACCACTAGTAGGCAGTGTCCATGGGCATATTGATGGTGTAACCCACAGTATCAAGAAAAGCCGAAGAAGAAGCAGCTTGTTTGTGTACATTGTCGGAGTAGCAGCAGCAGCAACCGTTCTTGCAGCTTGAGTTGTTGTATCTAATGCAAATTAAGCATCTCTAGTTGATTAGTAGAGTTAAAAAAGAGGCGATCTGGCGCTGGAATGCGTTTTTGAAATCATGCAGAGTGCTCATGGCCGCTGTTTTCAGTATCGGTTGAGCCCTGCCAATGGTGAGTTCCCAGACCCAACATCTTGATGTGGCTCTGGCTTGTCAGGCTAGTCTCACAGGGCTGACCACACCCCTAAATTGGCAATGAAGGATCTAATTGGAACTTCCTGGGAGGCCCCCGGTTTTACAGTTGTGGCAGAGAAATTCTGTCAGAACTGTTACATCTGCGCAGCGAATGACGTGGGAAGACGAAGTAAGCCACAAACTTACTGTTCACTCCACATCAGAACTTCCTTTTTCAGCACGTCATGATGAGTGTGGGTTGAATGTTTCCCAAGTAGAAAAGCTGATGCTACGGCTGTTATCCCAAGGTGGGGGGGTACCATAAAGATTGTCCAGTGATAATGGGACACACTTTGTAAATAAAGTAATCACAGAATTGGCAAATGGATTGAGAATACATTTGAAAATTCACCCACAAAGTGGTGGTGCAGTGGAAAGGACAAAGCAGACTGTAAAAAACAAATTGTGTAAAATTATGGAAAGGGACCAGGACAGCCCTCAGCCCACATGAAATTCCTACAGGTCGGCCTATGTGAGTGGGAATTGAGCCTCCTCCCCAGCCGGGCCTTGCGGCGGTCGATGAACAATTAAGAAAGTATGTGATGTCTTTATGTAAAACTATCAAATCTCTCCAATCGCAGGTGAAAGCTGCTTTGCCGGACAGTGGATCTGGGTCAGAGACTTCCGGAGGAAGGCGTGGAACTGTCCAAGGCGGTTGGGGCCATATGAGATCATCCTGACAACCAACACTGCCATCAAGGTTGACGAACCAGATTCCTGGATTCACGTGTCGCATTGCAAATCTTACCAACCTGACAACACGTAAACGGAGCCGAGGAACTACACCTGCCGAAAAGAGATCGCAACATCTTGGAGGATGAAAACGTTAAGACATCTGTGGGGCCGGTCAGACAAGCATGGAGTCTGAGATAATGTAGTATTAAATTGAATTATATTCGGGAAGGGAATTACCCCGAAGGTACTGTAGTATTGTATAATATTATATTGACAACTGGAGGTTGTTCAAATCGTCAGTGGAGGAGTCAGATTAGTAAATGGTAAATGGACTGCATTTATATAGCGCTTTTAACAGACCAATGGCCATCCAAAGCGCTTTACACATTGCCTCACATTCACACACCGACAGCGGTGTCAGCCATGCAAGGCGCCATCCAGCTCGTCGGGAGCAGCTAGGGTTAGGTGTCTTGCTCATGGACACCTCGACACTTGGTCAGGTGGAACCGGGGATTGAACCACCAACCTTCTGGTGTGTAGACAACCTACATGAACCACTGAGCCACTGCCGCCAATATCATTAGTAGATATTGAGAATTTCCAAGACACTGTGCAGATGCAGTAGATCATCCATGTATTATTTTCCTACTGTGTATTGAATATGTATTCAAATATAGTAGGGAACTATATACAGGTGCTGGTCATATACTTAGAATATCATCAAAAAGTGGATTTATTTCACTAATTCCGTTCAAAAAGTGAAACTTGTATATTATATTCATTCATTACACACAGACTGATATATTTCAAATGTTTATTTCTTTTAATTTTGATGATTATAACGGACAACTAAGGAAAATCCCAAACTCAGTATCTCAGAAAATTAGAATATTGTGAAAAGGTTCAATATTGAAGACACCTGGGGCCACACTCTAATCAGCTAAATAACTCAAAACACCTGCAAATGCCTTTAAATGGTCTCTCAGTCTAGTTCTGTAGGTTACACAAACATGGGGAAGACTGCTGACTTAACAGTTGTCCAAAAGACGACCATCGACACCTTGCACAAGGAGGGCAAGACACAAAAGGTCATTGCAAAAGAGGCTGGCTGTTCACAGAGCTCTGTGTCCAAGCACATTAATAGAGAGGCGAAGGGAAGGAAGAAAAAAGTGTACAAGCAATAGGGATAACCGCACCCTGGAGAGGATTGTGAAACAAAACCCATTCAAAAATGTGGGGGAGATTCACAAAGAGTGGACAGCAGCTGGAGTCAGTGCTTCAAGAACCACTACGCACAGACGTATGCAAGAGAATGGGTTTCAGCTGTCGCATTCCTTGTGTCAAGCCACTCTTGAACAAGAGACAGCATCAGAAGCGTCTCGCCTGGGCTAAAGACAAAAAGGACTGGACTGCTGCTGAGTGGTCCAAAGTTATGTTCTCTGATGAGAGTAAATTTTGCATTTCCTTTGGAAATCAGGGTCCCAGAGCCTGGAGGAAGAGAGGAGAGGCACACAATCCACGTTGCTTGAGGTCCAGTGTAAAGTTTCCACAGTCAGTGATGGTTTGGGGTGCCATGTCATCTGCTGGTGTTGGTCCACTGTGTTTTCTGAGGTCCAAGGTCAACGCACCCGCATACCAGGAAGTTTTAAAGCACTTCATGCTTCCTGCTGCTGACCAACTTTATGGAGATGCAGATTTCATTTTCCAACCGGACTTGGCACCTGCACACAGTGCCAAAGCAACCAGTGCCTGGTTTAAGGACCATGGTATCCCTGTTCTTAATTGGCCAGCAAACTCGCCTGACCTTAACCCCATAGAAAATCTATGGGCTATTGTGAAGAGGAAGATGCGATATGCCAGACCCAACAATGCAGAAGAGCTGAAGGCCACTATCAAAGCAACCTGGGCTCTCATAACACCTGAGCAGTGCCACAGACTGATCGACTCCATGCCACGCCGCATTGCTGCAGTAATTCAGGCAAAAGGAGCCCAAACTAAGTATTGAGTGCTGTACATGTTCATACTTTTCAGTTGGCCAAGATTTCTAAAAATCCTTTCTTTGTATTGGTCTTAAGTTATATTCTTATTTTCTGAGATACTGAGTTTGGGATTTTCCTTAGTTGTCAGTTATAATCATCAAAATTAAAATAAATAAACATTTGAAATATATCAGTCTGTGTAATGAATGAATGTAATATACAAGTTTCCCTTTTTGAATGGAATTAGTGAAATAAATCCACTTTTTGATGATATTCTAATTATATGACCAGCACCTGTATATATTCTGTCCTCTTTATTCTGTGCCAATTCACCAGTTTATGTGGAATAATACAGTATGTCTGTGTGTTGTTGGGTCAATGAATCACAAGAGGTTAACATTGAGGGGCATTTACATGACATCGCTTTTAACTAAAAATGGAAAATGTTTTCTGCATTTGGACTTTCACTTACACGACAATGGCATTTTGGGGGCCTGAAAACGCAAACCTTTAAAAATGAGTTTCAAAGGGCAAGTTTTTGAAAGTGATATTGTTATTGTCTCTGTGTTAAACACAAAACGGTGACCTCATGTGCATGTGTATTTCATGTTTGGTCTATTGGAGCATAGTTATTTACAAAGAAAATACAGACTTTATAGCTGTTTTTGCAGATCTATGTGAACAGGGACCGTTTTGACTACATTGTCACCTGTATGCGAAAAACACAAAGAAAAACTTTGCTGTTTTTAGTACATCATTGTTGTGTAAATGTACCCATAGTTCTATAGGATATAACATCAGCTTCTATGCTGAGTGATCAATTAATAATTGACCTCATTAATTAGCAGATTTGCTCCAATAATGAGTTAACGAGTCTTCCAGGTGGTACAAATGATGTTCTGTTTGGCTTTAAAAGCCTTGGTTGGTTTGAAACTTTTGTTGGCATTTGCTTTCTTAGTGGCTTAGTTTGTGTTATACGATGGGCTTGATTAAAGTTACTGTTTTATTGGTTCTTTATCACCAATTGGTGTGGCATGGTGAGTTATTTTTTGGTTTTTGTTTGCTTGTAGTAAATGTAATTTTTTGTATTTAATGTTTAACGTCTGTGTTTTTCAGTGTTCAGCTCCCCAATTAAAGATGGATCCTTAGATTTATCCTGGAGTGATGTTGGGAGGATCGTTAAAGAAAAAGGTTTGTAGACCTTATATACTCAAGCAGCTGTGAAAAATATTATACACCAGTGTTTTACCAAATGAGAAGTTTATCTATTATCTTTACTCTTTTAATTCCTTTTTTTTTCTGTGTAAAGCCCTTTTGAATTACCGTAGTGTATGAAATGTGCTCCATAAATAAACTTGCCTTGCCTCTTGTTTCTTAATCTAACATGCTGTTGTTGTACTAAAGTATTATGAGTGTATACTAACCCATTTACATGGTTATTGTTACTTTTGGTATTAGCTGAGGGATCCGGTTCTGTCATCAGCCAGGATGATACTGAGGGATCTGGTTCTGTCACAAACCAGGACGATACTGAGGGATCCGGTTCTGTCATCAGCCAGGACGATACTGAGGGATCTGGTTCTGTCACAAACCAGGAAGATGCTGAGGGATCCGGTTCTGTCATCAGCCAGGACGATACTGAGGGATCCGGTTCTGTCACCAACCAGGAAGATGCTGAGGGATCGGGTTCTGTCAGCAACCAGGACGATGCAGAGGGATCGGGTTCTGTCAGCAACCAGGACGATGCTGAGGGATCGGGTTCTGTCAGCAACCAAGACGATGCTGAGGGATCGGGTTCTGTCACCAACCAAGACGATACTGAGGGATCTGGTTCTGTCACAAACCAGGACGATACTGAGGGATCCGGTTCTGTCACCAACCAGGAAGATGCTGAGGGATCCGGTTCTGTCATCAGCCAGGACGATACTGAGGGATCCGGTTCTGTCACCAACCAGGAAGATGCTGAGGGATCGGGTTCTGTCAGCAACCAGGACGATGCAGAGGGATCGGGTTCTGTCAGCAACCAGGACGATGCTGAGGGATCGGGTTCTGTCAGCAACCAAGACGATGCTGAGGGATCGGGTTCTGTCACCAACCAAGACGATGCTGAGGGATCGGGTTCTGTCACCAACCAGGAAGATGCCGAGGGATCGGGTTCTGTCACCAACCAGGAAGATGCCGAGGGATCGGGTTCTGTCACCAACCAGGAAGATGCCGAGGGATCGGGTTCTGTCACCAACCAGGAAGATGCCGAGGGATCGGGTTCTGTCACCAACCAGGAAGATGCCGAGGGATCCGGTTCTGTCACCAACCAGGAAGATGCCGAGGGATCCGGTTCTGTCACCAACCAGGAAGATGCCGAGGGATCCGGTTCTGTCACCAACCAGGAAGATGCCGAGGGATCCGGTTCTGTCACCAACCAGGAAGATGCCGAGGGATCGGGTTCTGTCACCAACCAGGACGATGCCGAGGGATCGGGTTCTGTCACCAACCAGGAAGATGCAGAGGGATCCGGTTCTGTCACCAACCAGGAAGATGCAGAGGGATCCGGTTCTGTCACCAACCAGGAAGATGCAGAGGGATCCGGTTCTGTCACCAACCAGGAAGATGCAGAGGGATCCGGTTCTGTCACCAACCAGGAAGATGCAGAGGGATCCGGTTCTGTCACCAACCAGGAAGATGCAGAGGGATCCGGTTCTGTCACCAACCAGGAAGATGCAGAGGGATCCGGTTCTGTCACCAACCAGGAAGATGCAGAGGGATCCGGTTCTGTCACCAACCAGGAAGATGCCGAGGGATCCGGTTCTGTCACCAACCAGGAAGATGCAGAGGGATCGGGTTCTGTCACCAACCAGGAAGATGCAGAGGGATCGGGTTAAAATAAAACAAAATAAAATTTTATCTTTTTGAATGTGTTGCCTGGGTTGGTTTTTGTTAACCCCACTTTGCTTGTAGATAAAGCGTTTACAGCCACTTGGGTTAGTTTATGACCATTAACAGGTGGCCTGTCTTTGAGGTTGAGCTTTTCCCAACAAATCTTGCACCGTAAACACTGATTCTTCTTCGTTTAAATTCTTTGAAAACTATGAGAGGAAATTGACTGTAATCATTTGCAGATATTGTTGAAGCAGAAGGAATAGTTTGCCCAAAATTTGCTTACCATGAATATCATGGCTCAAAAGACTTGTCTTCATCCATGAAACCCAAGGCTGGAGGGGAGGTTTCTAATTTTTTTCTCTGAAAAGCAAATTAAATGGTGGATCCATGAGTAGTCTGTATGATACAGGTGATCATTATGTCAAGTATTGAAGTTGTTTCACTGGGTGTGTAAAACTGCCCATAACTGCTGGTCTAGGATCAGTTTTCTCTAATAATAGCATATTGGTGAAATTGATCCAGTGTGTTAGGGCATGAAAGATTTACAAGTTTTGCAGCATTGAGCAATGTAGTCAATCACAAACCTATCAGTTGATTAATGCAATAGCCAATCCGATGCGTTTCAGCTGGAATCCACTCAACTCAAAAGTTCTGGAGTTCTGCACACTCACAAATCCTCTTGATATAAGTGTGTATGCGACAAAAATTACGTCACCGCGGAGTTGGCGGTCGTGCGCATTGAGAGTGCTAGACCCAATTTCGCTTGCCGTTGTGCACATGCAGTCAGCGGAGCCAGGCGAATGTATAAACACTTTTGGATGCACTGACAGTGATTCGCTCGCCACTTAATTCAACATTTGGGCGTTCGTTGTAAAGGCGAGAAGTAGCGTACGCAAGAAAAGGTGCAGGTACGCTTAAAGGCTGATTTATACTTCTGCGTCGGACCTACGCCGTATCCTCTATTCCGCAAGTTACACGTTGGTTTTCATTTATACTTCTGCGTTGTTGTCCGCGTCAATGTGCAATTACACATGCAGACCACTAGTAGGCAGTGTCCATGGGCATATTGATGGTGTAACCCACAGTATCAAGAAAAGCCGAAGAAGAAGCAGCTTGTTTGTGTACATTGTCGGAGTAGCAGCAGCAGCAACCGTTCTTGCAGCTTGAGTTGTTGTATCTAATGCAAATTAAGCATCTCTAGTTGATTAGTAGAGTTAAAAAAGAGGCGATCTGGCGCTGGAATGCGTTTTTGAAATCATGCAGAGTGCTCATGGCCGCTGTTTTCAGTATCGGTTGAGCCCTGCCAATGGTGAGTTCCCAGACCCAACATCTTGATGTGGCTCTGGCTTGTCAGGCTAGTCTCACAGGGCTGACCACACCCCTAAATTGGCAATGAAGGATCTAATTGGAACTTCCTGGGAGGCCCCCGGTTTTACAGTTGTGGCAGAGAAATTCTGTCAGAACTGTTACATCTGCGCAGCGAATGACGTGGGAAGACGAAGTAAGCCACAAACTTACTGTTCACTCCACATCAGAACTTCCTTTTTCAGCACGTCATGATGAGTGTGGGTTGAATGTTTCCCAAGTAGAAAAGCTGATGCTACGGCTGTTATCCCAAGGTGGGGGGGTACCATAAAGATTGTCCAGTGATAATGGGACACACTTTGTAAATAAAGTAATCACAGAATTGGCAAATGGATTGAGAATACATTTGAAAATTCACCCACAAAGTGGTGGTGCAGTGGAAAGGACAAAGCAGACTGTAAAAAACAAATTGTGTAAAATTATGGAAAGGGACCAGGACAGCCCTCAGCCCACATGAAATTCCTACAGGTCGGCCTATGTGAGTGGGAATTGAGCCTCCTCCCCAGCCGGGCCTTGCGGCGGTCGATGAACAATTAAGAAAGTATGTGATGTCTTTATGTAAAACTATCAAATCTCTCCAATCGCAGGTGAAAGCTGCTTTGCCGGACAGTGGATCTGGGTCAGAGACTTCCGGAGGAAGGCGTGGAACTGTCCAAGGCGGTTGGGGCCATATGAGATCATCCTGACAACCAACACTGCCATCAAGGTTGACGAACCAGATTCCTGGATTCACGTGTCGCATTGCAAATCTTACCAACCTGACAACACGTAAACGGAGCCGAGGAACTACACCTGCCGAAAAGAGATCGCAACATCTTGGAGGATGAAAACGTTAAGACATCTGTGGGGCCGGTCAGACAAGCATGGAGTCTGAGATAATGTAGTATTAAATTGAATTATATTCGGGAAGGGAATTACCCCGAAGGTACTGTAGTATTGTATAATATTATATTGACAACTGGAGGTTGTTCAAATCGTCAGTGGAGGAGTCAGATTAGTAAATGGTAAATGGACTGCATTTATATAGCGCTTTTAACAGACCAATGGCCATCCAAAGCGCTTTACACATTGCCTCACATTCACACACCGACGGCGGTGTCAGCCATGCAAGGCGCCATCCAGCTCGTCGGGAGCAGCTAGGGTTAGGTGTCTTGCTCATGGACACCTCGACACTTGGTCAGGTGGAACCGGGGATTGAACCACCAACCTTCTGGTGTGTAGACAACCTACATGAACCACTGAGCCACTGCCGCCAATATCATTAGTAGATATTGAGAATTTCCAAGACACTGTGCAGATGCAGTAGATCATCCATGTATTATTTTCCTACTGTGTATTGAATATGTATTCAAATATAGTAGGGAACTATATACAGGTGCTGGTCATATACTTAGAATATCATCAAAAAGTGGATTTATTTCACTAATTCCGTTCAAAAAGTGAAACTTGTATATTATATTCATTCATTACACACAGACTGATATATTTCAAATGTTTATTTCTTTTAATTTTGATGATTATAACGGACAACTAAGGAAAATCCCAAACTCAGTATCTCAGAAAATTAGAATATTGTGAAAAGGTTCAATATTGAAGACACCTGGGGCCACACTCTAATCAGCTAAATAACTCAAAACACCTGCAAATGCCTTTAAATGGTCTCTCAGTCTAGTTCTGTAGGTTACACAAACATGGGGAAGACTGCTGACTTAACAGTTGTCCAAAAGACGACCATCGACACCTTGCACAAGGAGGGCAAGACACAAAAGGTCATTGCAAAAGAGGCTGGCTGTTCACAGAGCTCTGTGTCCAAGCACATTAATAGAGAGGCGAAGGGAAGGAAGAAAAAAGTGTACAAGCAATAGGGATAACCGCACCCTGGAGAGGATTGTGAAACAAAACCCATTCAAAAATGTGGGGGAGATTCACAAAGAGTGGACAGCAGCTGGAGTCAGTGCTTCAAGAACCACTACGCACAGACGTATGCAAGAGAATGGGTTTCAGCTGTCGCATTCCTTGTGTCAAGCCACTCTTGAACAAGAGACAGCATCAGAAGCGTCTCGCCTGGGCTAAAGACAAAAAGGACTGGACTGCTGCTGAGTGGTCCAAAGTTATGTTCTCTGATGAGAGTAAATTTTGCATTTCCTTTGGAAATCAGGGTCCCAGAGCCTGGAGGAAGAGAGGAGAGGCACACAATCCACGCTGCTTGAGGTCCAGTGTAAAGTTTCCACAGTCAGTGATGGTTTGGGGTGCCATGTCATCTGCTGGTGTTGGTCCACTGTGTTTTCTGAGGTCCAAGGTCAACGCACCCGCATACCAGGAAGTTTTAAAGCACTTCATGCTTCCTGCTGCTGACCAACTTTATGGAGATGCAGATTTCATTTTCCAACCGGACTTGGCACCTGCACACAGTGCCAAAGCAACCAGTGCCTGGTTTAAGGACCATGGTATCCCTGTTCTTAATTGGCCAGCAAACTCGCCTGACCTTAACCCCATAGAAAATCTATGGGCTATTGTGAAGAGGAAGATGCGATATGCCAGACCCAACAATGCAGAAGAGCTGAAGGCCACTATCAAAGCAACCTGGGCTCTCATAACACCTGAGCAGTGCCACAGACTGATCGACTCCATGCCACGCCGCATTGCTGCAGTAATTCAGGCAAAAGGAGCCCAAACTAAGTATTGAGTGCTGTACATGTTCATACTTTTCAGTTGGCCAAGATTTCTAAAAATCCTTTCTTTGTATTGGTCTTAAGTTATATTCTTATTTTCTGAGATACTGAGTTTGGGATTTTCCTTAGTTGTCAGTTATAATCATCAAAATTAAAATAAATAAACATTTGAAATATATCAGTCTGTGTAATGAATGAATGTAATATACAAGTTTCCCTTTTTGAATGGAATTAGTGAAATAAATCCACTTTTTGATGATATTCTAATTATATGACCAGCACCTGTATATATTCTGTCCTCTTTATTCTGTGCCAATTCACCAGTTTATGTGGAATAATACAGTATGTCTGTGTGTTGTTGGGTCAATGAATCACAAGAGGTTAACATTGAGGGGCATTTACATGACATCGCTTTTAACTAAAAATGGAAAATGTTTTCTGCATTTGGACTTTCACTTACACGACAATGGCATTTTGGGGGCCTGAAAACGCAAACCTTTAAAAATGAGTTTCAAAGGGCAAGTTTTTGAAAGTGATATTGTTATTGTCTCTGTGTTAAACACAAAACGGTGACCTCATGTGCATGTGTATTTCATGTTTGGTCTATTGGAGCATAGTTATTTACAAAGAAAATACAGACTTTATAGCTGTTTTTGCAGATCTATGTGAACAGGGACCGTTTTGACTACATTGTCACCTGTATGCGAAAAACACAAAGAAAAACTTTGCTGTTTTTAGTACATCATTGTTGTGTAAATGTACCCATAGTTCTATAGGATATAACATCAGCTTCTATGCTGAGTGATCAATTAATAATTGACCTCATTAATTAGCAGATTTGCTCCAATAATGAGTTAACGAGTCTTCCAGGTGGTACAAATGATGTTCTGTTTGGCTTTAAAAGCCTTGGTTGGTTTGAAACTTTTGTTGGCATTTGCTTTCTTAGTGGCTTAGTTTGTGTTATACGATGGGCTTGATTAAAGTTACTGTTTTATTGGTTCTTTATCACCAATTGGTGTGGCATGGTGAGTTATTTTTTGGTTTTTGTTTGCTTGTAGTAAATGTAATTTTTTGTATTTAATGTTTAACGTCTGTGTTTTTCAGTGTTCAGCTCCCCAATTAAAGATGGATCCTTAGATTTATCCTGGAGTGATGTTGGGAGGATCGTTAAAGAAAAAGGTTTGTAGACCTTATATACTCAAGCAGCTGTGAAAAATATTATACACCAGTGTTTTACCAAATGAGAAGTTTATCTATTATCTTTACTCTTTTAATTCCTTTTTTTTTCTGTGTAAAGCCCTTTTGAATTACCGTAGTGTATGAAATGTGCTCCATAAATAAACTTGCCTTGCCTCTTGTTTCTTAATCTAACATGCTGTTGTTGTACTAAAGTATTATGAGTGTATACTAACCCATTTACATGGTTATTGTTACTTTTGGTATTAGCTGAGGGATCCGGTTCTGTCATCAGCCAGGATGATACTGAGGGATCTGGTTCTGTCACAAACCAGGACGATACTGAGGGATCCGGTTCTGTCACCAACCAGGAAGATGCTGAGGGATCCGGTTCTGTCATCAGCCAGGACGATACTGAGGGATCCGGTTCTGTCACCAACCAGGAAGATGCTGAGGGATCGGGTTCTGTCAGCAACCAGGACGATGCAGAGGGATCGGGTTCTGTCAGCAACCAGGACGATGCTGAGGGATCGGGTTCTGTCAGCAACCAAGACGATGCTGAGGGATCGGGTTCTGTCACCAACCAAGACGATGCTGAGGGATCGGGTTCTGTCACCAACCAGGAAGATGCCGAGGGATCGGGTTCTGTCACCAACCAGGAAGATGCCGAGGGATCGGGTTCTGTCACCAACCAGGAAGATGCCGAGGGATCGGGTTCTGTCACCAACCAGGAAGATGCCGAGGGATCGGGTTCTGTCACCAACCAGGAAGATGCCGAGGGATCGGGTTCTGTCACCAACCAGGAAGATGCCGAGGGATCCGGTTCTGTCACCAACCAGGAAGATGCCGAGGGATCCGGTTCTGTCACCAACCAGGAAGATGCCGAGGGATCCGGTTCTGTCACCAACCAGGAAGATGCCGAGGGATCGGGTTCTGTCACCAACCAGGACGATGCCGAGGGATCGGGTTCTGTCACCAACCAGGAAGATGCAGAGGGATCCGGTTCTGTCACCAACCAGGAAGATGCAGAGGGATCCGGTTCTGTCACCAACCAGGAAGATGCAGAGGGATCCGGTTCTGTCACCAACCAGGAAGATGCAGAGGGATCCGGTTCTGTCACCAACCAGGAAGATGCAGAGGGATCCGGTTCTGTCACCAACCAGGAAGATGCAGAGGGATCCGGTTCTGTCACCAACCAGGAAGATGCAGAGGGATCCGGTTCTGTCACCAACCAGGAAGATGCAGAGGGATCCGGTTCTGTCACCAACCAGGAAGATGCCGAGGGATCCGGTTCTGTCACCAACCAGGAAGATGCCGAGGGATCCGGTTCTGTCACCAACCAGGAAGATGCAGAGGGATCGGGTTCTGTCACCAACCAGGAAGATGCAGAGGGATCGGGTTAAAATAAAACAAAATAAAATTTTATCTTTTTGAATGTGTTTCCTGGGTTGGTTTTTGTTAACCCCACTTTGCTTGTAGATAAAGCGTTTACAGCCACTTGGGTTAGTTTATGACCATTAACAGGTGGCCTGTCTTTGAGGTTGAGCTTTTCCCAACAAATCTTGCACCGTAAACACTGATTCTTCTTCGTTTAAATTCTTTGAAAACTATGAGAGGAAATTGACTGTAATCATTTGCAGATATTGTTGAAGCAGAAGGAATAGTTTGCCCAAAATTTGCTTACCATGAATATCATGGCTCAAAAGACTTGTCTTCATCCATGAAACCCAAGGCTGGAGGGGAGGTTTCTAATTTTTTTTCTCTGAAAAGCAAATTAAATGGTGGATCCATGAGTAGTCTGTATGATACAGGTGATCATTATGTCAAGTATTGAAGTTGTTTCACTGGGTGTGTAAAACTGCCCATAACTGCTGGTCTAGGATCAGTTTTCTCTAATAATAGCATATTGGTGAAATTGATCCAGTGTGTTAGGGCATGAAAGATTTACAAGTTTTGCAGCATTGAGCAATGTAGTCAATCACAAACCTATCAGTTGATTAATGCAATAGCCAATCCGATGCGTTTCAGCTGGAATCCACTCAACTCAAAAGTTCTGGAGTTCTGCACACTCACAAATCCTCTTGATATAAGTGTGTATGCGACAAAAATTACGTCACCGCGGAGTTGGCGGTCGTGCGCATTGAGAGTGCTAGACCCAATTTCGCTTGCCGTTGTGCACATGCAGTCAGCGGAGCCAGGCGAATGTATAAACACTTTTGGATGCACTGACAGTGATTCGCTCGCCACTTAATTCAACATTTGGGCGTTCGTTGTAAAGGCGAGAAGTAGCGTACGCAAGAAAAGGTGCAGGTACGCTTAAAGGCTGATTTATACTTCTGCGTCGGACCTACGCCGTATCCTCTATTCCGCAAGTTACACGTTGGTTTTCATTTATACTTCTGCGTTGTTGTCCGCGTCAATGTGCAATTACACATGCAGACCACTAGTAGGCAGTGTCCATGGGCATATTGATGGTGTAACCCACAGTATCAAGAAAAGCCGAAGAAGAAGCAGCTTGTTTGTGTACATTGTCGGAGTAGCAGCAGCAGCAACCGTTCTTGCAGCTTGAGTTGTTGTATCTAATGCAAATTAAGCATCTCTAGTTGATTAGTAGAGTTAAAAAAGAGGCGATCTGGCGCTGGAATGCGTTTTTGAAATCATGCAGAGTGCTCATGGCCGCTGTTTTCAGTATCGGTTGAGCCCTGCCAATGGTGAGTTCCCAGACCCAACATCTTGATGTGGCTCTGGCTTGTCAGGCTAGTCTCACAGGGCTGACCACACCCCTAAATTGGCAATGAAGGATCTAATTGGAACTTCCTGGGAGGCCCCCGGTTTTACAGTTGTGGCAGAGAAATTCTGTCAGAACTGTTACATCTGCGCAGCGAATGACGTGGGAAGACGAAGTAAGCCACAAACTTACTGTTCACTCCACATCAGAACTTCCTTTTTCAGCACGTCATGATGAGTGTGGGTTGAATGTTTCCCAAGTAGAAAAGCTGATGCTACGGCTGTTATCCCAAGGTGGGGGGGTACCATAAAGATTGTCCAGTGATAATGGGACACACTTTGTAAATAAAGTAATCACAGAATTGGCAAATGGATTGAGAATACATTTGAAAATTCACCCACAAAGTGGTGGTGCAGTGGAAAGGACAAAGCAGACTGTAAAAAACAAATTGTGTAAAATTATGGAAAGGGACCAGGACAGCCCTCAGCCCACATGAAATTCCTACAGGTCGGCCTATGTGAGTGGGAATTGAGCCTCCTCCCCAGCCGGGCCTTGCGGCGGTCGATGAACAATTAAGAAAGTATGTGATGTCTTTATGTAAAACTATCAAATCTCTCCAATCGCAGGTGAAAGCTGCTTTGCCGGACAGTGGATCTGGGTCAGAGACTTCCGGAGGAAGGCGTGGAACTGTCCAAGGCGGTTGGGGCCATATGAGATCATCCTGACAACCAACACTGCCATCAAGGTTGACGAACCAGATTCCTGGATTCACGTGTCGCATTGCAAATCTTACCAACCTGACAACACGTAAACGGAGCCGAGGAACTACACCTGCCGAAAAGAGATCGCAACATCTTGGAGGATGAAAACGTTAAGACATCTGTGGGGCCGGTCAGACAAGCATGGAGTCTGAGATAATGTAGTATTAAATTGAATTATATTCGGGAAGGGAATTACCCCGAAGGTACTGTAGTATTGTATAATATTATATTGACAACTGGAGGTTGTTCAAATCGTCAGTGGAGGAGTCAGATTAGTAAATGGTAAATGGACTGCATTTATATAGCGCTTTTAACAGACCAATGGCCATCCAAAGCGCTTTACACATTGCCTCACATTCACACACCGACGGCGGTGTCAGCCATGCAAGGCGCCATCCAGCTCGTCGGGAGCAGCTAGGGTTAGGTGTCTTGCTCATGGACACCTCGACACTTGGTCAGGTGGAACCGGGGATTGAACCACCAACCTTCTGGTGTGTAGACAACCTACATGAACCACTGAGCCACTGCCGCCAATATCATTAGTAGATATTGAGAATTTCCAAGACACTGTGCAGATGCAGTAGATCATCCATGTATTATTTTCCTACTGTGTATTGAATATGTATTCAAATATAGTAGGGAACTATATACAGGTGCTGGTCATATACTTAGAATATCATCAAAAAGTGGATTTATTTCACTAATTCCGTTCAAAAAGTGAAACTTGTATATTATATTCATTCATTACACACAGACTGATATATTTCAAATGTTTATTTCTTTTAATTTTGATGATTATAACGGACAACTAAGGAAAATCCCAAACTCAGTATCTCAGAAAATTAGAATATTGTGAAAAGGTTCAATATTGAAGACACCTGGGGCCACACTCTAATCAGCTAAATAACTCAAAACACCTGCAAATGCCTTTAAATGGTCTCTCAGTCTAGTTCTGTAGGTTACACAAACATGGGGAAGACTGCTGACTTAACAGTTGTCCAAAAGACGACCATCGACACCTTGCACAAGGAGGGCAAGACACAAAAGGTCATTGCAAAAGAGGCTGGCTGTTCACAGAGCTCTGTGTCCAAGCACATTAATAGAGAGGCGAAGGGAAGGAAGAAAAAAGTGTACAAGCAATAGGGATAACCGCACCCTGGAGAGGATTGTGAAACAAAACCCATTCAAAAATGTGGGGGAGATTCACAAAGAGTGGACAGCAGCTGGAGTCAGTGCTTCAAGAACCACTACGCACAGACGTATGCAAGAGAATGGGTTTCAGCTGTCGCATTCCTTGTGTCAAGCCACTCTTGAACAAGAGACAGCATCAGAAGCGTCTCGCCTGGGCTAAAGACAAAAAGGACTGGACTGCTGCTGAGTGGTCCAAAGTTATGTTCTCTGATGAGAGTAAATTTTGCATTTCCTTTGGAAATCAGGGTCCCAGAGCCTGGAGGAAGAGAGGAGAGGCACACAATCCACGCTGCTTGAGGTCCAGTGTAAAGTTTCCACAGTCAGTGATGGTTTGGGGTGCCATGTCATCTGCTGGTGTTGGTCCACTGTGTTTTCTGAGGTCCAAGGTCAACGCACCCGCATACCAGGAAGTTTTAAAGCACTTCATGCTTCCTGCTGCTGACCAACTTTATGGAGATGCAGATTTCATTTTCCAACCGGACTTGGCACCTGCACACAGTGCCAAAGCAACCAGTGCCTGGTTTAAGGACCATGGTATCCCTGTTCTTAATTGGCCAGCAAACTCGCCTGACCTTAACCCCATAGAAAATCTATGGGCTATTGTGAAGAGGAAGATGCGATATGCCAGACCCAACAATGCAGAAGAGCTGAAGGCCACTATCAAAGCAACCTGGGCTCTCATAACACCTGAGCAGTGCCACAGACTGATCGACTCCATGCCACGCCGCATTGCTGCAGTAATTCAGGCAAAAGGAGCCCAAACTAAGTATTGAGTGCTGTACATGTTCATACTTTTCAGTTGGCCAAGATTTCTAAAAATCCTTTCTTTGTATTGGTCTTAAGTTATATTCTTATTTTCTGAGATACTGAGTTTGGGATTTTCCTTAGTTGTCAGTTATAATCATCAAAATTAAAATAAATAAACATTTGAAATATATCAGTCTGTGTAATGAATGAATGTAATATACAAGTTTCCCTTTTTGAATGGAATTAGTGAAATAAATCCACTTTTTGATGATATTCTAATTATATGACCAGCACCTGTATATATTCTGTCCTCTTTATTCTGTGCCAATTCACCAGTTTATGTGGAATAATACAGTATGTCTGTGTGTTGTTGGGTCAATGAATCACAAGAGGTTAACATTGAGGGGCATTTACATGACATCGCTTTTAACTAAAAATGGAAAATGTTTTCTGCATTTGGACTTTCACTTACACGACAATGGCATTTTGGGGGCCTGAAAACGCAAACCTTTAAAAATGAGTTTCAAAGGGCAAGTTTTTGAAAGTGATATTGTTATTGTCTCTGTGTTAAACACAAAACGGTGACCTCATGTGCATGTGTATTTCATGTTTGGTCTATTGGAGCATAGTTATTTACAAAGAAAATACAGACTTTATAGCTGTTTTTGCAGATCTATGTGAACAGGGACCGTTTTGACTACATTGTCACCTGTATGCGAAAAACACAAAGAAAAACTTTGCTGTTTTTAGTACATCATTGTTGTGTAAATGTACCCATAGTTCTATAGGATATAACATCAGCTTCTATGCTGAGTGATCAATTAATAATTGACCTCATTAATTAGCAGATTTGCTCCAATAATGAGTTAACGAGTCTTCCAGGTGGTACAAATGATGTTCTGTTTGGCTTTAAAAGCCTTGGTTGGTTTGAAACTTTTGTTGGCATTTGCTTTCTTAGTGGCTTAGTTTGTGTTATACGATGGGCTTGATTAAAGTTACTGTTTTATTGGTTCTTTATCACCAATTGGTGTGGCATGGTGAGTTATTTTTTGGTTTTTGTTTGCTTGTAGTAAATGTAATTTTTTGTATTTAATGTTTAACGTCTGTGTTTTTCAGTGTTCAGCTCCCCAATTAAAGATGGATCCTTAGATTTATCCTGGAGTGATGTTGGGAGGATCGTTAAAGAAAAAGGTTTGTAGACCTTATATACTCAAGCAGCTGTGAAAAATATTATACACCAGTGTTTTACCAAATGAGAAGTTTATCTATTATCTTTACTCTTTTAATTCCTTTTTTTTTCTGTGTAAAGCCCTTTTGAATTACCGTAGTGTATGAAATGTGCTCCATAAATAAACTTGCCTTGCCTCTTGTTTCTTAATCTAACATGCTGTTGTTGTACTAAAGTATTATGAGTGTATACTAACCCATTTACATGGTTATTGTTACTTTTGGTATTAGCTGAGGGATCCGGTTCTGTCATCAGCCAGGATGATACTGAGGGATCTGGTTCTGTCACAAACCAGGACGATACTGAGGGATCCGGTTCTGTCACCAACCAGGAAGATGCTGAGGGATCCGGTTCTGTCATCAGCCAGGACGATACTGAGGGATCCGGTTCTGTCACCAACCAGGAAGATGCTGAGGGATCGGGTTCTGTCAGCAACCAGGACGATGCAGAGGGATCGGGTTCTGTCAGCAACCAGGACGATGCTGAGGGATCGGGTTCTGTCAGCAACCAAGACGATGCTGAGGGATCGGGTTCTGTCACCAACCAAGACGATGCTGAGGGATCGGGTTCTGTCACCAACCAGGAAGATGCCGAGGGATCGGGTTCTGTCACCAACCAGGAAGATGCCGAGGGATCGGGTTCTGTCACCAACCAGGAAGATGCCGAGGGATCGGGTTCTGTCACCAACCAGGAAGATGCCGAGGGATCGGGTTCTGTCACCAACCAGGAAGATGCCGAGGGATCCGGTTCTGTCACCAACCAGGAAGATGCCGAGGGATCCGGTTCTGTCACCAACCAGGAAGATGCCGAGGGATCCGGTTCTGTCACCAACCAGGAAGATGCCGAGGGATCCGGTTCTGTCACCAACCAGGAAGATGCCGAGGGATCGGGTTCTGTCACCAACCAGGACGATGCCGAGGGATCGGGTTCTGTCACCAACCAGGAAGATGCCGAAGGATCCGGTTCTGTCACCAACCAGGAAGATGCAGAGGGATCCGGTTCTGTCACCAACCAGGAAGATGCAGAGGGATCCGGTTCTGTCACCAACCAGGAAGATGCAGAGGGATCCGGTTCTGTCACCAACCAGGAAGATGCAGAGGGATCCGGTTCTGTCACCAACCAGGAAGATGCAGAGGGATCCGGTTCTGTCACCAACCAGGAAGATGCAGAGGGATCCGGTTCTGTCACCAACCAGGAAGATGCCGAGGGATCCGGTTCTGTCACCAACCAGGAAGATGCCGAGGGATCCGGTTCTGTCACCAACCAGGAAGATGCAGAGGGATCGGGTTCTGTCACCAACCAGGAAGATGCAGAGGGATCGGGTTAAAATAAAACAAAATAAAATTTTATCTTTTTGAATGTGTTGCCTGGGTTGGTTTTTGTTAACCCCACTTTGCTTGTAGATAAAGCGTTTACAGCCACTTGGGTTAGTTTATGACCATTAACAGGTGGCCTGTCTTTGAGGTTGAGCTTTTCCCAACAAATCTTGCACCGTAAACACTGATTCTTCTTCGTTTAAATTCTTTGAAAACTATGAGAGGAAATTGACTGTAATCATTTGCAGATATTGTTGAAGCAGAAGGAATAGTTTGCCCAAAATTTGCTTACCATGAATATCATGGCTCAAAAGACTTGTCTTCATCCATGAAACCCAAGGCTGGAGGGGAGGTTTCTAATTTTTTTCTCTGAAAAGCAAATTAAATGGTGGATCCATGAGTAGTCTGTATGATACAGGTGATCATTATGTCAAGTATTGAAGTTGTTTCACTGGGTGTGTAAAACTGCCCATAACTGCTGGTCTAGGATCAGTTTTCTCTAATAATAGCATATTGGTGAAATTGATCCAGTGTGTTAGGGCATGAAAGATTTACAAGTTTTGCAGCATTGAGCAATGTAGTCAATCACAAACCTATCAGTTGATTAATGCAATAGCCAATCCGATGCGTTTCAGCTGGAATCCACTCAACTCAAAAGTTCTGGAGTTCTGCACACTCACAAATCCTCTTGATATAAGTGTGTATGCGACAAAAATTACGTCACCGCGGAGTTGGCGGTCGTGCGCATTGAGAGTGCTAGACCCAATTTCGCTTGCCGTTGTGCACATGCAGTCAGCGGAGCCAGGCGAATGTATAAACACTTTTGGATGCACTGACAGTGATTCGCTCGCCACTTAATTCAACATTTGGGCGTTCGTTGTAAAGGCGAGAAGTAGCGTACGCAAGAAAAGGTGCAGGTACGCTTAAAGGCTGATTTATACTTCTGCGTCGGACCTACGCCGTATCCTCTATTCCGCAAGTTACACGTTGGTTTTCATTTATACTTCTGCGTTGTTGTCCGCGTCAATGTGCAATTACACATGCAGACCACTAGTAGGCAGTGTCCATGGGCATATTGATGGTGTAACCCACAGTATCAAGAAAAGCCGAAGAAGAAGCAGCTTGTTTGTGTACATTGTCGGAGTAGCAGCAGCAGCAACCGTTCTTGCAGCTTGAGTTGTTGTATCTAATGCAAATTAAGCATCTCTAGTTGATTAGTAGAGTTAAAAAAGAGGCGATCTGGCGCTGGAATGCGTTTTTGAAATCATGCAGAGTGCTCATGGCCGCTG
Source organism: Gobio gobio (assembly GCF_949357685.1). Taxonomy (NCBI): domain Eukaryota; kingdom Metazoa; phylum Chordata; class Actinopteri; order Cypriniformes; family Gobionidae; genus Gobio; species Gobio gobio. The sequence goes on along the minus strand of NC_137117.1, from coordinate 5,281,474 downwards.
TTTTCAGTATCGGTTGAGCCCTGCCAATGGTGAGTTCCCAGACCCAACATCTTGATGTGGCTCTGGCTTGTCAGGCTAGTCTCACAGGGCTGACCACACCCCTAAATTGGCAATGAAGGATCTAATTGGAACTTCCTGGGAGGCCCCCGGTTTTACAGTTGTGGCAGAGAAATTCTGTCAGAACTGTTACATCTGCGCAGCGAATGACGTGGGAAGACGAAGTAAGCCACAAACTTACTGTTCACTCCACATCAGAACTTCCTTTTTCAGCACGTCATGATGAGTGTGGGTTGAATGTTTCCCAAGTAGAAAAGCTGATGCTACGGCTGTTATCCCAAGGTGGGGGGGTACCATAAAGATTGTCCAGTGATAATGGGACACACTTTGTAAATAAAGTAATCACAGAATTGGCAAATGGATTGAGAATACATTTGAAAATTCACCCACAAAGTGGTGGTGCAGTGGAAAGGACAAAGCAGACTGTAAAAAACAAATTGTGTAAAATTATGGAAAGGGACCAGGACAGCCCTCAGCCCACATGAAATTCCTACAGGTCGGCCTATGTGAGTGGGAATTGAGCCTCCTCCCCAGCCGGGCCTTGCGGCGGTCGATGAACAATTAAGAAAGTATGTGATGTCTTTATGTAAAACTATCAAATCTCTCCAATCGCAGGTGAAAGCTGCTTTGCCGGACAGTGGATCTGGGTCAGAGACTTCCGGAGGAAGGCGTGGAACTGTCCAAGGCGGTTGGGGCCATATGAGATCATCCTGACAACCAACACTGCCATCAAGGTTGACGAACCAGATTCCTGGATTCACGTGTCGCATTGCAAATCTTACCAACCTGACAACACGTAAACGGAGCCGAGGAACTACACCTGCCGAAAAGAGATCGCAACATCTTGGAGGATGAAAACGTTAAGACATCTGTGGGGCCGGTCAGACAAGCATGGAGTCTGAGATAATGTAGTATTAAATTGAATTATATTCGGGAAGGGAATTACCCCGAAGGTACTGTAGTATTGTATAATATTATATTGACAACTGGAGGTTGTTCAAATCGTCAGTGGAGGAGTCAGATTAGTAAATGGTAAATGGACTGCATTTATATAGCGCTTTTAACAGACCAATGGCCATCCAAAGCGCTTTACACATTGCCTCACATTCACACACCGACAGCGGTGTCAGCCATGCAAGGCGCCATCCAGCTCGTCGGGAGCAGCTAGGGTTAGGTGTCTTGCTCATGGACACCTCGACACTTGGTCAGGTGGAACCGGGGATTGAACCACCAACCTTCTGGTGTGTAGACAACCTACATGAACCACTGAGCCACTGCCGCCAATATCATTAGTAGATATTGAGAATTTCCAAGACACTGTGCAGATGCAGTAGATCATCCATGTATTATTTTCCTACTGTGTATTGAATATGTATTCAAATATAGTAGGGAACTATATACAGGTGCTGGTCATATACTTAGAATATCATCAAAAAGTGGATTTATTTCACTAATTCCGTTCAAAAAGTGAAACTTGTATATTATATTCATTCATTACACACAGACTGATATATTTCAAATGTTTATTTCTTTTAATTTTGATGATTATAACGGACAACTAAGGAAAATCCCAAACTCAGTATCTCAGAAAATTAGAATATTGTGAAAAGGTTCAATATTGAAGACACCTGGGGCCACACTCTAATCAGCTAAATAACTCAAAACACCTGCAAATGCCTTTAAATGGTCTCTCAGTCTAGTTCTGTAGGTTACACAAACATGGGGAAGACTGCTGACTTAACAGTTGTCCAAAAGACGACCATCGACACCTTGCACAAGGAGGGCAAGACACAAAAGGTCATTGCAAAAGAGGCTGGCTGTTCACAGAGCTCTGTGTCCAAGCACATTAATAGAGAGGCGAAGGGAAGGAAGAAAAAAGTGTACAAGCAATAGGGATAACCGCACCCTGGAGAGGATTGTGAAACAAAACCCATTCAAAAATGTGGGGGAGATTCACAAAGAGTGGACAGCAGCTGGAGTCAGTGCTTCAAGAACCACTACGCACAGACGTATGCAAGAGAATGGGTTTCAGCTGTCGCATTCCTTGTGTCAAGCCACTCTTGAACAAGAGACAGCATCAGAAGCGTCTCGCCTGGGCTAAAGACAAAAAGGACTGGACTGCTGCTGAGTGGTCCAAAGTTATGTTCTCTGATGAGAGTAAATTTTGCATTTCCTTTGGAAATCAGGGTCCCAGAGCCTGGAGGAAGAGAGGAGAGGCACACAATCCACGCTGCTTGAGGTCCAGTGTAAAGTTTCCACAGTCAGTGATGGTTTGGGGTGCCATGTCATCTGCTGGTGTTGGTCCACTGTGTTTTCTGAGGTCCAAGGTCAACGCACCCGCATACCAGGAAGTTTTAAAGCACTTCATGCTTCCTGCTGCTGACCAACTTTATGGAGATGCAGATTTCATTTTCCAACCGGACTTGGCACCTGCACACAGTGCCAAAGCAACCAGTGCCTGGTTTAAGGACCATGGTATCCCTGTTCTTAATTGGCCAGCAAACTCGCCTGACCTTAACCCCATAGAAAATCTATGGGCTATTGTGAAGAGGAAGATGCGATATGCCAGACCCAACAATGCAGAAGAGCTGAAGGCCACTATCAAAGCAACCTGGGCTCTCATAACACCTGAGCAGTGCCACAGACTGATCGACTCCATGCCACGCCGCATTGCTGCAGTAATTCAGGCAAAAGGAGCCCAAACTAAGTATTGAGTGCTGTACATGTTCATACTTTTCAGTTGGCCAAGATTTCTAAAAATCCTTTCTTTGTATTGGTCTTAAGTTATATTCTTATTTTCTGAGATACTGAGTTTGGGATTTTCCTTAGTTGTCAGTTATAATCATCAAAATTAAAATAAATAAACATTTGAAATATATCAGTCTGTGTAATGAATGAATGTAATATACAAGTTTCCCTTTTTGAATGGAATTAGTGAAATAAATCCACTTTTTGATGATATTCTAATTATATGACCAGCACCTGTATATATTCTGTCCTCTTTATTCTGTGCCAATTCACCAGTTTATGTGGAATAATACAGTATGTCTGTGTGTTGTTGGGTCAATGAATCACAAGAGGTTAACATTGAGGGGCATTTACATGACATCGCTTTTAACTAAAAATGGAAAATGTTTTCTGCATTTGGACTTTCACTTACACGACAATGGCATTTTGGGGGCCTGAAAACGCAAACCTTTAAAAATGAGTTTCAAAGGGCAAGTTTTTGAAAGTGATATTGTTATTGTCTCTGTGTTAAACACAAAACGGTGACCTCATGTGCATGTGTATTTCATGTTTGGTCTATTGGAGCATAGTTATTTACAAAGAAAATACAGACTTTATAGCTGTTTTTGCAGATCTATGTGAACAGGGACCGTTTTGACTACATTGTCACCTGTATGCGAAAAACACAAAGAAAAACTTTGCTGTTTTTAGTACATCATTGTTGTGTAAATGTACCCATAGTTCTATAGGATATAACATCAGCTTCTATGCTGAGTGATCAATTAATAATTGACCTCATTAATTAGCAGATTTGCTCCAATAATGAGTTAACGAGTCTTCCAGGTGGTACAAATGATGTTCTGTTTGGCTTTAAAAGCCTTGGTTGGTTTGAAACTTTTGTTGGCATTTGCTTTCTTAGTGGCTTAGTTTGTGTTATACGATGGGCTTGATTAAAGTTACTGTTTTATTGGTTCTTTATCACCAATTGGTGTGGCATGGTGAGTTATTTTTTGGTTTTTGTTTGCTTGTAGTAAATGTAATTTTTTGTATTTAATGTTTAACGTCTGTGTTTTTCAGTGTTCAGCTCCCCAATTAAAGATGGATCCTTAGATTTATCCTGGAGTGATGTTGGGAGGATCGTTAAAGAAAAAGGTTTGTAGACCTTATATACTCAAGCAGCTGTGAAAAATATTATACACCAGTGTTTTACCAAATGAGAAGTTTATCTATTATCTTTACTCTTTTAATTCCTTTTTTTTTCTGTGTAAAGCCCTTTTGAATTACCGTAGTGTATGAAATGTGCTCCATAAATAAACTTGCCTTGCCTCTTGTTTCTTAATCTAACATGCTGTTGTTGTACTAAAGTATTATGAGTGTATACTAACCCATTTACATGGTTATTGTTACTTTTGGTATTAGCTGAGGGATCCGGTTCTGTCATCAGCCAGGATGATACTGAGGGATCTGGTTCTGTCACAAACCAGGACGATACTGAGGGATCCGGTTCTGTCACCAACCAGGAAGATGCTGAGGGATCCGGTTCTGTCATCAGCCAGGACGATACTGAGGGATCCGGTTCTGTCACCAACCAGGAAGATGCTGAGGGATCGGGTTCTGTCAGCAACCAGGACGATGCAGAGGGATCGGGTTCTGTCAGCAACCAGGACTATGCTGAGGGATCGGGTTCTGTCAGCAACCAAGACGATGCTGAGGGATCGGGTTCTGTCACCAACCAAGACGATGCTGAGGGATCGGGTTCTGTCACCAACCAGGAAGATGCCGAGGGATCGGGTTCTGTCACCAACCAGGAAGATGCCGAGGGATCGGGTTCTGTCACCAACCAGGAAGATGCCGAGGGATCGGGTTCTGTCACCAACCAGGAAGATGCCGAGGGATCGGGTTCTGTCACCAACCAGGAAGATGCCGAGGGATCCGGTTCTGTCACCAACCAGGAAGATGCCGAGGGATCCGGTTCTGTCACCAACCAGGAAGATGCCGAGGGATCCGGTTCTGTCACCAACCAGGAAGATGCCGAGGGATCCGGTTCTGTCACCAACCAGGAAGATGCCGAGGGATCGGGTTCTGTCACCAACCAGGACGATGCCGAGGGATCGGGTTCTGTCACCAACCAGGAAGATGCCGAGGGATCCGGTTCTGTCACCAACCAGGAAGATGCCGAGGGATCCGGTTCTGTCACCAACCAGGAAGATGCCGAGGGATCCGGTTCTGTCACCAACCAGGAAGATGCCGAGGGATCGGGTTCTGTCACCAACCAGGAAGATGCCGAGGGATCGGGTTCTGTCACCAACCAGGACGATGCCGAGGGATCGGGTTCTGTCACCAACCAGGAAGATGCCGAAGGATCCGGTTCTGTCACCAACCAGGAAGATGCAGAGGGATCCGGTTCTGTCACCAACCAGGAAGATGCAGAGGGATCCGGTTCTGTCACCAACCAGGAAGATGCAGAGGGATCCGGTTCTGTCACCAACCAGGAAGATGCAGAGGGATCCGGTTCTGTCACCAACCAGGAAGATGCAGAGGGATCCGGTTCTGTCACCAACCAGGAAGATGCAGAGGGATCCGGTTCTGTCACCAACCAGGAAGATGCCGAGGGATCCGGTTCTGTCACCAACCAGGAAGATGCCGAGGGATCCGGTTCTGTCACCAACCAGGAAGATGCAGAGGGATCGGGTTCTGTCACCAACCAGGAAGATGCAGAGGGATCGGGTTAAAATAAAACAAAATAAAATTTTATCTTTTTGAATGTGTTGCCTGGGTTGGTTTTTGTTAACCCCACTTTGCTTGTAGATAAAGCGTTTACAGCCACTTGGGTTAGTTTATGACCATTAACAGGTGGCCTGTCTTTGAGGTTGAGCTTTTCCCAACAAATCTTGCACCGTAAACACTGATTCTTCTTCGTTTAAATTCTTTGAAAACTATGAGAGGAAATTGACTGTAATCATTTGCAGATATTGTTGAAGCAGAAGGAATAGTTTGCCCAAAATTTGCTTACCATGAATATCATGGCTCAAAAGACTTGTCTTCATCCATGAAACCCAAGGCTGGAGGGGAGGTTTCTAATTTTTTTTTCTCTGAAAAGCAAATTAAATGGTGGATCCATGAGTAGTCTGTATGATACAGGTGATCATTATGTCAAGTATTGAAGTTGTTTCACTGGGTGTGTAAAACTGCTGGTCTAGGATCAGTTTTCTCTAATAATAGCATATTGGTGAAATTGATCCAGTGTGTTAGGGCATGAAAGATTTACAAGTTTTGCAGCATTGAGCAATGTAGTCAATCACAAACCTATCAGTTGATTAATGCAATAGCCAATCCGATGCGTTTCAGCTGGAATCCACTCAACTCAAAAGTTCTGGAGTTCTGCACACTCACAAATCCTCTTGATATAAGTGTGTATGCGACAAAAATTACGTCACCGCGGAGTTGGCGGTCGTGCGCATTGAGAGTGCTAGACCCAATTTCGCTTGCCGTTGTGCACATGCAGTCAGCGGAGCCAGGCGAATGTATAAACACTTTTGGATGCACTGACAGTGATTCGCTCGCCACTTAATTCAACATTTGGGCGTTCGTTGTAAAGGCGAGAAGTAGCGTACGCAAGAAAAGGTGCAGGTACGCTTAAAGGCTGATTTATACTTCTGCGTCGGACCTACGCCGTATCCTCTATTCCGCAAGTTACACGTTGGTTTTCATTTATACTTCTGCGTTGTTGTCCGCGTCAATGTGCAATTACACATGCAGACCACTAGTAGGCAGTGTCCATGGGCATATTGATGGTGTAACCCACAGTATCAAGAAAAGCCGAAGAAGAAGCAGCTTGTTTGTGTACATTGTCGGAGTAGCAGCAGCAGCAACCGTTCTTGCAGCTTGAGTTGTTGTATCTAATGCAAATTAAGCATCTCTAGTTGATTAGTAGAGTTAAAAAAGAGGCGATCTGGCGCTGGAATGCGTTTTTGAAATCATGCAGAGTGCTCATGGCCGCTGTTTTCAGTATCGGTTGAGCCCTGCCAATGGTGAGTTCCCAGACCCAACATCTTGATGTGGCTCTGGCTTGTCAGGCTAGTCTCACAGGGCTGACCACACCCCTAAATTGGCAATGAAGGATCTAATTGGAACTTCCTGGGAGGCCCCCGGTTTTACAGTTGTGGCAGAGAAATTCTGTCAGAACTGTTACATCTGCGCAGCGAATGACGTGGGAAGACGAAGTAAGCCACAAACTTACTGTTCACTCCACATCAGAACTTCCTTTTTCAGCACGTCATGATGAGTGTGGGTTGAATGTTTCCCAAGTAGAAAAGCTGATGCTACGGCTGTTATCCCAAGGTGGGGGGGTACCATAAAGATTGTCCAGTGATAATGGGACACACTTTGTAAATAAAGTAATCACAGAATTGGCAAATGGATTGAGAATACATTTGAAAATTCACCCACAAAGTGGTGGTGCAGTGGAAAGGACAAAGCAGACTGTAAAAAACAAATTGTGTAAAATTATGGAAAGGGACCAGGACAGCCCTCAGCCCACATGAAATTCCTACAGGTCGGCCTATGTGAGTGGGAATTGAGCCTCCTCCCCAGCCGGGCCTTGCGGCGGTCGATGAACAATTAAGAAAGTATGTGATGTCTTTATGTAAAACTATCAAATCTCTCCAATCGCAGGTGAAAGCTGCTTTGCCGGACAGTGGATCTGGGTCAGAGACTTCCGGAGGAAGGCGTGGAACTGTCCAAGGCGGTTGGGGCCATATGAGATCATCCTGACAACCAACACTGCCATCAAGGTTGACGAACCAGATTCCTGGATTCACGTGTCGCATTGCAAATCTTACCAACCTGACAACACGTAAACGGAGCCGAGGAACTACACCTGCCGAAAAGAGATCGCAACATCTTGGAGGATGAAAACGTTAAGACATCTGTGGGGCCGGTCAGACAAGCATGGAGTCTGAGATAATGTAGTATTAAATTGAATTATATTCGGGAAGGGAATTACCCCGAAGGTACTGTAGTATTGTATAATATTATATTGACAACTGGAGGTTGTTCAAATCGTCAGTGGAGGAGTCAGATTAGTAAATGGTAAATGGACTGCATTTATATAGCGCTTTTAACAGACCAATGGCCATCCAAAGCGCTTTACACATTGCCTCACATTCACACACCGACGGCGGTGTCAGCCATGCAAGGCGCCATCCAGCTCGTCGGGAGCAGCTAGGGTTAGGTGTCTTGCTCATGGACACCTCGACACTTGGTCAGGTGGAACCGGGGATTGAACCACCAACCTTCTGGTGTGTAGACAACCTACATGAACCACTGAGCCACTGCCGCCAATATCATTAGTAGATATTGAGAATTTCCAAGACACTGTGCAGATGCAGTAGATCATCCATGTATTATTTTCCTACTGTGTATTGAATATGTATTCAAATATAGTAGGGAACTATATACAGGTGCTGGTCATATACTTAGAATATCATCAAAAAGTGGATTTATTTCACTAATTCCGTTCAAAAAGTGAAACTTGTATATTATATTCATTCATTACACACAGACTGATATATTTCAAATGTTTATTTCTTTTAATTTTGATGATTATAACGGACAACTAAGGAAAATCCCAAACTCAGTATCTCAGAAAATTAGAATATTGTGAAAAGGTTCAATATTGAAGACACCTGGGGCCACACTCTAATCAGCTAAATAACTCAAAACACCTGCAAATGCCTTTAAATGGTCTCTCAGTCTAGTTCTGTAGGTTACACAAACATGGGGAAGACTGCTGACTTAACAGTTGTCCAAAAGACGACCATCGACACCTTGCACAAGGAGGGCAAGACACAAAAGGTCATTGCAAAAGAGGCTGGCTGTTCACAGAGCTCTGTGTCCAAGCACATTAATAGAGAGGCGAAGGGAAGGAAGAAAAAAGTGTACAAGCAATAGGGATAACCGCACCCTGGAGAGGATTGTGAAACAAAACCCATTCAAAAATGTGGGGGAGATTCACAAAGAGTGGACAGCAGCTGGAGTCAGTGCTTCAAGAACCACTACGCACAGACGTATGCAAGAGAATGGGTTTCAGCTGTCGCATTCCTTGTGTCAAGCCACTCTTGAACAAGAGACAGCATCAGAAGCGTCTCGCCTGGGCTAAAGACAAAAAGGACTGGACTGCTGCTGAGTGGTCCAAAGTTATGTTCTCTGATGAGAGTAAATTTTGCATTTCCTTTGGAAATCAGGGTCCCAGAGCCTGGAGGAAGAGAGGAGAGGCACACAATCCACGCTGCTTGAGGTCCAGTGTAAAGTTTCCACAGTCAGTGATGGTTTGGGGTGCCATGTCATCTGCTGGTGTTGGTCCACTGTGTTTTCTGAGGTCCAAGGTCAACGCACCCGCATACCAGGAAGTTTTAAAGCACTTCATGCTTCCTGCTGCTGACCAACTTTATGGAGATGCAGATTTCATTTTCCAACCGGACTTGGCACCTGCACACAGTGCCAAAGCAACCAGTGCCTGGTTTAAGGACCATGGTATCCCTGTTCTTAATTGGCCAGCAAACTCGCCTGACCTTAACCCCATAGAAAATCTATGGGCTATTGTGAAGAGGAAGATGCGATATGCCAGACCCAACAATGCAGAAGAGCTGAAGGCCACTATCAAAGCAACCTGGGCTCTCATAACACCTGAGCAGTGCCACAGACTGATCGACTCCATGCCACGCCGCATTGCTGCAGTAATTCAGGCAAAAGGAGCCCAAACTAAGTATTGAGTGCTGTACATGTTCATACTTTTCAGTTGGCCAAGATTTCTAAAAATCCTTTCTTTGTATTGGTCTTAAGTTATATTCTTATTTTCTGAGATACTGAGTTTGGGATTTTCCTTAGTTGTCAGTTATAATCATCAAAATTAAAATAAATAAACATTTGAAATATATCAGTCTGTGTAATGAATGAATGTAATATACAAGTTTCCCTTTTTGAATGGAATTAGTGAAATAAATCCACTTTTTGATGATATTCTAATTATATGACCAGCACCTGTATATATTCTGTCCTCTTTATTCTGTGCCAATTCACCAGTTTATGTGGAATAATACAGTATGTCTGTGTGTTGTTGGGTCAATGAATCACAAGAGGTTAACATTGAGGGGCATTTACATGACATCGCTTTTAACTAAAAATGGAAAATGTTTTCTGCATTTGGACTTTCACTTACACGACAATGGCATTTTGGGGGCCTGAAAACGCAAACCTTTAAAAATGAGTTTCAAAGGGCAAGTTTTTGAAAGTGATATTGTTATTGTCTCTGTGTTAAACACAAAACGGTGACCTCATGTGCATGTGTATTTCATGTTTGGTCTATTGGAGCATAGTTATTTACAAAGAAAATACAGACTTTATAGCTGTTTTTGCAGATCTATGTGAACAGGGACCGTTTTGACTACATTGTCACCTGTATGCGAAAAACACAAAGAAAAACTTTGCTGTTTTTAGTACATCATTGTTGTGTAAATGTACCCATAGTTCTATAGGATATAACATCAGCTTCTATGCTGAGTGATCAATTAATAATTGACCTCATTAATTAGCAGATTTGCTCCAATAATGAGTTAACGAGTCTTCCAGGTGGTACAAATGATGTTCTGTTTGGCTTTAAAAGCCTTGGTTGGTTTGAAACTTTTGTTGGCATTTGCTTTCTTAGTGGCTTAGTTTGTGTTATACGATGGGCTTGATTAAAGTTACTGTTTTATTGGTTCTTTATCACCAATTGGTGTGGCATGGTGAGTTATTTTTTGGTTTTTGTTTGCTTGTAGTAAATGTAATTTTTTGTATTTAATGTTTAACGTCTGTGTTTTTCAGTGTTCAGCTCCCCAATTAAAGATGGATCCTTAGATTTATCCTGGAGTGATGTTGGGAGGATCGTTAAAGAAAAAGGTTTGTAGACCTTATATACTCAAGCAGCTGTGAAAAATATTATACACCAGTGTTTTACCAAATGAGAAGTTTATCTATTATCTTTACTCTTTTAATTCCTTTTTTTTTCTGTGTAAAGCCCTTTTGAATTACCGTAGTGTATGAAATGTGCTCCATAAATAAACTTGCCTTGCCTCTTGTTTCTTAATCTAACATGCTGTTGTTGTACTAAAGTATTATGAGTGTATACTAACCCATTTACATGGTTATTGTTACTTTTGGTATTAGCTGAGGGATCCGGTTCTGTCATCAGCCAGGATGATACTGAGGGATCTGGTTCTGTCACAAACCAGGACGATACTGAGGGATCCGGTTCTGTCACCAACCAGGAAGATGCTGAGGGATCCGGTTCTGTCATCAGCCAGGACGATACTGAGGGATCCGGTTCTGTCACCAACCAGGAAGATGCTGAGGGATCGGGTTCTGTCAGCAACCAGGACGATGCAGAGGGATCGGGTTCTGTCAGCAACCAGGACGATGCTGAGGGATCGGGTTCTGTCAGCAACCAAGACGATGCTGAGGGATCGGGTTCTGTCACCAACCAAGACGATGCTGAGGGATCGGGTTCTGTCACCAACCAGGAAGATGCCGAGGGATCGGGTTCTGTCACCAACCAGGAAGATGCCGAGGGATCGGGTTCTGTCACCAACCAGGAAGATGCCGAGGGATCGGGTTCTGTCACCAACCAGGAAGATGCCGAGGGATCGGGTTCTGTCACCAACCAGGAAGATGCCGAGGGATCCGGTTCTGTCACCAACCAGGAAGATGCCGAGGGATCCGGTTCTGTCACCAACCAGGAAGATGCCGAGGGATCCGGTTCTGTCACCAACCAGGAAGATGCCGAGGGATCGGGTTCTGTCACCAACCAGGAAGATGCCGAGGGATCGGGTTCTGTCACCAACCAGGACGATGCCGAGGGATCGGGTTCTGTCACCAACCAGGAAGATGCCGAAGGATCCGGTTCTGTCACCAACCAGGAAGATGCAGAGGGATCCGGTTCTGTCACCAACCAGGAAGATGCAGAGGGATCCGGTTCTGTCACCAACCAGGAAGATGCAGAGGGATCCGGTTCTGTCACCAACCAGGAAGATGCAGAGGGATCCGGTTCTGTCACCAACCAGGAAGATGCAGAGGGATCCGGTTCTGTCACCAACCAGGAAGATGCCGAGGGATCCGGTTCTGTCACCAACCAGGAAGATGCCGAGGGATCCGGTTCTGTCACCAACCAGGAAGATGCAGAGGGATCGGGTTCTGTCACCAACCAGGAAGATGCAGAGGGATCGGGTTAAAATAAAACAAAATAAAATTTTATCTTTTTGAATGTGTTGCCTGGGTTGGTTTTTGTTAACCCCACTTTGCTTGTAGATAAAGCGTTTACAGCCACTTGGGTTAGTTTATGACCATTAACAGGTGGCCTGTCTTTGAGGTTGAGCTTTTCCCAACAAATCTTGCACCGTAAACACTGATTCTTCTTCGTTTAAATTCTTTGAAAACTATGAGAGGAAATTGACTGTAATCATTTGCAGATATTGTTGAAGCAGAAGGAATAGTTTGCCCAAAATTTGCTTACCATGAATATCATGGCTCAAAAGACTTGTCTTCATCCATGAAACCCAAGGCTGGAGGGGAGGTTTCTAATTTTTTTTTCTCTGAAAAGCAAATTAAATGGTGGATCCATGAGTAGTCTGTATGATACAGGTGATCATTATGTCAAGTATTGAAGTTGTTTCACTGGGTGTGTAAAACTGCCCATAACTGCTGGTCTAGGATCAGTTTTCTCTAATAATAGCATATTGGTGAAATTGATCCAGTGTGTTAGGGCATGAAAGATTTACAAGTTTTGCAGCATTGAGCAATGTAGTCAATCACAAACCTATCAGTTGATTAATGCAATAGCCAATCCGATGCGTTTCAGCTGGAATCCACTCAACTCAAAAGTTCTGGAGTTCTGCACACTCACAAATCCTCTTGATATAAGTGTGTATGCGACAAAAATTACGTCACCGCGGAGTTGGCGGTCGTGCGCATTGAGAGTGCTAGACCCAATTTCGCTTGCCGTTGTGCACATGCAGTCAGCGGAGCCAGGCGAATGTATAAACACTTTTGGATGCACTGACAGTGATTCGCTCGCCACTTAATTCAACATTTGGGCGTTCGTTGTAAAGGCGAGAAGTAGCGTACGCAAGAAAAGGTGCAGGTACGCTTAAAGGCTGATTTATACTTCTGCGTCGGACCTACGCCGTATCCTCTATTCCGCAAGTTACACGTTGGTTTTCATTTATACTTCTGCGTTGTTGTCCGCGTCAATGTGCAATTACACATGCAGACCACTAGTAGGCAGTGTCCATGGGCATATTGATGGTGTAACCCACAGTATCAAGAAAAGCCGAAGAAGAAGCAGCTTGTTTGTGTACATTGTCGGAGTAGCAGCAGCAGCAACCGTTCTTGCAGCTTGAGTTGTTGTATCTAATGCAAATTAAGCATCTCTAGTTGATTAGTAGAGTTAAAAAAGAGGCGATCTGGCGCTGGAATGCGTTTTTGAAATCATGCAGAGTGCTCATGGCCGCTGTTTTCAGTATCGGTTGAGCCCTGCCAATGGTGAGTTCCCAGACCCAACATCTTGATGTGGCTCTGGCTTGTCAGGCTAGTCTCACAGGGCTGACCACACCCCTAAATTGGCAATGAAGGATCTAATTGGAACTTCCTGGGAGGCCCCCGGTTTTACAGTTGTGGCAGAGAAATTCTGTCAGAACTGTTACATCTGCGCAGCGAATGACGTGGGAAGACGAAGTAAGCCACAAACTTACTGTTCACTCCACATCAGAACTTCCTTTTTCAGCACGTCATGATGAGTGTGGGTTGAATGTTTCCCAAGTAGAAAAGCTGATGCTACGGCTGTTATCCCAAGGTGGGGGGGTACCATAAAGATTGTCCAGTGATAATGGGACACACTTTGTAAATAAAGTAATCACAGAATTGGCAAATGGATTGAGAATACATTTGAAAATTCACCCACAAAGTGGTGGTGCAGTGGAAAGGACAAAGCAGACTGTAAAAAACAAATTGTGTAAAATTATGGAAAGGGACCAGGACAGCCCTCAGCCCACATGAAATTCCTACAGGTCGGCCTATGTGAGTGGGAATTGAGCCTCCTCCCCAGCCGGGCCTTGCGGCGGTCGATGAACAATTAAGAAAGTATGTGATGTCTTTATGTAAAACTATCAAATCTCTCCAATCGCAGGTGAAAGCTGCTTTGCCGGACAGTGGATCTGGGTCAGAGACTTCCGGAGGAAGGCGTGGAACTGTCCAAGGCGGTTGGGGCCATATGAGATCATCCTGACAACCAACACTGCCATCAAGGTTGACGAACCAGATTCCTGGATTCACGTGTCGCATTGCAAATCTTACCAACCTGACAACACGTAAACGGAGCCGAGGAACTACACCTGCCGAAAAGAGATCGCAACATCTTGGAGGATGAAAACGTTAAGACATCTGTGGGGCCGGTCAGACAAGCATGGAGTCTGAGATAATGTAGTATTAAATTGAATTATATTCGGGAAGGGAATTACCCCGAAGGTACTGTAGTATTGTATAATATTATATTGACAACTGGAGGTTGTTCAAATCGTCAGTGGAGGAGTCAGATTAGTAAATGGTAAATGGACTGCATTTATATAGCGCTTTTAACAGACCAATGGCCATCCAAAGCGCTTTACACATTGCCTCACATTCACACACCGACGGCGGTGTCAGCCATGCAAGGCGCCATCCAGCTCGTCGGGAGCAGCTAGGGTTAGGTGTCTTGCTCATGGACACCTCGACACTTGGTCAGGTGGAACCGGGGATTGAACCACCAACCTTCTGGTGTGTAGACAACCTACATGAACCACTGAGCCACTGCCGCCAATATCATTAGTAGATATTGAGAATTTCCAAGACACTGTGCAGATGCAGTAGATCATCCATGTATTATTTTCCTACTGTGTATTGAATATGTATTCAAATATAGTAGGGAACTATATACAGGTGCTGGTCATATACTTAGAATATCATCAAAAAGTGGATTTATTTCACTAATTCCGTTCAAAAAGTGAAACTTGTATATTATATTCATTCATTACACACAGACTGATATATTTCAAATGTTTATTTCTTTTAATTTTGATGATTATAACGGACAACTAAGGAAAATCCCAAACTCAGTATCTCAGAAAATTAGAATATTGTGAAAAGGTTCAATATTGAAGACACCTGGGGCCACACTCTAATCAGCTAAATAACTCAAAACACCTGCAAATGCCTTTAAATGGTCTCTCAGTCTAGTTCTGTAGGTTACACAAACATGGGGAAGACTGCTGACTTAACAGTTGTCCAAAAGACGACCATCGACACCTTGCACAAGGAGGGCAAGACACAAAAGGTCATTGCAAAAGAGGCTGGCTGTTCACAGAGCTCTGTGTCCAAGCACATTAATAGAGAGGCGAAGGGAAGGAAGAAAAAAGTGTACAAGCAATAGGGATAACCGCACCCTGGAGAGGATTGTGAAACAAAACCCATTCAAAAATGTGGGGGAGATTCACAAAGAGTGGACAGCAGCTGGAGTCAGTGCTTCAAGAACCACTACGCACAGACGTATGCAAGAGAATGGGTTTCAGCTGTCGCATTCCTTGTGTCAAGCCACTCTTGAACAAGAGACAGCATCAGAAGCGTCTCGCCTGGGCTAAAGACAAAAAGGACTGGACTGCTGCTGAGTGGTCCAAAGTTATGTTCTCTGATGAGAGTAAATTTTGCATTTCCTTTGGAAATCAGGGTCCCAGAGCCTGGAGGAAGAGAGGAGAGGCACACAATCCACGCTGCTTGAGGTCCAGTGTAAAGTTTCCACAGTCAGTGATGGTTTGGGGTGCCATGTCATCTGCTGGTGTTGGTCCACTGTGTTTTCTGAGGTCCAAGGTCAACGCACCCGCATACCAGGAAGTTTTAAAGCACTTCATGCTTCCTGCTGCTGACCAACTTTATGGAGATGCAGATTTCATTTTCCAACCGGACTTGGCACCTGCACACAGTGCCAAAGCAACCAGTGCCTGGTTTAAGGACCATGGTATCCCTGTTCTTAATTGGCCAGCAAACTCGCCTGACCTTAACCCCATAGAAAATCTATGGGCTATTGTGAAGAGGAAGATGCGATATGCCAGACCCAACAATGCAGAAGAGCTGAAGGCCACTATCAAAGCAACCTGGGCTCTCATAACACCTGAGCAGTGCCACAGACTGATCGACTCCATGCCACGCCGCATTGCTGCAGTAATTCAGGCAAAAGGAGCCCAAACTAAGTATTGAGTGCTGTACATGTTCATACTTTTCAGTTGGCCAAGATTTCTAAAAATCCTTTCTTTGTATTGGTCTTAAGTTATATTCTTATTTTCTGAGATACTGAGTTTGGGATTTTCCTTAGTTGTCAGTTATAATCATCAAAATTAAAATAAATAAACATTTGAAATATATCAGTCTGTGTAATGAATGAATGTAATATACAAGTTTCCCTTTTTGAATGGAATTAGTGAAATAAATCCACTTTTTGATGATATTCTAATTATATGACCAGCACCTGTATATATTCTGTCCTCTTTATTCTGTGCCAATTCACCAGTTTATGTGGAATAATACAGTATGTCTGTGTGTTGTTGGGTCAATGAATCACAAGAGGTTAACATTGAGGGGCATTTACATGACATCGCTTTTAACTAAAAATGGAAAATGTTTTCTGCATTTGGACTTTCACTTACACGACAATGGCATTTTGGGGGCCTGAAAACGCAAACCTTTAAAAATGAGTTTCAAAGGGCAAGTTTTTGAAAGTGATATTGTTATTGTCTCTGTGTTAAACACAAAACGGTGACCTCATGTGCATGTGTATTTCATGTTTGGTCTATTGGAGCATAGTTATTTACAAAGAAAATACAGACTTTATAGCTGTTTTTGCAGATCTATGTGAACAGGGACCGTTTTGACTACATTGTCACCTGTATGCGAAAAACACAAAGAAAAACTTTGCTGTTTTTAGTACATCATTGTTGTGTAAATGTACCCATAGTTCTATAGGATATAACATCAGCTTCTATGCTGAGTGATCAATTAATAATTGACCTCATTAATTAGCAGATTTGCTCCAATAATGAGTTAACGAGTCTTCCAGGTGGTACAAATGATGTTCTGTTTGGCTTTAAAAGCCTTGGTTGGTTTGAAACTTTTGTTGGCATTTGCTTTCTTAGTGGCTTAGTTTGTGTTATACGATGGGCTTGATTAAAGTTACTGTTTTATTGGTTCTTTATCACCAATTGGTGTGGCATGGTGAGTTATTTTTTGGTTTTTGTTTGCTTGTAGTAAATGTAATTTTTTGTATTTAATGTTTAACGTCTGTGTTTTTCAGTGTTCAGCTCCCCAATTAAAGATGGATCCTTAGATTTATCCTGGAGTGATGTTGGGAGGATCGTTAAAGAAAAAGGTTTGTAGACCTTATATACTCAAGCAGCTGTGAAAAATATTATACACCAGTGTTTTACCAAATGAGAAGTTTATCTATTATCTTTACTCTTTTAATTCCTTTTTTTTTCTGTGTAAAGCCCTTTTGAATTACCGTAGTGTATGAAATGTGCTCCATAAATAAACTTGCCTTGCCTCTTGTTTCTTAATCTAACATGCTGTTGTTGTACTAAAGTATTATGAGTGTATACTAACCCATTTACATGGTTATTGTTACTTTTGGTATTAGCTGAGGGATCCGGTTCTGTCATCAGCCAGGATGATACTGAGGGATCTGGTTCTGTCACAAACCAGGACGATACTGAGGGATCCGGTTCTGTCACCAACCAGGAAGATGCTGAGGGATCCGGTTCTGTCATCAGCCAGGACGATACTGAGGGATCCGGTTCTGTCACCAACCAGGAAGATGCTGAGGGATCGGGTTCTGTCAGCAACCAGGACGATGCAGAGGGATCGGGTTCTGTCAGCAACCAGGACGATGCTGAGGGATCGGGTTCTGTCAGCAACCAAGACGATGCTGAGGGATCGGGTTCTGTCACCAACCAAGACGATGCTGAGGGATCGGGTTCTGTCACCAACCAGGAAGATGCCGAGGGATCGGGTTCTGTCACCAACCAGGAAGATGCCGAGGGATCGGGTTCTGTCACCAACCAGGAAGATGCCGAGGGATCGGGTTCTGTCACCAACCAGGAAGATGCCGAGGGATCGGGTTCTGTCACCAACCAGGAAGATGCCGAGGGATCCGGTTCTGTCACCAACCAGGAAGATGCCGAGGGATCCGGTTCTGTCACCAACCAGGAAGATGCCGAGGGATCCGGTTCTGTCACCAACCAGGAAGATGCCGAGGGATCCGGTTCTGTCACCAACCAGGAAGATGCCGAGGGATCGGGTTCTGTCACCAACCAGGACGATGCCGAGGGATCGGGTTCTGTCACCAACCAGGAAGATGCCGAAGGATCCGGTTCTGTCACCAACCAGGAAGATGCAGAGGGATCCGGTTCTGTCACCAACCAGGAAGATGCAGAGGGATCCGGTTCTGTCACCAACCAGGAAGATGCAGAGGGATCCGGTTCTGTCACCAACCAGGAAGATGCAGAGGGATCCGGTTCTGTCACCAACCAGGAAGATGCAGAGGGATCCGGTTCTGTCACCAACCAGGAAGATGCAGAGGGATCCGGTTCTGTCACCAACCAGGAAGATGCCGAGGGATCCGGTTCTGTCACCAACCAGGAAGATGCCGAGGGATCCGGTTCTGTCACCAACCAGGAAGATGCAGAGGGATCGGGTTCTGTCACCAACCAGGAAGATGCAGAGGGATCGGGTTAAAATAAAACAAAATAAAATTTTATCTTTTTGAATGTGTTGCCTGGGTTGGTTTTTGTTAACCCCACTTTGCTTGTAGATAAAGCGTTTACAGCCACTTGGGTTAGTTTATGACCATTAACAGGTGGCCTGTCTTTGAGGTTGAGCTTTTCCCAACAAATCTTGCACCGTAAACACTGATTCTTCTTCGTTTAAATTCTTTGAAAACTATGAGAGGAAATTGACTGTAATCATTTGCAGATATTGTTGAAGCAGAAGGAATAGTTTGCCCAAAATTTGCTTACCATGAATATCATGGCTCAAAAGACTTGTCTTCATCCATGAAACCCAAGGCTGGAGGGGAGGTTTCTAATTTTTTTCTCTGAAAAGCAAATTAAATGGTGGATCCATGAGTAGTCTGTATGATACAGGTGATCATTATGTCAAGTATTGAAGTTGTTTCACTGGGTGTGTAAAACTGCCCATAACTGCTGGTCTAGGATCAGTTTTCTCTAATAATAGCATATTGGTGAAATTGATCCAGTGTGTTAGGGCATGAAAGATTTACAAGTTTTGCAGCATTGAGCAATGTAGTCAATCACAAACCTATCAGTTGATTAATGCAATAGCCAATCCGATGCGTTTCAGCTGGAATCCACTCAACTCAAAAGTTCTGGAGTTCTGCACACTCACAAATCCTCTTGATATAAGTGTGTATGCGACAAAAATTACGTCACCGCGGAGTTGGCGGTCGTGCGCATTGAGAGTGCTAGACCCAATTTCGCTTGCCGTTGTGCACATGCAGTCAGCGGAGCCAGGCGAATGTATAAACACTTTTGGATGCACTGACAGTGATTCGCTCGCCACTTAATTCAACATTTGGGCGTTCGTTGTAAAGGCGAGAAGTAGCGTACGCAAGAAAAGGTGCAGGTACGCTTAAAGGCTGATTTATACTTCTGCGTCGGACCTACGCCGTATCCTCTATTCCGCAAGTTACACGTTGGTTTTCATTTATACTTCTGCGTTGTTGTCCGCGTCAATGTGCAATTACACATGCAGACCACTAGTAGGCAGTGTCCATGGGCATATTGATGGTGTAACCCACAGTATCAAGAAAAGCCGAAGAAGAAGCAGCTTGTTTGTGTACATTGTCGGAGTAGCAGCAGCAGCAACCGTTCTTGCAGCTTGAGTTGTTGTATCTAATGCAAATTAAGCATCTCTAGTTGATTAGTAGAGTTAAAAAAGAGGCGATCTGGCGCTGGAATGCGTTTTTGAAATCATGCAGAGTGCTCATGGCCGCTGTTTTCAGTATCGGTTGAGCCCTGCCAATGGTGAGTTCCCAGACCCAACATCTTGATGTGGCTCTGGCTTGTCAGGCTAGTCTCACAGGGCTGACCACACCCCTAAATTGGCAATGAAGGATCTAATTGGAACTTCCTGGGAGGCCCCCGGTTTTACAGTTGTGGCAGAGAAATTCTGTCAGAACTGTTACATCTGCGCAGCGAATGACGTGGGAAGACGAAGTAAGCCACAAACTTACTGTTCACTCCACATCAGAACTTCCTTTTTCAGCACGTCATGATGAGTGTGGGTTGAATGTTTCCCAAGTAGAAAAGCTGATGCTACGGCTGTTATCCCAAGGTGGGGGGGTACCATAAAGATTGTCCAGTGATAATGGGACACACTTTGTAAATAAAGTAATCACAGAATTGGCAAATGGATTGAGAATACATTTGAAAATTCACCCACAAAGTGGTGGTGCAGTGGAAAGGACAAAGCAGACTGTAAAAAACAAATTGTGTAAAATTATGGAAAGGGACCAGGACAGCCCTCAGCCCACATGAAATTCCTACAGGTCGGCCTATGTGAGTGGGAATTGAGCCTCCTCCCCAGCCGGGCCTTGCGGCGGTCGATGAACAATTAAGAAAGTATGTGATGTCTTTATGTAAAACTATCAAATCTCTCCAATCGCAGGTGAAAGCTGCTTTGCCGGACAGTGGATCTGGGTCAGAGACTTCCGGAGGAAGGCGTGGAACTGTCCAAGGCGGTTGGGGCCATATGAGATCATCCTGACAACCAACACTGCCATCAAGGTTGACGAACCAGATTCCTGGATTCACGTGTCGCATTGCAAATCTTACCAACCTGACAACACGTAAACGGAGCCGAGGAACTACACCTGCCGAAAAGAGATCGCAACATCTTGGAGGATGAAAACGTTAAGACATCTGTGGGGCCGGTCAGACAAGCATGGAGTCTGAGATAATGTAGTATTAAATTGAATTATATTCGGGAAGGGAATTACCCCGAAGGTACTGTAGTATTGTATAATATTATATTGACAACTGGAGGTTGTTCAAATCGTCAGTGGAGGAGTCAGATTAGTAAATGGTAAATGGACTGCATTTATATAGCGCTTTTAACAGACCAATGGCCATCCAAAGCGCTTTACACATTGCCTCACATTCACACACCGACGGCGGTGTCAGCCATGCAAGGCGCCATCCAGCTCGTCGGGAGCAGCTAGGGTTAGGTGTCTTGCTCATGGACACCTCGACACTTGGTCAGGTGGAACCGGGGATTGAACCACCAACCTTCTGGTGTGTAGACAACCTACATGAACCACTGAGCCACTGCCGCCAATATCATTAGTAGATATTGAGAATTTCCAAGACACTGTGCAGATGCAGTAGATCATCCATGTATTATTTTCCTACTGTGTATTGAATATGTATTCAAATATAGTAGGGAACTATATACAGGTGCTGGTCATATACTTAGAATATCATCAAAAAGTGGATTTATTTCACTAATTCCGTTCAAAAAGTGAAACTTGTATATTATATTCATTCATTACACACAGACTGATATATTTCAAATGTTTATTTCTTTTAATTTTGATGATTATAACGGACAACTAAGGAAAATCCCAAACTCAGTATCTCAGAAAATTAGAATATTGTGAAAAGGTTCAATATTGAAGACACCTGGGGCCACACTCTAATCAGCTAAATAACTCAAAACACCTGCAAATGCCTTTAAATGGTCTCTCAGTCTAGTTCTGTAGGTTACACAAACATGGGGAAGACTGCTGACTTAACAGTTGTCCAAAAGACGACCATCGACACCTTGCACAAGGAGGGCAAGACACAAAAGGTCATTGCAAAAGAGGCTGGCTGTTCACAGAGCTCTGTGTCCAAGCACATTAATAGAGAGGCGAAGGGAAGGAAGAAAAAAGTGTACAAGCAATAGGGATAACCGCACCCTGGAGAGGATTGTGAAACAAAACCCATTCAAAAATGTGGGGGAGATTCACAAAGAGTGGACAGCAGCTGGAGTCAGTGCTTCAAGAACCACTACGCACAGACGTATGCAAGAGAATGGGTTTCAGCTGTCGCATTCCTTGTGTCAAGCCACTCTTGAACAAGAGACAGCATCAGAAGCGTCTCGCCTGGGCTAAAGACAAAAAGGACTGGACTGCTGCTGAGTGGTCCAAAGTTATGTTCTCTGATGAGAGTAAATTTTGCATTTCCTTTGGAAATCAGGGTCCCAGAGCCTGGAGGAAGAGAGGAGAGGCACACAATCCACGTTGCTTGAGGTCCAGTGTAAAGTTTCCACAGTCAGTGATGGTTTGGGGTGCCATGTCATCTGCTGGTGTTGGTCCACTGTGTTTTCTGAGGTCCAAGGTCAACGCACCCGCATACCAGGAAGTTTTAAAGCACTTCATGCTTCCTGCTGCTGACCAACTTTATGGAGATGCAGATTTCATTTTCCAACCGGACTTGGCACCTGCACACAGTGCCAAAGCAACCAGTGCCTGGTTTAAGGACCATGGTATCCCTGTTCTTAATTGGCCAGCAAACTCGCCTGACCTTAACCCCATAGAAAATCTATGGGCTATTGTGAAGAGGAAGATGCGATATGCCAGACCCAACAATGCAGAAGAGCTGAAGGCCACTATCAAAGCAACCTGGGCTCTCATAACACCTGAGCAGTGCCACAGACTGATCGACTCCATGCCACGCCGCATTGCTGCAGTAATTCAGGCAAAAGGAGCCCAAACTAAGTATTGAGTGCTGTACATGTTCATACTTTTCAGTTGGCCAAGATTTCTAAAAATCCTTTCTTTGTATTGGTCTTAAGTTATATTCTTATTTTCTGAGATACTGAGTTTGGGATTTTCCTTAGTTGTCAGTTATAATCATCAAAATTAAAATAAATAAACATTTGAAATATATCAGTCTGTGTAATGAATGAATGTAATATACAAGTTTCCCTTTTTGAATGGAATTAGTGAAATAAATCCACTTTTTGATGATATTCTAATTATATGACCAGCACCTGTATATATTCTGTCCTCTTTATTCTGTGCCAATTCACCAGTTTATGTGGAATAATACAGTATGTCTGTGTGTTGTTGGGTCAATGAATCACAAGAGGTTAACATTGAGGGGCATTTACATGACATCGCTTTTAACTAAAAATGGAAAATGTTTTCTGCATTTGGACTTTCACTTACACGACAATGGCATTTTGGGGGCCTGAAAACGCAAACCTTTAAAAATGAGTTTCAAAGGGCAAGTTTTTGAAAGTGATATTGTTATTGTCTCTGTGTTAAACACAAAACGGTGACCTCATGTGCATGTGTATTTCATGTTTGGTCTATTGGAGCATAGTTATTTACAAAGAAAATACAGACTTTATAGCTGTTTTTGCAGATCTATGTGAACAGGGACCGTTTTGACTACATTGTCACCTGTATGCGAAAAACACAAAGAAAAACTTTGCTGTTTTTAGTACATCATTGTTGTGTAAATGTACCCATAGTTCTATAGGATATAACATCAGCTTCTATGCTGAGTGATCAATTAATAATTGACCTCATTAATTAGCAGATTTGCTCCAATAATGAGTTAACGAGTCTTCCAGGTGGTACAAATGATGTTCTGTTTGGCTTTAAAAGCCTTGGTTGGTTTGAAACTTTTGTTGGCATTTGCTTTCTTAGTGGCTTAGTTTGTGTTATACGATGGGCTTGATTAAAGTTACTGTTTTATTGGTTCTTTATCACCAATTGGTGTGGCATGGTGAGTTATTTTTTGGTTTTTGTTTGCTTGTAGTAAATGTAATTTTTTGTATTTAATGTTTAACGTCTGTGTTTTTCAGTGTTCAGCTCCCCAATTAAAGATGGATCCTTAGATTTATCCTGGAGTGATGTTGGGAGGATCGTTAAAGAAAAAGGTTTGTAGACCTTATATACTCAAGCAGCTGTGAAAAATATTATACACCAGTGTTTTACCAAATGAGAAGTTTATCTATTATCTTTACTCTTTTAATTCCTTTTTTTTTCTGTGTAAAGCCCTTTTGAATTACCGTAGTGTATGAAATGTGCTCCATAAATAAACTTGCCTTGCCTCTTGTTTCTTAATCTAACATGCTGTTGTTGTACTAAAGTATTATGAGTGTATACTAACCCATTTACATGGTTATTGTTACTTTTGGTATTAGCTGAGGGATCCGGTTCTGTCATCAGCCAGGATGATACTGAGGGATCTGGTTCTGTCACAAACCAGGACGATACTGAGGGATCCGGTTCTGTCACCAACCAGGAAGATGCTGAGGGATCCGGTTCTGTCATCAGCCAGGACGATACTGAGGGATCCGGTTCTGTCACCAACCAGGAAGATGCTGAGGGATCGGGTTCTGTCAGCAACCAGGACGATGCAGAGGGATCGGGTTCTGTCAGCAACCAGGACGATGCTGAGGGATCGGGTTCTGTCAGCAACCAAGACGATGCTGAGGGATCGGGTTCTGTCACCAACCAAGACGATGCTGAGGGATCGGGTTCTGTCACCAACCAGGAAGATGCCGAGGGATCGGGTTCTGTCACCAACCAGGAAGATGCCGAGGGATCGGGTTCTGTCACCAACCAGGAAGATGCCGAGGGATCGGGTTCTGTCACCAACCAGGAAGATGCCGAGGGATCGGGTTCTGTCACCAACCAGGAAGATGCCGAGGGATCCGGTTCTGTCACCAACCAGGAAGATGCCGAGGGATCCGGTTCTGTCACCAACCAGGAAGATGCCGAGGGATCCGGTTCTGTCACCAACCAGGAAGATGCCGAGGGATCGGGTTCTGTCACCAACCAGGACGATGCCGAGGGATCGGGTTCTGTCACCAACCAGGAAGATGCCGAAGGATCCGGTTCTGTCACCAACCAGGAAGATGCAGAGGGATCCGGTTCTGTCACCAACCAGGAAGATGCAGAGGGATCCGGTTCTGTCACCAACCAGGAAGATGCCGAGGGATCCGGTTCTGTCACCAACCAGGAAGATGCAGAGGGATCCGGTTCTGTCACCAACCAGGAAGATGCCGAGGGATCCGGTTCTGTCACCAACCAGGAAGATGCCGAGGGATCCGGTTCTGTCACCAACCAGGAAGATGCAGAGGGATCGGGTTCTGTCACCAACCAGGAAGATGCAGAGGGATCCGTTTCTGTCACCAACCAGGAAGATGCTGAGGGATCCGTTTCTGTCACCAACCAGGACGATGCAGAGGGATCGGGTTAAAATAAAACAAAATAAAATTTTATCTTTTTGAATGTGTTGCCTGGGTTGGTTTTTGTTAACCCCACTTTGCTTGTAGATAAAGCGTTTACAGCCACTTGGGTTAGTTTATGACCATTAACAGGTGGCCTGTCTTTGAGGTTGAGCTTTTCCCAACAAATCTTGCACCGTAAACACTGATTCTTCTTCGTTTAAATTCTTTGAAAACTATGAGAGGAAATTGACTGTAATCATTTGCAGATATTGTTGAAGCAGAAGGAATAGTTTGCCCAAAATTTGCTTACCATGAATATCATGGCTCAAAAGACTTGTCTTCATCCATGAAACCCAAGGCTGGAGGGGAGGTTTCTAATTTTTTTTCTCTGAAAAGCAAATTAAATGGTGGATCCATGAGTAGTCTGTATGATACAGGTGATCATTATGTCAAGTATTGAAGTTGTTTCACTGGGTGTGTAAAACTGCCCATAACTGCTGGTCTAGGATCAGTTTTCTCTAATAATAGCATATTGGTGAAATTGATCCAGTGTGTTAGGGCATGAAAGATTTACAAGTTTTGCAGCATTGAGCAATGTAGTCAATCACAAACCTATCAGTTGATTAATGCAATAGCCAATCCGATGCGTTTCAGCTGGAATCCACTCAACTCAAAAGTTCTGGAGTTCTGCACACTCACAAATCCTCTTGATATAAGTGTGTATGCGACAAAAATTACGTCACCGCGGAGTTGGCGGTCGTGCGCATTGAGAGTGCTAGACCCAATTTCGCTTGCCGTTGTGCACATGCAGTCAGCGGAGCCAGGCGAATGTATAAACACTTTTGGATGCACTGACAGTGATTCGCTCGCCACTTAATTCAACATTTGGGCGTTCGTTGTAAAGGCGAGAAGTAGCGTACGCAAGAAAAGGTGCAGGTACGCTTAAAGGCTGATTTATACTTCTGCGTCGGACCTACGCCGTATCCTCTATTCCGCAAGTTACACGTTGGTTTTCATTTATACTTCTGCGTTGTTGTCCGCGTCAATGTGCAATTACACATGCAGACCACTAGTAGGCAGTGTCCATGGGCATATTGATGGTGTAACCCACAGTATCAAGAAAAGCCGAAGAAGAAGCAGCTTGTTTGTGTACATTGTCGGAGTAGCAGCAGCAGCAACCGTTCTTGCAGCTTGAGTTGTTGTATCTAATGCAAATTAAGCATCTCTAGTTGATTAGTAGAGTTAAAAAAGAGGCGATCTGGCGCTGGAATGCGTTTTTGAAATCATGCAGAGTGCTCATGGCCGCTGTTTTCAGTATCGGTTGAGCCCTGCCAATGGTGAGTTCCCAGACCCAACATCTTGATGTGGCTCTGGCTTGTCAGGCTAGTCTCACAGGGCTGACCACACCCCTAAATTGGCAATGAAGGATCTAATTGGAACTTCCTGGGAGGCCCCCGGTTTTACAGTTGTGGCAGAGAAATTCTGTCAGAACTGTTACATCTGCGCAGCGAATGACGTGGGAAGACGAAGTAAGCCACAAACTTACTGTTCACTCCACATCAGAACTTCCTTTTTCAGCACGTCATGATGAGTGTGGGTTGAATGTTTCCCAAGTAGAAAAGCTGATGCTACGGCTGTTATCCCAAGGTGGGGGGGTACCATAAAGATTGTCCAGTGATAATGGGACACACTTTGTAAATAAAGTAATCACAGAATTGGCAAATGGATTGAGAATACATTTGAAAATTCACCCACAAAGTGGTGGTGCAGTGGAAAGGACAAAGCAGACTGTAAAAAACAAATTGTGTAAAATTATGGAAAGGGACCAGGACAGCCCTCAGCCCACATGAAATTCCTACAGGTCGGCCTATGTGAGTGGGAATTGAGCCTCCTCCCCAGCCGGGCCTTGCGGCGGTCGATGAACAATTAAGAAAGTATGTGATGTCTTTATGTAAAACTATCAAATCTCTCCAATCGCAGGTGAAAGCTGCTTTGCCGGACAGTGGATCTGGGTCAGAGACTTCCGGAGGAAGGCGTGGAACTGTCCAAGGCGGTTGGGGCCATATGAGATCATCCTGACAACCAACACTGCCATCAAGGTTGACGAACCAGATTCCTGGATTCACGTGTCGCATTGCAAATCTTACCAACCTGACAACACGTAAACGGAGCCGAGGAACTACACCTGCCGAAAAGAGATCGCAACATCTTGGAGGATGAAAACGTTAAGACATCTGTGGGGCCGGTCAGACAAGCATGGAGTCTGAGATAATGTAGTATTAAATTGAATTATATTCGGGAAGGGAATTACCCCGAAGGTACTGTAGTATTGTATAATATTATATTGACAACTGGAGGTTGTTCAAATCGTCAGTGGAGGAGTCAGATTAGTAAATGGTAAATGGACTGCATTTATATAGCGCTTTTAACAGACCAATGGCCATCCAAAGCGCTTTACACATTGCCTCACATTCACACACCGACGGCGGTGTCAGCCATGCAAGGCGCCATCCAGCTCGTCGGGAGCAGCTAGGGTTAGGTGTCTTGCTCATGGACACCTCGACACTTGGTCAGGTGGAACCGGGGATTGAACCACCAACCTTCTGGTGTGTAGACAACCTACATGAACCACTGAGCCACTGCCGCCAATATCATTAGTAGATATTGAGAATTTCCAAGACACTGTGCAGATGCAGTAGATCATCCATGTATTATTTTCCTACTGTGTATTGAATATGTATTCAAATATAGTAGGGAACTATATACAGGTGCTGGTCATATACTTAGAATATCATCAAAAAGTGGATTTATTTCACTAATTCCGTTCAAAAAGTGAAACTTGTATATTATATTCATTCATTACACACAGACTGATATATTTCAAATGTTTATTTCTTTTAATTTTGATGATTATAACGGACAACTAAGGAAAATCCCAAACTCAGTATCTCAGAAAATTAGAATATTGTGAAAAGGTTCAATATTGAAGACACCTGGGGCCACACTCTAATCAGCTAAATAACTCAAAACACCTGCAAATGCCTTTAAATGGTCTCTCAGTCTAGTTCTGTAGGTTACACAAACATGGGGAAGACTGCTGACTTAACAGTTGTCCAAAAGACGACCATCGACACCTTGCACAAGGAGGGCAAGACACAAAAGGTCATTGCAAAAGAGGCTGGCTGTTCACAGAGCTCTGTGTCCAAGCACATTAATAGAGAGGCGAAGGGAAGGAAGAAAAAAGTGTACAAGCAATAGGGATAACCGCACCCTGGAGAGGATTGTGAAACAAAACCCATTCAAAAATGTGGGGGAGATTCACAAAGAGTGGACAGCAGCTGGAGTCAGTGCTTCAAGAACCACTACGCACAGACGTATGCAAGAGAATGGGTTTCAGCTGTCGCATTCCTTGTGTCAAGCCACTCTTGAACAAGAGACAGCATCAGAAGCGTCTCGCCTGGGCTAAAGACAAAAAGGACTGGACTGCTGCTGAGTGGTCCAAAGTTATGTTCTCTGATGAGAGTAAATTTTGCATTTCCTTTGGAAATCAGGGTCCCAGAGCCTGGAGGAAGAGAGGAGAGGCACACAATCCACGTTGCTTGAGGTCCAGTGTAAAGTTTCCACAGTCAGTGATGGTTTGGGGTGCCATGTCATCTGCTGGTGTTGGTCCACTGTGTTTTCTGAGGTCCAAGGTCAACGCACCCGCATACCAGGAAGTTTTAAAGCACTTCATGCTTCCTGCTGCTGACCAACTTTATGGAGATGCAGATTTCATTTTCCAACCGGACTTGGCACCTGCACACAGTGCCAAAGCAACCAGTGCCTGGTTTAAGGACCATGGTATCCCTGTTCTTAATTGGCCAGCAAACTCGCCTGACCTTAACCCCATAGAAAATCTATGGGCTATTGTGAAGAGGAAGATGCGATATGCCAGACCCAACAATGCAGAAGAGCTGAAGGCCACTATCAAAGCAACCTGGGCTCTCATAACACCTGAGCAGTGCCACAGACTGATCGACTCCATGCCACGCCGCATTGCTGCAGTAATTCAGGCAAAAGGAGCCCAAACTAAGTATTGAGTGCTGTACATGTTCATACTTTTCAGTTGGCCAAGATTTCTAAAAATCCTTTCTTTGTATTGGTCTTAAGTTATATTCTTATTTTCTGAGATACTGAGTTTGGGATTTTCCTTAGTTGTCAGTTATAATCATCAAAATTAAAATAAATAAACATTTGAAATATATCAGTCTGTGTAATGAATGAATGTAATATACAAGTTTCCCTTTTTGAATGGAATTAGTGAAATAAATCCACTTTTTGATGATATTCTAATTATATGACCAGCACCTGTATATATTCTGTCCTCTTTATTCTGTGCCAATTCACCAGTTTATGTGGAATAATACAGTATGTCTGTGTGTTGTTGGGTCAATGAATCACAAGAGGTTAACATTGAGGGGCATTTACATGACATCGCTTTTAACTAAAAATGGAAAATGTTTTCTGCATTTGGACTTTCACTTACACGACAATGGCATTTTGGGGGCCTGAAAACGCAAACCTTTAAAAATGAGTTTCAAAGGGCAAGTTTTTGAAAGTGATATTGTTATTGTCTCTGTGTTAAACACAAAACGGTGACCTCATGTGCATGTGTATTTCATGTTTGGTCTATTGGAGCATAGTTATTTACAAAGAAAATACAGACTTTATAGCTGTTTTTGCAGATCTATGTGAACAGGGACCGTTTTGACTACATTGTCACCTGTATGCGAAAAACACAAAGAAAAACTTTGCTGTTTTTAGTACATCATTGTTGTGTAAATGTACCCATAGTTCTATAGGATATAACATCAGCTTCTATGCTGAGTGATCAATTAATAATTGACCTCATTAATTAGCAGATTTGCTCCAATAATGAGTTAACGAGTCTTCCAGGTGGTACAAATGATGTTCTGTTTGGCTTTAAAAGCCTTGGTTGGTTTGAAACTTTTGTTGGCATTTGCTTTCTTAGTGGCTTAGTTTGTGTTATACGATGGGCTTGATTAAAGTTACTGTTTTATTGGTTCTTTATCACCAATTGGTGTGGCATGGTGAGTTATTTTTTGGTTTTTGTTTGCTTGTAGTAAATGTAATTTTTTGTATTTAATGTTTAACGTCTGTGTTTTTCAGTGTTCAGCTCCCCAATTAAAGATGGATCCTTAGATTTATCCTGGAGTGATGTTGGGAGGATCGTTAAAGAAAAAGGTTTGTAGACCTTATATACTCAAGCAGCTGTGAAAAATATTATACACCAGTGTTTTACCAAATGAGAAGTTTATCTATTATCTTTACTCTTTTAATTCCTTTTTTTTTCTGTGTAAAGCCCTTTTGAATTACCGTAGTGTATGAAATGTGCTCCATAAATAAACTTGCCTTGCCTCTTGTTTCTTAATCTAACATGCTGTTGTTGTACTAAAGTATTATGAGTGTATACTAACCCATTTACATGGTTATTGTTACTTTTGGTATTAGCTGAGGGATCCGGTTCTGTCATCAGCCAGGATGATACTGAGGGATCTGGTTCTGTCACAAACCAGGACGATACTGAGGGATCCGGTTCTGTCACCAACCAGGAAGATGCTGAGGGATCCGGTTCTGTCATCAGCCAGGACGATACTGAGGGATCCGGTTCTGTCACCAACCAGGAAGATGCTGAGGGATCGGGTTCTGTCAGCAACCAGGACGATGCAGAGGGATCGGGTTCTGTCAGCAACCAGGACGATGCTGAGGGATCGGGTTCTGTCAGCAACCAAGACGATGCTGAGGGATCGGGTTCTGTCACCAACCAAGACGATGCTGAGGGATCGGGTTCTGTCACCAACCAGGAAGATGCCGAGGGATCGGGTTCTGTCACCAACCAGGAAGATGCCGAGGGATCGGGTTCTGTCACCAACCAGGAAGATGCCGAGGGATCGGGTTCTGTCACCAACCAGGAAGATGCCGAGGGATCGGGTTCTGTCACCAACCAGGAAGATGCCGAGGGATCGGGTTCTGTCACCAACCAGGAAGATGCCGAGGGATCCGGTTCTGTCACCAACCAGGAAGATGCCGAGGGATCCGGTTCTGTCACCAACCAGGAAGATGCCGAGGGATCGGGTTCTGTCACCAACCAGGACGATGCCGAGGGATCGGGTTCTGTCACCAACCAGGAAGATGCCGAAGGATCCGGTTCTGTCACCAACCAGGAAGATGCAGAGGGATCCGGTTCTGTCACCAACCAGGAAGATGCAGAGGGATCCGGTTCTGTCACCAACCAGGAAGATGCCGAGGGATCCGGTTCTGTCACCAACCAGGAAGATGCAGAGGGATCCGGTTCTGTCACCAACCAGGAAGATGCCGAGGGATCCGGTTCTGTCACCAACCAGGAAGATGCCGAGGGATCCGGTTCTGTCACCAACCAGGACGATGCAGAGGGATCGGGTTAAAATAAAACAAAATAAAATTTTATCTTTTTGAATGTGTTGCCTGGGTTGGTTTTTGTTAACCCCACTTTGCTTGTAGATAAAGCGTTTACAGCCACTTGGGTTAGTTTATGACCATTAACAGGTGGCCTGTCTTTGAGGTTGAGCTTTTCCCAACAAATCTTGCACCGTAAACACTGATTCTTCTTCGTTTAAATTCTTTGAAAACTATGAGAGGAAATTGACTGTAATCATTTGCAGATATTGTTGAAGCAGAAGGAATAGTTTGCCCAAAATTTGCTTACCATGAATATCATGGCTCAAAAGACTTGTCTTCATCCATGAAACCCAAGGCTGGAGGGGAGGTTTCTAATTTTTTTTCTCTGAAAAGCAAATTAAATGGTGGATCCATGAGTAGTCTGTATGATACAGGTGATCATTATGTCAAGTATTGAAGTTGTTTCACTGGGTGTGTAAAACTGCCCATAACTGCTGGTCTAGGATCAGTTTTCTCTAATAATAGCATATTGGTGAAATTGATCCAGTGTGTTAGGGCATGAAAGATTTACAAGTTTTGCAGCATTGAGCAATGTAGTCAATCACAAACCTATCAGTTGATTAATGCAATAGCCAATCCGATGCGTTTCAGCTGGAATCCACTCAACTCAAAAGTTCTGGAGTTCTGCACACTCACAAATCCTCTTGATATAAGTGTGTATGCGACAAAAATTACGTCACCGCGGAGTTGGCGGTCGTGCGCATTGAGAGTGCTAGACCCAATTTCGCTTGCCGTTGTGCACATGCAGTCAGCGGAGCCAGGCGAATGTATAAACACTTTTGGATGCACTGACAGTGATTCGCTCGCCACTTAATTCAACATTTGGGCGTTCGTTGTAAAGGCGAGAAGTAGCGTACGCAAGAAAAGGTGCAGGTACGCTTAAAGGCTGATTTATACTTCTGCGTCGGACCTACGCCGTATCCTCTATTCCGCAAGTTACACGTTGGTTTTCATTTATACTTCTGCGTTGTTGTCCGCGTCAATGTGCAATTACACATGCAGACCACTAGTAGGCAGTGTCCATGGGCATATTGATGGTGTAACCCACAGTATCAAGAAAAGCCGAAGAAGAAGCAGCTTGTTTGTGTACATTGTCGGAGTAGCAGCAGCAGCAACCGTTCTTGCAGCTTGAGTTGTTGTATCTAATGCAAATTAAGCATCTCTAGTTGATTAGTAGAGTTAAAAAAGAGGCGATCTGGCGCTGGAATGCGTTTTTGAAATCATGCAGAGTGCTCATGGCCGCTGTTTTCAGTATCGGTTGAGCCCTGCCAATGGTGAGTTCCCAGACCCAACATCTTGATGTGGCTCTGGCTTGTCAGGCTAGTCTCACAGGGCTGACCACACCCCTAAATTGGCAATGAAGGATCTAATTGGAACTTCCTGGGAGGCCCCCGGTTTTACAGTTGTGGCAGAGAAATTCTGTCAGAACTGTTACATCTGCGCAGCGAATGACGTGGGAAGACGAAGTAAGCCACAAACTTACTGTTCACTCCACATCAGAACTTCCTTTTTCAGCACGTCATGATGAGTGTGGGTTGAATGTTTCCCAAGTAGAAAAGCTGATGCTACGGCTGTTATCCCAAGGTGGGGGGGTACCATAAAGATTGTCCAGTGATAATGGGACACACTTTGTAAATAAAGTAATCACAGAATTGGCAAATGGATTGAGAATACATTTGAAAATTCACCCACAAAGTGGTGGTGCAGTGGAAAGGACAAAGCAGACTGTAAAAAACAAATTGTGTAAAATTATGGAAAGGGACCAGGACAGCCCTCAGCCCACATGAAATTCCTACAGGTCGGCCTATGTGAGTGGGAATTGAGCCTCCTCCCCAGCCGGGCCTTGCGGCGGTCGATGAACAATTAAGAAAGTATGTGATGTCTTTATGTAAAACTATCAAATCTCTCCAATCGCAGGTGAAAGCTGCTTTGCCGGACAGTGGATCTGGGTCAGAGACTTCCGGAGGAAGGCGTGGAACTGTCCAAGGCGGTTGGGGCCATATGAGATCATCCTGACAACCAACACTGCCATCAAGGTTGACGAACCAGATTCCTGGATTCACGTGTCGCATTGCAAATCTTACCAACCTGACAACACGTAAACGGAGCCGAGGAACTACACCTGCCGAAAAGAGATCGCAACATCTTGGAGGATGAAAACGTTAAGACATCTGTGGGGCCGGTCAGACAAGCATGGAGTCTGAGATAATGTAGTATTAAATTGAATTATATTCGGGAAGGGAATTACCCCGAAGGTACTGTAGTATTGTATAATATTATATTGACAACTGGAGGTTGTTCAAATCGTCAGTGGAGGAGTCAGATTAGTAAATGGTAAATGGACTGCATTTATATAGCGCTTTTAACAGACCAATGGCCATCCAAAGCGCTTTACACATTGCCTCACATTCACACACCGACGGCGGTGTCAGCCATGCAAGGCGCCATCCAGCTCGTCGGGAGCAGCTAGGGTTAGGTGTCTTGCTCATGGACACCTCGACACTTGGTCAGGTGGAACCGGGGATTGAACCACCAACCTTCTGGTGTGTAGACAACCTACATGAACCACTGAGCCACTGCCGCCAATATCATTAGTAGATATTGAGAATTTCCAAGACACTGTGCAGATGCAGTAGATCATCCATGTATTATTTTCCTACTGTGTATTGAATATGTATTCAAATATAGTAGGGAACTATATACAGGTGCTGGTCATATACTTAGAATATCATCAAAAAGTGGATTTATTTCACTAATTCCGTTCAAAAAGTGAAACTTGTATATTATATTCATTCATTACACACAGACTGATATATTTCAAATGTTTATTTCTTTTAATTTTGATGATTATAACGGACAACTAAGGAAAATCCCAAACTCAGTATCTCAGAAAATTAGAATATTGTGAAAAGGTTCAATATTGAAGACACCTGGGGCCACACTCTAATCAGCTAAATAACTCAAAACACCTGCAAATGCCTTTAAATGGTCTCTCAGTCTAGTTCTGTAGGTTACACAAACATGGGGAAGACTGCTGACTTAACAGTTGTCCAAAAGACGACCATCGACACCTTGCACAAGGAGGGCAAGACACAAAAGGTCATTGCAAAAGAGGCTGGCTGTTCACAGAGCTCTGTGTCCAAGCACATTAATAGAGAGGCGAAGGGAAGGAAGAAAAAAGTGTACAAGCAATAGGGATAACCGCACCCTGGAGAGGATTGTGAAACAAAACCCATTCAAAAATGTGGGGGAGATTCACAAAGAGTGGACAGCAGCTGGAGTCAGTGCTTCAAGAACCACTACGCACAGACGTATGCAAGAGAATGGGTTTCAGCTGTCGCATTCCTTGTGTCAAGCCACTCTTGAACAAGAGACAGCATCAGAAGCGTCTCGCCTGGGCTAAAGACAAAAAGGACTGGACTGCTGCTGAGTGGTCCAAAGTTATGTTCTCTGATGAGAGTAAATTTTGCATTTCCTTTGGAAATCAGGGTCCCAGAGCCTGGAGGAAGAGAGGAGAGGCACACAATCCACGTTGCTTGAGGTCCAGTGTAAAGTTTCCACAGTCAGTGATGGTTTGGGGTGCCATGTCATCTGCTGGTGTTGGTCCACTGTGTTTTCTGAGGTCCAAGGTCAACGCACCCGCATACCAGGAAGTTTTAAAGCACTTCATGCTTCCTGCTGCTGACCAACTTTATGGAGATGCAGATTTCATTTTCCAACCGGACTTGGCACCTGCACACAGTGCCAAAGCAACCAGTGCCTGGTTTAAGGACCATGGTATCCCTGTTCTTAATTGGCCAGCAAACTCGCCTGACCTTAACCCCATAGAAAATCTATGGGCTATTGTGAAGAGGAAGATGCGATATGCCAGACCCAACAATGCAGAAGAGCTGAAGGCCACTATCAAAGCAACCTGGGCTCTCATAACACCTGAGCAGTGCCACAGACTGATCGACTCCATGCCACGCCGCATTGCTGCAGTAATTCAGGCAAAAGGAGCCCAAACTAAGTATTGAGTGCTGTACATGTTCATACTTTTCAGTTGGCCAAGATTTCTAAAAATCCTTTCTTTGTATTGGTCTTAAGTTATATTCTTATTTTCTGAGATACTGAGTTTGGGATTTTCCTTAGTTGTCAGTTATAATCATCAAAATTAAAATAAATAAACATTTGAAATATATCAGTCTGTGTAATGAATGAATGTAATATACAAGTTTCCCTTTTTGAATGGAATTAGTGAAATAAATCCACTTTTTGATGATATTCTAATTATATGACCAGCACCTGTATATATTCTGTCCTCTTTATTCTGTGCCAATTCACCAGTTTATGTGGAATAATACAGTATGTCTGTGTGTTGTTGGGTCAATGAATCACAAGAGGTTAACATTGAGGGGCATTTACATGACATCGCTTTTAACTAAAAATGGAAAATGTTTTCTGCATTTGGACTTTCACTTACACGACAATGGCATTTTGGGGGCCTGAAAACGCAAACCTTTAAAAATGAGTTTCAAAGGGCAAGTTTTTGAAAGTGATATTGTTATTGTCTCTGTGTTAAACACAAAACGGTGACCTCATGTGCATGAGTATTTCATGTTTGGTCTATTGGAGCATAGTTATTTACAAAGAAAATACAGACTTTATAGCTGTTTTTGCAGATCTATGTGAACAGGGACCGTTTTGACTACATTGTCACCTGTATGCGAAAAACACAAAGAAAAACTTTGCTGTTTTTAGTACATCATTGTTGTGTAAATGTACCCATAGTTCTATAGGATATAACATCAGCTTCTATGCTGAGTGATCAATTAATAATTGACCTCATTAATTAGCAGATTTGCTCCAATAATGAGTTAACGAGTCTTCCAGGTGGTACAAATGATGTTCTGTTTGGCTTTAAAAGCCTTGGTTGGTTTGAAACTTTTGTTGGCATTTGCTTTCTTAGTGGCTTAGTTTGTGTTATACGATGGGCTTGATTAAAGTTACTGTTTTATTGGTTCTTTATCACCAATTGGTGTGGCATGGTGAGTTATTTTTTGGTTTTTGTTTGCTTGTAGTAAATGTAATTTTTTGTATTTAATGTTTAACGTCTGTGTTTTTCAGTGTTCAGCTCCCCAATTAAAGATGGATCCTTAGATTTATCCTGGAGTGATGTTGGGAGGATCGTTAAAGAAAAAGGTTTGTAGACCTTATATACTCAAGCAGCTGTGAAAAATATTATACACCAGTGTTTTACCAAATGAGAAGTTTATCTATTATCTTTACTCTTTTAATTCCTTTTTTTTTCTGTGTAAAGCCCTTTTGAATTACCGTAGTGTATGAAATGTGCTCCATAAATAAACTTGCCTTGCCTCTTGTTTCTTAATCTAACATGCTGTTGTTGTACTAAAGTATTATGAGTGTATACTAACCCATTTACATGGTTATTGTTACTTTTGGTATTAGCTGAGGGATCCGGTTCTGTCATCAGCCAGGATGATACTGAGGGATCTGGTTCTGTCACAAACCAGGACGATACTGAGGGATCCGGTTCTGTCACCAACCAGGAAGATGCTGAGGGATCCGGTTCTGTCATCAGCCAGGACGATACTGAGGGATCCGGTTCTGTCAGCAACCAGGACGATGCAGAGGGATCGGGTTCTGTCAGCAACCAGGACGATGCTGAGGGATCGGGTTCTGTCAGCAACCAGGACGATGCTGAGGGATCGGGTTCTGTCAGCAACCAAGACGATGCTGAGGGATCGGGTTCTGTCACCAACCAAGACGATGCTGAGGGATCGGGTTCTGTCACCAACCAGGAAGATGCTGAGGGATCGGGTTCTGTCACCAACCAGGAAGATGCCGAGGGATCGGGTTCTGTCACCAACCAGGAAGATGCCGAGGGATCGGGTTCTGTCACCAACCAGGAAGATGCCGAGGGATCGGGTTCTGTCACCAACCAGGAAGATGCCGAGGGATCGGGTTCTGTCACCAACCAGGAAGATGCCGAGGGATCGGGTTCTGTCACCAACCAGGAAGATGCCGAGGGATCCGGTTCTGTCACCAACCAGGAAGATGCCGAGGGATCCGGTTCTGTCACCAACCAGGAAGATGCCGAGGGATCCGGTTCTGTCACCAACCAGGAAGATGCAGAGGGATCGGGTTCTGTCACCAACCAGGACGATGCCGAGGGATCGGGTTCTGTCACCAACCAGGAAGATGCCGAAGGATCCGGTTCTGTCACCAACCAGGAAGATGCAGAGGGATCCGGTTCTGTCACCAACCAGGAAGATGCAGAGGGATCCGGTTCTGTCACCAACCAGGAAGATGCAGAGGGATCCGGTTCTGTCACCAACCAGGAAGATGCAGAGGGATCCGGTTCTGTCACCAACCAGGAAGATGCAGAGGGATCCGGTTCTGTCACCAACCAGGAAGATGCAGAGGGATCCGGTTCTGTCACCAACCAGGAAGATGCCGAGGGATCCGGTTCTGTCACCAACCAGGAAGATGCCGAGGGATCCGGTTCTGTCACCAACCAGGAAGATGCAGAGGGATCGGGTTCTGTCACCAACCAGGAAGATGCAGAGGGATCCGTTTCTGTCACCAACCAGGAAGATGCTGAGGGATCCGTTTCTGTCACCAACCAGGACGATGCAGAGGGATCGGGTTAAAATAAAACAAAATAAAATTTTATCTTTTTGAATGTGTTGCCTGGGTTGGTTTTTGTTAACCCCACTTTGCTTGTAGATAAAGCGTTTACAGCCACTTGGGTTAGTTTATGACCATTAACAGGTGGCCTGTCTTTGAGGTTGAGCTTTTCCCAACAAATCT
Source organism: Gobio gobio (assembly GCF_949357685.1). Classification (NCBI taxonomy): domain Eukaryota; kingdom Metazoa; phylum Chordata; class Actinopteri; order Cypriniformes; family Gobionidae; genus Gobio; species Gobio gobio. Next base: position 5,243,020 of record NC_137117.1, on the reverse strand, counting down.
TGCACCGTAAACACTGATTCTTCTTCGTTTAAATTCTTTGAAAACTATGACAGGAAATTGACTGTAATCATTTGCAGATATTGTTGAAGCAGAAGGAATAGTTTGCCCAAAATTTGCTTACCATGAATATCATGGCTCAAAAGACTTGTCTTCATCCATGAAACCCAAGGCTGGAGGGGAGGTTTCTAATTTTTTTTCTCTGAAAAGCAAATTAAATGGTGGATCCATGAGTAGTCTGTATGATACAGGTGATCATTACGTCAAGTATTGAAGTTGTTTCACTGGGTGTGTAAAACTGCCCATAACTGCTGGTCTAGGATCAGTTTTCTCTAATAATAGCATATTGGTGAAATTGATCCAGTGTGTTAGGGCATGAAAGATTTACAAGTTTTGCAGAATTGAGCAATGTAGTCAATCACAAACCTATCAGTTGATTAATGCAATAGCCAATCCGATGCGTTTCAGCTGGAATCCACTCAACTCAAAAGTTCTGGAGTTCTGCACACTCACAAATCCTCTTGATATAAGTGTGTATGCGACAAAAATTACGTCACCGCGGAGTTGGCGGTCGTGCGCATTGAGAGTGCTAGACCCAATTTCGCTTGCCGTTGTGCACATGCAGTCAGCGGAGCCAGGCGAATGTATAAACACTTTTGGATGCACTGACAGTGATTCGCTCGCCACTTAATTCAACATTTGGGCGTTCGTTGTAAAGGCGAGAAGTAGCGTACGCAAGAAAAGGTGCAGGTACGCTTAAAGGCTGATTTATACTTCTGCGTCGGACCTACGCCGTATCCTCTATTCCGCAAGTTACACGTTGGTTTTCATTTATACTTCTGCGTTGTTGTCCGCGTCAATGTGCAATTACACATGCAGACCACTAGTAGGCAGTGTCCATGGGCATATTGATGGTGTAACCCACAGTATCAAGAAAAGCCGAAGAAGAAGCAGCTTGTTTGTGTACATTGTCGGAGTAGCAGCAGCAGCAACCGTTCTTGCAGCTTGAGTTGTTGTATCTAATGCAAATTAAGCATCTCTAGTTGATTAGTAGAGTTAAAAAAGAGGCGATCTGGCGCTGGAATGCGTTTTTGAAATCATGCAGAGTGCTCATGGCCGCTGTTTTCAGTATCGGTTGAGCCCTGCCAATGGTGAGTTCCCAGACCCAACATCTTGATGTGGCTCTGGCTTGTCAGGCTAGTCTCACAGGGCTGACCACACCCCTAAATTGGCAATGAAGGATCTAATTGGAACTTCCTGGGAGGCCCCCGGTTTTACAGTTGTGGCAGAGAAATTCTGTCAGAACTGTTACATCTGCGCAGCGAATGACGTGGGAAGACGAAGTAAGCCACAAACTTACTGTTCACTCCACATCAGAACTTCCTTTTTCAGCACGTCATGATGAGTGTGGGTTGAATGTTTCCCAAGTAGAAAAGCTGATGCTACGGCTGTTATCCCAAGGTGGGGGGGTACCATAAAGATTGTCCAGTGATAATGGGACACACTTTGTAAATAAAGTAATCACAGAATTGGCAAATGGATTGAGAATACATTTGAAAATTCACCCACAAAGTGGTGGTGCAGTGGAAAGGACAAAGCAGACTGTAAAAAACAAATTGTGTAAAATTATGGAAAGGGACCAGGACAGCCCTCAGCCCACATGAAATTCCTACAGGTCGGCCTATGTGAGTGGGAATTGAGCCTCCTCCCCAGCCGGGCCTTGCGGCGGTCGATGAACAATTAAGAAAGTATGTGATGTCTTTATGTAAAACTATCAAATCTCTCCAATCGCAGGTGAAAGCTGCTTTGCCGGACAGTGGATCTGGGTCAGAGACTTCCGGAGGAAGGCGTGGAACTGTCCAAGGCGGTTGGGGCCATATGAGATCATCCTGACAACCAACACTGCCATCAAGGTTGACGAACCAGATTCCTGGATTCACGTGTCGCATTGCAAATCTTACCAACCTGACAACACGTAAACGGAGCCGAGGAACTACACCTGCCGAAAAGAGATCGCAACATCTTGGAGGATGAAAACGTTAAGACATCTGTGGGGCCGGTCAGACAAGCATGGAGTCTGAGATAATGTAGTATTAAATTGAATTATATTCGGGAAGGGAATTACCCCGAAGGTACTGTAGTATTGTATAATATTATATTGACAACTGGAGGTTGTTCAAATCGTCAGTGGAGGAGTCAGATTAGTAAATGGTAAATGGACTGCATTTATATAGCGCTTTTAACAGACCAATGGCCATCCAAAGCGCTTTACACATTGCCTCACATTCACACACCGACGGCGGTGTCAGCCATGCAAGGCGCCATCCAGCTCGTCGGGAGCAGGGTTAGGTGTCTTGCTCATGGACACCTCGACACTTGGTCAGGTGGAACCGGGGATTGAACCACCAACCTTCTGGTGTGTAGACAACCTACATGAACCACTGAGCCACTGCCGCCAATATCATTAGTAGATATTGAGAATTTCCAAGACACTGTGCAGATGCAGTAGATCATCCATGTATTATTTTCCTACTGTGTATTGAATATGTATTCAAATATAGTAGGGAACTATATACAGGTGCTGGTCATATACTTAGAATATCATCAAAAAGTGGATTTATTTCACTAATTCCGTTCAAAAAGTGAAACTTGTATATTATATTCATTCATTACACACAGACTGATATATTTCAAATGTTTATTTCTTTTAATTTTGATGATTATAACGGACAACTAAGGAAAATCCCAAACTCAGTATCTCAGAAAATTAGAATATTGTGAAAAGGTTCAATATTGAAGACACCTGGGGCCACACTCTAATCAGCTAAATAACTCAAAACACCTGCAAATGCCTTTAAATGGTCTCTCAGTCTAGTTCTGTAGGTTACACAAACATGGGGAAGACTGCTGACTTAACAGTTGTCCAAAAGACGACCATCGACACCTTGCACAAGGAGGGCAAGACACAAAAGGTCATTGCAAAAGAGGCTGGCTGTTCACAGAGCTCTGTGTCCAAGCACATTAATAGAGAGGCGAAGGGAAGGAAGAAAAAAGTGTACAAGCAATAGGGATAACCGCACCCTGGAGAGGATTGTGAAACAAAACCCATTCAAAAATGTGGGGGAGATTCACAAAGAGTGGACAGCAGCTGGAGTCAGTGCTTCAAGAACCACTACGCACAGACGTATGCAAGAGAATGGGTTTCAGCTGTCGCATTCCTTGTGTCAAGCCACTCTTGAACAAGAGACAGCATCAGAAGCGTCTCGCCTGGGCTAAAGACAAAAAGGACTGGACTGCTGCTGAGTGGTCCAAAGTTATGTTCTCTGATGAGAGTAAATTTTGCATTTCCTTTGGAAATCAGGGTCCCAGAGCCTGGAGGAAGAGAGGAGAGGCACACAATCCACGTTGCTTGAGGTCCAGTGTAAAGTTTCCACAGTCAGTGATGGTTTGGGGTGCCATGTCATCTGCTGGTGTTGGTCCACTGTGTTTTCTGAGGTCCAAGGTCAACGCACCCGCATACCAGGAAGTTTTAAAGCACTTCATGCTTCCTGCTGCTGACCAACTTTATGGAGATGCAGATTTCATTTTCCAACCGGACTTGGCACCTGCACACAGTGCCAAAGCAACCAGTGCCTGGTTTAAGGACCATGGTATCCCTGTTCTTAATTGGCCAGCAAACTCGCCTGACCTTAACCCCATAGAAAATCTATGGGCTATTGTGAAGAGGAAGATGCGATATGCCAGACCCAACAATGCAGAAGAGCTGAAGGCCACTATCAAAGCAACCTGGGCTCTCATAACACCTGAGCAGTGCCACAGACTGATCGACTCCATGCCACGCCGCATTGCTGCAGTAATTCAGGCAAAAGGAGCCCAAACTAAGTATTGAGTGCTGTACATGTTCATACTTTTCAGTTGGCCAAGATTTCTAAAAATCCTTTCTTTGTATTGGTCTTAAGTTATATTCTTATTTTCTGAGATACTGAGTTTGGGATTTTCCTTAGTTGTCAGTTATAATCATCAAAATTAAAATAAATAAACATTTGAAATATATCAGTCTGTGTAATGAATGAATGTAATATACAAGTTTCCCTTTTTGAATGGAATTAGTGAAATAAATCCACTTTTTGATGATATTCTAATTATATGACCAGCACCTGTATATATTCTGTCCTCTTTATTCTGTGCCAATTCACCAGTTTATGTGGAATAATACAGTATGTCTGTGTGTTGTTGGGTCAATGAATCACAAGAGGTTAACATTGAGGGGCATTTACATGACATCGCTTTTAACTAAAAATGGAAAATGTTTTCTGCATTTGGACTTTCACTTACACGACAATGGCATTTTGGGGGCCTGAAAACGCAAACCTTTAAAAATGAGTTTCAAAGGGCAAGTTTTTGAAAGTGATATTGTTATTGTCTCTGTGTTAAACACAAAACGGTGACCTCATGTGCATGTGTATTTCATGTTTGGTCTATTGGAGCATAGTTATTTACAAAGAAAATACAGACTTTATAGCTGTTTTTGCAGATCTATGTGAACAGGGACCGTTTTGACTACATTGTCACCTGTATGCGAAAAACACAAAGAAAAACTTTGCTGTTTTTAGTACATCATTGTTGTGTAAATGTACCCATAGTTCTATAGGATATAACATCAGCTTCTATGCTGAGTGATCAATTAATAATTGATCTCATTAATTAGCAGATTTGCTCCAATAATGAGTTAACGAGTCTTCCAGGTGGTACAAATGATGTTCTGTTTGGCTTTAAAAGCCTTGGTTGGTTTGAAACTTTTGTTGGGGGGGGGTGTGGAGTTGAGATGGCAGGAAATGGCGTGGAGTCAGGAAGTGAGGAGGAGATGGAAGGAGAGGACGCGGGAAAAACGAACAATAGTGAGGCTGAATGGCAAACGATGCGAAAAAGTAAAAGAAAGAAAAAACATTCTCAAAGTTCTTATGAGTCAGATGTGGGTAGTGTTATCAATTTGAACCAAACGGAAGAGATAAAGGTAAAGCTTCAATTTGATTCTCCTGGTTCTGTCAACCCATTGAAGCTGACTAAAGCACTACATGAAAGCGTAGGAGTAGTGAATGTTAAACCATTGAGAGATGGCAGTCTACTGATTATTTGTACAAACACTAAACAGCGAGATCACTTGATTAAACTTACGTCCTTAAATGGAAAGAAAATGAAGTGTTTTGCTTGGCAAAGAAAGAAAACTGTACAAGGAGTAATCACAGGGGTATCAACAGATATATCCGTTGAAGACATCCTAAGTAATGTAGAAGGAGCTAAAGTAGAGAAGGCAAAACGATTATTGTATACTAAAAATGGGAGCAAGCAGGAGAGTTTGTCTGTTTTGTTACATTTCAATGAGGAAGTGTTACCGGTACGAGTAAAAGTAGGATATTTGAGTTACCAAGTGCGACTATACATTCCACCACCATTGAGGTGTTTCAAATGTCAGAAATTTGGGCATGTGGCAGCAGTGTGCAGAGGTAAACAGCGGTGTGGCAAATGTGGAGGAGAGGATCATGAATATGGCAAATGTTGTGAAGGTACAAAAGCAAAATGTTGTAACTGTGGAGGTGAACATAGTGCAGCATATAAAGGATGTGGAGCACACAAACGAGCAGCTGAGGTACAGAGGGTTAAAGTAGAAGAGAAGCTCACATATGCTGAGGCCATCAAAAAAGTCAGTACAAAGAGAAATCTGGTACACCAACTACCAATGAGGAAAGTGCTTGAACAGAGACCCAATTTGGACGATTATAAGGGAAGAAATGAGTGTGATACAGCAAATAAGATAAATGTAGGAGTGGACAAAGTAAAGTTTGTGACATTTCTTGCTGAGATAATAAATTGCTCAGCTCAAACACAGAGTAGAACAGAGAGGATTAAAATCATAATAAGGGCGGCAGAAAAATATCTTGATGTGGGAGAGATATCAATTGAATTAATAAATGAAACACTTAATGCAGGGATACAAGACACACAGTCATCATGTACTGGTACATAATGGTCCTTATGATTCTGCAATGGAATGCCCGTAGTCTTTACTCTAATGGGCAGGAGTTTAAGAATTTTATTGAAGGAATGGATAAGAAACCACAAGTTATATGTGTGCAAGAAACTTGGCTCAAGTCACATCTAGACTTTGTAATACATGGGTATGTAGCTGTTCGTAGGGACAGGGAAGCTGGTACTGGAGGTGGGGTAGCAACTTTTATTCAGCAGGGACTGGGGTACAGGATTATAAGTATAAATAAAGAATCAGAAGCAATTGTAGTGGAGGTATGGATAGGCAATACAAATATATGGATAGTGAATTTTTATAATCCATGTGGGAAATTAAGTAGAGAGACCTTTGAAAATATAATTGGTCAAGAGGTGAATAAGACAATATGGTGTGGGGATTTTAATGCACACAATACTCTTTGGGGTAGTACAAGCACAGATATCAATGGTAATATGGTTGAAGAATTTTTAGAAGATGAGGGTTTGGTATGTTTAAATGATGGAAGGGGGACTAGAATAGATGTAGTGAGAGGATTGGGTTCATCTATAGACCTCACTTTGGTGTCTGAACAAATAGCCAGCATCTCAGAATGGGATGTTTTTGAGAATACCACAATAGGTAGTGATCACTACCCAATAATAAGTACTATTGGAGTAGGACCAGTTCAATTGGAGGAAGTAAGTTTTCCTAGATGGAAGTTAAGAAATGCTAATTGGGCAGAATATAATATGATCTGTAGTGAGAGGTTACTAGTACTAAAACCAAACAGTTTCAACAGTGTGGATGATTTTAATGGAAAAATTACAGAAGTCATACAAAAAGGCTATACAAGATAGGAACAAAGCTTTTAAAAAGGTTAAAACCACATTCTGTTTTAATGACCTGGTGGAGTATAAAAAAGCTCAAGCAGTTGTTAGAAGAGTTATTAGACAAGCTAAGCGACAACAATGGCAACAATTTTGTAATAAGATTGGAAGGGAAACTCAAATAAATGATATATGGGGCATGATTAGGAAAATGAATGGTATCAGAAGAGAGTTTACACTACCAGCCATAAGGTATAATAATGAAGTCATGATCAGTAACAAAGATAAGGCAGAAGCTTTAGCAAAAACTTTTGTTAAAATTCACAGTTCTGAAAATTTGACATCAGACGCAAGGGTAGCTAGGAATACAATTTTGATAGATTATCCTAACATTTATAGAAAAAAAAGGAGTGTTTTTAATGAAGCAGTAGATGTTCCTTTTTCTCTATTTGAATTGAAAAGAGCTCTGGCTGGGGTTAGAGCAACATCTCCTGGTAAGGATGAAGTTTGTTATAAGATGGTGGAAAACTTAAATCCTGTAGCTCAGGTTGTAATTTTAAAGTTGTATAACAAGATATGGGAATCAGGGATCTTACCATTGGCTTGGAAGCACTCAGTCGTTATACCCATTGGAAAACCTGGGAAGGATAAGTGTGAGGTAACTAGTTACAGACCTATTGCTCTAACTTCCAATATATGTAAAATTATGGAACGTATGGTTACAGACAGACTAACATATGTAATGGAAAAGAAAAATTTAATTACTTGTTATCAGAGTGGTTTCAGGAAAGGAAGGACCACCATGGACCCTGTTGTATGCCTAGAGAATGAAATTAGGAAGGCTCAGGCCAATAAGGAGCTGGTAAATGCAGTATTTTTTGATGTGGAGAAGGCATATGACATGTTATGGAAAGATGGCCTTCTTATCAAATTAGAAAATATGGGTATAGGAGGGAGAATGTATAATTGGGTGATGGATTTTTTAAGGGACAGGAGTATTGAAGTAAGGGTTGGGACATTCCACTCCAGTACCTACACTATAGAAAATGGAACCCCCCAAGGCAGTGTATGCAGCCCTCTACTTTTTAATATTATGATTAATGATGTCTTCGCAGGAGTTGATAGTAGCCTTGGCAGATCATTATATGCAGATGACGGGGCGCTGTGGATAAGAGGTCGTAATGCGGCAATTGTGCAGAAGATATTACAAGCAGCGGTTAGTACTGTGGAGGAATGGGGTAATAAATGGGGCTTCCACTTTTCCATTGAAAAAACCCAAGTAATATGTTTTTCTAAGAAAAGGGTCAACCCGAAAATACAGATTACTCTTTATGGGCAGCCAGTTAAGCAAGCTCTATGGATTCGATTTTTAGGGGTATGGATGGACCATAAATTAACTTATGGAGAACACATTCAGAAAGTCATAACTAAATGCAAAAAGGCTATTAATGTTATGAGATGCCTCACAGGAAGTAACTGGGGTGCAAGTATGAGGTCTCTTAGACATATTTATACTGCATTAATTAGATCAGCTTTAGATTATGCATGTATTGCATATGGATCTGCTGCTAACTCGCATTTATACAAACTAGATGTGATTCAGGCACAGGCTTTGCGATTGTGTTGTGGGGCTTTTAAGACATCTCCAGTTCCAGCATTACAGGTGGAGGTAGGAGAAATGCCACTATCATTGAGGCGTCTTCAGTTAAATATGACATATTGGTCGACATTACAGGGTCACAAACCAGAACATCCAGCTAAGTCAGTTTTAGGCAAATGTTGGGAGCATGGACGTAGGCATTTTAACAGCTTTGGATGGATAGGGGATAATGAAGCTGAGAAATTGAGTTTGACAAAGATATCTCATAGCTGCACAGTGGCATTATCGGCTACTCCCCCTTGGTTATTTTCTATGCCTAACGTGGATTTTGAAATTGTCAATATATTAAAAAATAGTAGAGAATATGGTGGGGTGGGTAACATGGTACAACAGTACCTAAGTGATAAATATAAAGGTATGGTTCAGGTTTTTACAGATGGCTCAAAGGATCTAGATACAGGAAGGACAGGAGCAGCTGTATATATCCCACAGTTTGAGAAATCTATTAAGCAAAGAACATCTGATCATTTGTCAGTTTATTCTGTAGAGATGTTGGCCATTCTGTTAGCACTCATATGGATAGAGGATGCTAGACCTAGTCAATTGGTTATTTGTTCAGACTCCATGGCAGCATTAATAAGTATTTTAAATTTCAAATCTACTTGTAGACCTGATATACTTTATGAAATATATCAAAGTCTATACAGACTCCATCAGATGAGTATATCGGTATTTTTTACCTGGGTTCCTTCACATGCTGGAGTAGATGGAAATGAGGTTGTGGACTGTCTGGCCAAAAAAGCCCTTGAATTAAATGCAGATAACTTGAATGTACCCTTGAGTCGAGATGAAGTCAAAACTATAATTAAAACCAAAGTTAACAAAATGTGGCAAGAACAATGGAACACAAACATAAAGGGCAGGTTTTTATATAAGATCCAGAAACAGGTTCCCTCCAAAAGACCAGGAAGTTGGAATCGAAGGGAGGAAACTGTAATGACGAGACTGAGAATAGGTCACACTAGTCTTAATCACAACCTCAACATGATAGGGAAACATAATACGGATCAGTGCACGTTATGCAACCATGTCTAATCTCCATTGATGCTCCACACCCACCCAACAGTTGGTGGCGGTAATGCACCATGCTGGATGCCAACCGCCAATAAAAATTAAAGAAGAAGAAAACTTTTGTTGGCATTTGCTTTCTTAGTGGCTTAGTTTGTGTTATACGATGGGCTTGATTAAAGTTACTGTTTTATTGGTTCTTTATCACCAATTGGTGTGGCATGGTGAGTTATTTTTTGGTTTTTGTTTGCTTGTAGTAAATGTAATTTTTTGTATTTAATGTTTAACGTCTGTGTTTTTCAGTGTTCAGCTCCCCAATTAAAGATGGATCCTTAGATTTATCCTGGAGTGATGTTGGGAGGATCGTTAAAGAAAAAGGTTTGTAGACCTTATATACTCAAGCAGCTGTGAAAAATATTATACACCAGTGTTTTACCAAATGAGAAGTTTATCTATTATCTTTACTCTTTTAATTCCTTTTTTTTTCTGTGTAAAGCCCTTTTGAATTACCGTAGTGTATGAAATGTGCTCCATAAATAAACTTGCCTTGCCTCTTGTTTCTTAATCTAACATGCTGTTGTTGTACTAACCAGGACGATGCTGAGGGATCGGGTTCTGTCAGCAACCAAGACGATGCTGAGGGATCGGGTTCTGTCACCAACCAAGACGATGCTGAGGGATCGGGTTCTGTCACCAACCAGGAAGATGCTGAGGGATCGGGTTCTGTCACCAACCAGGACGATGCTGAGGGATCGGGTTCTGTCACCAACCAAGAAGATGCTGAGGGATCGGGTTCTGTCACCAACCAGGAAGATGCTGAGGGATCGGGTTCTGTCACCAACCAGGAAGATGCCGAGGGATCGGGTTCTGTCACCAACCAGGAAGATGCCGAGGGATCGGGTTCTGTCACCAACCAGGAAGATGCCGAGGGATCGGGTTCTGTCACCAACCAGGAAGATGCCGAGGGATCGGGTTCTGTCACCAACCAGGAAGATGCCGAGGGATCCGGTTCTGTCACCAACCAGGAAGATGCCGAGGGATCCGGTTCTGTCACCAACCAGGAAGATGCAGAGGGATCCGGTTCTGTCACCAACCAGGAAGATGCCGAGGGATCGGGTTCTGTCACCAACCAGGACGATGCCGAGGGATCGGGTTCTGTCACCAACCAGGAAGATGCCGAAGGATCCGGTTCTGTCACCAACCAGGAAGATGCAGAGGGATCCGGTTCTGTCACCAACCAGGAAGATGCAGAGGGATCCGGTTCTGTCACCAACCAGGAAGATGCAGAGGGATCCGGTTCTGTCACCAACCAGGAAGATGCAGAGGGATCCGGTTCTGTCACCAACCAGGAAGATGCCGAGGGATCCGGTTCTGTCACCAACCAGGAAGATGCCGAGGGATCCGGTTCTGTCACCAACCAGGAAGATGCAGAGGGATCCGGTTCTGTCACCAACCAGGAAGATGCCGAGGGATCGGGTTCTGTCACCAACCAGGACGATGCCGAGGGATCGGGTTCTGTCACCAACCAGGAAGATGCTGAGGGATCCGGTTCTGTCACCAACCAGGAAGATTCTGAGGGATCCGGTTCAGTCACCAACCAGGAAGATGCTGAGGGATCCGGTTCTGTCACCAACCAGGAAGATGCAGATGGATCGGGTTCTGTCACCAACCAGGAAGATGCAGAGGGATCCGTTTCTGTCACCAACCAGGAAGATGCTGAGGGATCCGTTTCTGTCACCAACCAGGACGATGCAGAGGGATCGGGTTAAAATAAAACAAAATAAAATTTTATCTTTTTGAATGTGTTGCCTGGGTTGGTTTTTGTTAACCCCACTTTGCTTGTAGATAAAGCGTTTACAGCCACTTGGGTTAGTTTATGACCATTAACAGGTGGCCTGTCTTTGAGGTTGAGCTTTTCCCAACAAATCTTGCACCGTAAACACTGATTCTTCTTCGTTTAAATTCTTTGAAAACTATGACAGGAAATTGACTGTAATCATTTGCAGATATTGTTGAAGCAGAAGGAATAGTTTGCTTACCATGAATATCATGGCTCTAAAGACTTGTCTTCATCCATGAAACCCAAGGCTGGAGGGGAGGTTTCTAATTTTTATTCTCTGAAAAGCAAATTAAATGGTGGATCCATGAGTAGTCTGTATGATACAGGTGATCATTACGTCAAGTATTGAAGTTGTTTAACTGGGTGTGTAAAACTGCCCATAACTGCTGGTCTAGGATCAGTTTTCTCTAATAGCATATTGGTGAAATTGATCCAGTGTGTTAGGGCATGAAAGATTTATAAGTTTTGCAGCATTGAGCAATGTAGTCAATCACAAACCTATCAGTTGATTAATGCAATAGCCAATCCGATGCGTTTCAGCTGGAATCCACTCAACTCAAAAGTTCTGGAGTTCTGCACACTCACAAATCCTCTTGATATAAGTGTGTATGCGACAATTACGTCACCGCGGAGTGGGCGGTCGTGCGCATTGAGAGTGCTAGACCCAATTTCGCTTGCCGTTGTGCACATGCAGTCAGCGGAGCCAGGCGAATGTATAAACACTTTTGGATGCACTGACAGTGATTCGCTCGCCACTTAATTCAACATTTGGGCGTTCGTTGTAAAGGCGAGAAGTAGCGTACGCAAGAAAAGGTGCAGGTACGCTTAAAGGCTGATTTATACTTCTGCGTCGGACCTACGCCGTATCCTCTATTCCGCAAGTTACACGTTGGTTTTCATTTATACTTCTGCGTTGTTGTCCGCGTCAATGTGCAATTACACATGCAGACCACTAGTAGGCAGTGTCCATGGGCATATTGATGGTGTAACCCACAGTATCAAGAAAAGCCGAAGAAGAAGCAGCTTGTTTGTGTACATTGTCGGAGTAGCAGCAGCAGCAACCGTTCTTGCAGCTTGAGTTGTTGCATCTAATGCAAATTAAGCATCTCTAGTTGATTAGTAGAGTTAAAAAAGAGGCGATCTGGCGCTGGAATGCGTTTTTGAAATCATGCAGAGTGCTCATGGCCGCTGTTTTCAGTATCGGTTGAGCCCTGCCAATGGTGAGTTCCCAGACCCAACATCTTGATGTGGCTCTGGCTTGTCAGGCTAGTCTCACAGGGCTGACCACACCCCTAAATTGGCAATGAAGGATCTAATTGGAACTTCCTGGGAGGCCCCCGGTTTTACAGTTGTGGCAGAGAAATTCTGTCAGAACTGTTACATCTGCGCAGCGAATGACGTGGGAAGACGAAGTAAGCCACAAACTTACTGTTCACTCCACATCAGAACTTCCTTTTTCAGCACGTCAAAGTCAAAGTCAAAGTCAAAGAGTTTTATTTGTCACGTACACAGTTACATACAAGTATACAGCTGGCAGTGAAATGTATTTGGTGTTGTGCGAGTCACACCGAGTCGCCATTTGCGGCGCCATCTTAAGTTGGACAGAAAATACAGCATAACATGAGGATAGGTAGGTAGGGGTGAGGAGATGAAAAAAAAAAAACAACCCCCAGACTATGCTCCTACGGGAGCACAGTTTGAGAACAGTAAAAAAACATCTCAGCAACATAAGCACACATTACGACATGAAACACGACTTGCAACAGGGGAGAGGAATTGTGGGGGTTGAGGTGTCCCAGCACAGCCAGGCGTCCCGGTCCAACAGCCATCTCAGGCGCTGGTCACAGACCCGCTTGTCAGACTGGGGGTACAAAGCGGCGAAGGTGAGAGATGGGTGTGTGCATAAGTGTGTGTGTGTCTGTAAAGTTCATGTGCATGTCTGTGTAGGCCTGAAGAGTCACGCCTGGCACCATAATCTCGGTCCTCCCGTTGTTATGGAGACAACCTTGATCAGATCCCAGTCCGAGTCAGCAGGTGGTTGGGGGATGAGTGCAAGAGCGTCTTCCTGCAGTGCTCTTCTGGAGGAGTTGTTGTCTCAGCAGCGGCCTTGGCCAAGGCCGTGCTGGTTGAGGGAGCCGAAAGCAGATAAGATTGGAATTTGTTTGGTCTGGGAGCGAGTAGCCACAATTTATGCCTACTCTCTTAGTTCGTTCTGGTCTCTGAAACCATTTTGCAAAGCAGTGAGTTTTTCCGTGATGATATCCATCTTGCGTTGCAACTCCATGATGTTATCCATGTTGCGGTTAGTGGTCCCAGTTTGGGAGATGACCGCTCTGCCCACTGCTTCAATCATGACGGGCAGCCTTGTGGAGCTTTGAACAGCTGTCACCGCTTTCTGAATTTTTCGATATCCCAGGGCAATGCCTGATCCAATCAGCAGAAACCCTGTTACCATGAATCCGAATAGGTAGATGTCTTCAATGTCCTCTACGGAAAGTGCCGCTAGACACACAACATGCCACCTCTCCCACGCGTCCATCGTGTAGCCAGCAGCAAACGTTCCAGCAGGGCAGTTAGGTTCCCCCGAACCCAAGCTTCTCGTCGAGAAGATGGTGTCAATTGCGTTGAGAGACCAGTTGATCAAATCCATAATTTTTAGTTCGAGAGCAGTGCGTGGAGAGTCTCCCAAGTTTAAGACAGTAGACTAGACGCGACGAGAGAAGCAAGCAGGAGAGGAGGGAGTAAGGAGACGAGAGGAGAGAGGAGAGAATGCGACCGCCTTCGCTGAGAGCCAGAGGGGATGTCCGACGTCATGATGAGTGTGGGTTGAATGTTTCCCAAGTAGAAAAGCTGATGCTACGGCTGTTATCCCAAGGTGGGGGGGTACCATAAAGATTGTCCAGTGATAATGGGACACACTTTGTAAATAAAGTAATCACAGAATTGGCAAATGGATTGAGAATACATTTGAAAATTCACCCACAAAGTGGTGGTGCAGTGGAAAGGACAAAGCAGACTGTAAAAAACAAATTGTGTAAAATTATGGAAAGGGACCAGGACAGCCCTCAGCCCACATGAAATTCCTACAGGTCGGCCTATGTGAGTGGGAATTGAGCCTCCTCCCCAGGAGGGCCTTGCGGCGGTCGATGAACAATTAAGGCAAGGCAAGGCAAGGCAAGTTTATTTGTATAGCACATTTCATACACAGTGGCAATTCAAAGTGCTTTACACAGAAATGAAATAAAAATATTACAGTTATAATAGGAATTTAAAGAAATAAAAAATAAAGAAAATATTGAAAGATAAAAATAAAGAGTATAATTAAAAATAAAAATAAAAACAGGGTTAAATTTAAGCATATAAATTAAAATGCAAGCAGTTCGGACAAAGCACGTACAGTGGCACAGCTCATTCAGTAAATGCACAGCTAAACAGATGTGTTTTGAGTCTGGATTTGAAAGTGGCTACTGTTTGAGCACATCTGATCTGTTCAGGAAGCTGGTTCCAGCTACGGCTGGCATAATAGCTAAAAGCAGACTCTCCTTGCTTTGAGTGAACCCTTGGTATTTCTAATTGACTTGATCCCGATGATCTGAGTGATCTGTTGGGTTTGTATTTAATCAGCATATCTGCAATGTATTGAGGTCCTAGGTCATTGAGTGATTTATATACAAGTAATAGCACTTTAAAATCGATCCTAAATGTAACTGGAAGCCAGTGTAAAGATCTGAGGACTGGTGTGATATGGTCATATTTTCTGGTTCTGCTCAGGATCCTGGCAGCAGCGTTCTGTATGAGCTGCAGCTGTCTAATGGTCTTTTTGGGAAGGCCGGTGAGAAGACCATTACAATAGTCCACCCTACTGGTAATAAAAGCATGAACGAGTTTCTCTAAGTCTTGCCTGGAAACAAAGCATCTAATTCTTGATATATTTTTGAGATGATAGTAAGCGGATTTAGTTATTGCTTTGACATGACTATTGAAACTCAGGTCTGACTCCAAAATCACACCAAGATTCCTGACTTGATTTTTTGATTTCAGGCCTTTAGCCTCAAGATATGCATTCACCTTCAGAATTTCATCTTTGTTTCCAAATGTAGTAATTTCAGTTTTGTCTTTGTTTAACTGAAGAAAGTTTTGGCACATCCAACTGTTAACTTCATCAATGCATTTACATAGAGAGTCAATGGGGCTGTAGTCATTAGGTGATAGGGCTAAGTAGATCTGGGTGTCGTCAGCATAGCTGTGGTAAGCCATTTTGTTATTTTTCATTATTTGGCTGAGTGGCAGCATGTACAGGTTGAATAGGAGTGGTGCAAGAATTGACCCTTGTGGGACTCCGCATGTCATGGATGTCCACTCAGACTTATGGTCACCTATACTCACATAATAACCTCTCCCTTCTAAGTATGACCTGAACCATTTGAGGACCATTCCAGAAAGCCCAACCCAATTTTCTAGCCTGTCAAGAAGTATTTTGTGGTCAACAGTGTCGAATGCAGCACTGAGGTCCAGTAGTACCAGAATTGATGTTTTGCCTGTATCTGTATTGAGGCGAATATCATTTATTATCTTAATGAGGGCCGTCTCTGTGCTGTGATGCGGTCGGAAACCAGATTGAAAATTGTCAAAGTATCCGTTTGAGCTTAAGAATTTGTTCAGCTGACTGAAAACAACTTTTTCAATGATCTTGCCTATGAAGGGGAGATTTGAGATTGGTCTGTAGTTGCTCAATATGGAGTTATCCAGATTTCTCTTTTTCAGGAGAGGCTTAACTACTGCGGTTTTAAGGGAGTTTGGAAAAGTCCCAGAAAGAAGTGAGGCGTTTACCACTTCTAGGAGATCTGCTTCTAAACAGTTAAACACACTTTTGAAAAAAGAAGTGGGGAGTGTGTCAAGGGCGCAGGTTGATGTTTTAAGGTGCTGTACTGTTTCTTCTAAAATTTTACCATCAATTGCTTCGAAATCAGTCATAGTAACTTTCTGAGGCTGTGGTCTGATCTGATTCACCTCAGAGCAACTGAACGATGTGCTGATCGCATTTCTGATATTAATGATTTTCTCTGAGAAGAAGAAAGCAAACTCACTACATTTGCTGTCTGAGAGCATTTCACTGGGAATGTGACTCGGGGGGTTTGTTAGTCTCTCTACAGTAGCAAAAAGAGTGCGTGTGTTGTTTATGTTTCTGTTTATAATATTTGAAAAGAAGGTCTGTCTAGCTTTGCCTAGTTCCACATTGAAAGCACGAAGACTGTCTTTATAGATCTTATAATGGACTACAAGTTTTGTCTTTCGCCACATGCGTTCCGATTTCCTGCATTGTCTTTTCATTAATTGCACTTCTGTTGAGTTTCTCCAGGGTGCTTTTTGTTTGCCACTCTTTTTCCTGGCTTTTACAGGAGCAATATCATCAATTACACCCTTAACTTTTGAGTTAAAAGAGTCAAGGAGAAAATCAACAGAGTCTGCAGATATGCTTGGTGTTAGAGATATAGCCTTCATAAACAGCACACTAGTGTTCTCATTTAAGCATCTCTTTTTGATAGAGACAGATCTGGTTTCAATGGCAGGAGAGATTGATATATCAAAGAAAATACAGAAATGATCAGACAGTGCCACATCCTTAATAACTATTGATGAAATGTTTAGCCCCTTACTGATAAGTAAATCTAGAGTGTGTCCACGATCATGTGTGGGTCCGTGAACATGTTGTGTCAAATCAAAAGTGTTAAGAACAGTCATGAGATCTTTTGTTGTACTGGATTCAGCATTGTCAATGTGAATGTTAAAATCCCCAGCAATAGCAAAACAGTCAAACTCAGATGAGATTGCTGATAACAGCTCTGTAAAGTCATCAATAAAGGCCGGAGAATATTTCGGAGGCCTATAATTAATGATAAGCAGGATGCGTGGAGCACCTTTTAGCACAATGCCCAGATATTCTAGAGACAAATAGTCACCAAACGATACTTGCTTACATTGATAGACATCTTTAAATAGTGCTGCGACCCCCCCGCCCCTTCTGACTGGTCTGCAGACACTCATAAAAGTAAAGTTAGGAGGGGCTGTTTCATTGAGGACTGTTGCACTGCAGCTGTCTTCTAGCCACGTTTCATTTAGCAGCAAAAAATCTAGGTTGTTTGTGGATATTAAGTCGTTGACTAGAAATGATTTGTTTTTAAGTGAACGGATGTTTAAGAGTGCTAACTTAACAGTATTAATTTTAATTTTTTCCCCATAGTAATCTTAGTTTGACAATTAACAGGCAGCAGATTAGATGGGTTTGCCATACGGCCTGAGAAAGCCTTGGACTTTCTATCACGTAACAGAACAGAAATAGAGAAAGATAGAGGCACACTGGATTCACGCATGTTTTGTAAACATTTGATAAGATTGCTGTTGACGTTGCGAGGACCCAGAACACGTCACTGAGAGCTGGTATCAGTTGTTTTTGGTGCAGATGGAGGAGGGTGTGTGCCCTGGCGTTGTGACCGAAGAAATCTCACAGGAGGAGGGGCAGAGCGAGCTGGGCCCACAGTCTTTGGTGGTTGTGGGGCTCGACGCTCTTTGGTTGATATCTGGGGGCTCGCAGTGATCGAGTATGATTGTCTGTTTCCAGTATAAACAAAATCCATTTTCTCTGTGAAGCTCAGAGGCGGGGATGCTGTAGAGCGGAATAACATGTCTGGTGAGGGGGGCTGTTTCTCTGGTGTTACCGGAAACTGCAATATGTTATCGTCCGGTTCAAGGAGTGACATTTCTTCCAGCCTATTGCTTATATTACATATAAGTTTTAAAAGTTCACCAGTGTCACTCCTGATGGTCCCCATTTTTACCAGTGCCTCCACAGACTCCACAGTATGGGCTGAGATGTTACTGTTTAGTGCCTCGATCTGTGTCACTTCGAGCTGTTCTAATCCATCACAGTCTATCTGTGGTGAGCTCTGAGGGCGGGGTTCAGCTGGGAGTGTGTCCATGAGAAGTGGTTGTTGTGGCTGCGTGGTGTTATCATTGTCCTTGTGGGGTGTATCAACCGCATGTCCATTCAGATGCTGAAATGAAGTCCTGTGATCGTACTTTACTGGTGTGTGTGTGCTATCCAGGTTGAGTGGGTTAGCACACACAGCTGAAGGATGATGAAGGGAAAAATAAATATTGTCCTTTAGCACTCTTGCACCGAGTTTGTTTGGGTGGAGGCCATTTGATGTAAACAGTTGTCTCTGACTCCAGAAGAGATTAAAGTTGTCGATAAAGTTCACTCCCTTCATGTTGCAGGTTTTTTGCAGCCATGTATTAAGCCCAAGTAGCCGTGAGAACCTATTTGTTCCTCTTGCTGGAAGTGGTCCACTGATGAACGGCTGAACTTTCAGTTTTCTAAGTGTTTCAAAAAGTTCATTAAAATCCCTCTTTAGAAGTTCTGACTCCTCTCTCTGAATATCGTTCTTTCCCACATGAATGATAAGTCGATTTGCAGTCTTATGTTTCATCAGAATGTTCTTAAGTTCCCTGTTTACATCAGAGACTGTTGCTTGTGGAAGGCAGCATGTAGTTGTATCCCTGCTGCTAATGTTTCTGATTGTTGAGTCGCCCACTATCAGAGGGTATCACTATCAAAAGGTCATTGCAAAAGAGGCTGGCTGTTCACAGAGCTCTGTGTCCAAGCACATTAATAGAGAGGCGAAGGGAAGGAAGAAAAAAGTGTACAAGCAATAGGGATAACCGCACCCTGGAGAGGATTGTGAAACAAAACCCATTCAAAAATGTGGGGGAGATTCACAAAGAGTGGACAGCAGCTGGAGTCAGTGCTTCAAGAACCACTACGCACAGACGTATGCAAGAGAATGGGTTTCAGCTGTCGCATTCCTTGTGTCAAGCCACTCTTGAACAAGAGACAGCATCAGAAGCGTCTCGCCTGGGCTAAAGACAAAAAGGACTGGACTGCTGCTGAGTGGTCCAAAGTTATGTTCTCTGATGAAAGTAAATTTTGCATTTCCTTTGGAAATCAGGGTCCCAGAGCCTGGAGGAAGAGAGGAGAGGCACACAATCCACGTTGCTTGAGGTCCAGTGTAAAGTTTCCACAGTCAGTGATGGTTTGGGGTGCCATGTCATCTGCTGGTGTTGGTCCACTGTGTTTTCTGAGGTCCAAGGTCAACGCACCCGCATACCAGGAAGTTTTAAAGCACTTCATGCTTCCTGCTGCTGACCAACTTTATGGAGATGCAGATTTCATTTTCCAACCGGACTTGGCACCTGCACACAGTGCCAAAGCAACCAGTGCCTGGTTTAAGGACCATGGTATCCCTGTTCTTAATTGGCCAGCAAACTCGCCTGACCTTAACCCCATAGAAAATCTATGGGCTATTGTGAAGAGGAAGATGCGATATGCCAGACCCAACAATGCAGAAGAGCTGAAGGCCACTATCAAAGCAACCTGGGCTCTCATAACACCTGAGCAGTGCCACAGACTGATCGACTCCATGCCACGCCGCATTGCTGCAGTAATTCAGGCAAAAGGAGCCCAAACTAAGTATTGAGTGCTGTACATGTTCATACTTTTCAGTTGGCCAAGATTTCTAAAAATCCTTTCTTTGTATTGGTCTTAAGTTATATTCTTATTTTCTGAGATACTGAGTTTGGGATTTTCCTTAGTTGTCAGTTATAATCATCAAAATTAAAATAAATAAACATTTGAAATATATCAGTCTGTGTAATGAATGAATGTAATATACAAGTTTCCCTTTTTGAATGGAATTAGTGAAATAAATCCACTTTTTGATGATATTCTAATTATATGACCAGCACCTGTATATATTCTGTCCTCTTTATTCTGTGCCAATTCACCAGTTTATGTGGAATAATACAGTATGTCTGTGTGTTGTTGGGTCAATGAATCACAAGAGGTTAACATTGAGGGGCATTTACATGACATCGCTTTTAACTAAAAATGGAAAATGTTTTCTGCATTTGGACTTTCACTTACACGACAATGGCATTTTGGGGGCCTGAAAACGCAAACCTTTAAAAATGAGTTTCAAAGGGCAAGTTTTTGAAAGTGATATTGTTATTGTCTCTGTGTTAAACACAAAACGGTGACCTCATGTGCATGTGTATTTCATGTTTGGTCTATTGGAGCATAGTTATTTACAAAGAAAATACAGACTTTATAGCTGTTTTTGCAGATCTATGTGAACAGGGACCGTTTTGACTACATTGTCACCTGTATGCGAAAAACACAAAGAAAAACTTTGCTGTTTTTAGTACATCATTGTTGTGTAAATGTACCCATAGTTCTATAGGATATAACATCAGCTTCTATGCTGAGTGATCAATTAATAATTGACCTCATTAATTAGCAGATTTGCTCCAATAATGAGTTAACGAGTCTTCCAGGTGGTACAAATGATGTTCTGTTTGGCTTTAAAAGCCTTGGTTGGTTTGAAACTTTTGTTGGCATTTGCTTTCTTAGTGGCTTAGTTTGTGTTATACGATGGGCTTGATTAAAGTTACTGTTTTATTGGTTCTTTATCACCAATTGGTGTGGCATGGTGAGTTATTTTTTGGTTTTTGTTTGCTTGTAGTAAATGTAATTATTTGTATTTAATGTTTAACGTCTGTGTTTTTCAGTGTTCAGCTCCCCAATTAAAGATGGATCCTTAGATTTATCCTGGAGTGATGTTGGGAGGATCGTTAAAGAAAAAGGTTTGTAGACCTTATATACTCAAGCAGCTGTGAAAAATATTATACACCAGTGTTTTACCAAATGAGAAGTTTATCTATTATCTTTACTCTTTTAATTCCTTTTTTTTCTGTGTAAAGCCCTTTTGAATTACCGTAGTGTATGAAATGTGCTCCATAAATAAACTTGCCTTGCCTCTTGTTTCTTAATCTAACATGCTGTTGTTGTACTAAAGTATTATGAGTGTATACTAACCCATTTACATGGTTATTGTTACTTTTGGTATTAGCTGAGGGATCCGGTTCTGTCATCAGCCAGGATGATACTGAGGGATCTGGTTCTGTCACAAACCAGGACGATACTGAGGGATCCGGTTCTGTCACCAACCAGGAAGATGCTGAGGGATCCGGTTCTGTCATCAGCCAGGACGATACTGAGGGATCCGGTTCTGTCACCAACCAGGACGATGCAGAGGGATCGGGTTCTGTCACCAACCAGGACGATGCAGAGGGATCGGGTTCTGTCAGCAACCAGGACGATGCAGAGGGATCGGGTTCTGTCAGCAACCAGGACGATGCTGAGGGATCCGGTTCTGTCAGCAACCAGGACGATACTGAGGGATCGGGTTCTGTCACCAACCAAGAAGATGCTGAGGGATCGGGTTCTGTCACCAACCAGGAAGATGCCGAGGGATCCGGTTCTGTCACCAACCAGGAAGATGCCGAGGGATCCGGTTCTGTCACCAACCAGGAAGATGCCGAGGGATCCGGTTCTGTCACCAACCAGGAAGATGCAGAGGGATCCGGTTCTGTCACCAACCAGGAAGATGCCGAGGGATCCGGTTCTGTCACCAACCAGGAAGATGCCGAGGGATCCGGTTCTGTCACCAACCAGGAAGATGCCGAGGGATCCGGTTCTGTCACCAACCAGGAAGATGCCGAGGGATCGGGTTCTGTCACCAACCAGGATGATACCGAGGGATCCGGTTCTGTCACCAACCAGGACGATGCTGAGGGATCGGGTTCTGTCACCAACCAGGACGATGCTGAGGGATCGGGTTCTGTCAGCAACCAGGAAGATGCAGAAGGATCCGGTTCTGTCACCAACCAGGAAGATGCCGAGGGATCCGGTTCTGTCACCAACCAGGAAGATGCCGAGGGATCCGGTTCTGTCACCAACCAGGAAGATGCCGAGGGATCGGGTTCTGTCACCAACCAGGAAGATGCCGAGGGATCCGGTTCTGTCACCAACCAGGAAGATGCCGAGGGATCCGGTTCTGTCACCAACCAGGAAGATGCCGAGGGATCGGGTTCTGTCACCAACCAGGACGATGCCGAGGGATCCGGTTCTGTCACCAACCAGGACGATGCTGAGGGATCGGGTTCTGTCAGCAACCAGGAAGATGCAGAAGGATCCGGTTCTGTCACCAACCAGGAAGATGCCGAGGGATCCGGTTCTGTCACCAACCAGGAAGATGCCGAGGGATCCGGTTCTGTCACCAACCAGGAAGATGCCGAGGGATCCGGTTCTGTCACCAACCAGGAAGATTCTGAGGGATCGGGTTCTGTCAGCAACCAGGACGATGCTGAGGGATCCGGTTCTGTCACCAACCAGGACGATGCTGAGGGATCGGGTTCTGTCACCAACCAGGACGATGCTGAGGGATCCGGTTCTGTCACCAACCAGGACGATGCTGAGGGATCCGGTTCTGTCACCAACCAGGACGATGCTGAGGGATCCGGTTCTGTCAGCAACCAGGACGATGCTGAGGGATCCGGTTCTGTCACCAACCAGGACGATGCTGAGGGATCCGGTTCTGTCACCAACCAGCACGATGCTGAGGGATCCGGTTCTGTCACCAACCAGGACGATGCTGAGGGATCCGGTTCTGTCACCAACCAGGACGATGCTGAGGGATCCGGTTCTGTCACCAACCAGGACGATGCTGAGGGATCCGGTTCTGTCAGCAACCAGGACGATGCTGAGGGATCCGGTTCTGTCACCAACCAGGACGATGCTGAGGGATCCGGTTCTGTCACCAACCAGGACGATGCTGAGGGATCCGGTTCTGTCACCAACCAGGACGATGCTGAGGGATCCGGTTCTGTCACCAACCAGGAAGATGCCGAGGGATCCGGTTCTGTCACCAACCAGGAAGATGCCGAGGGATCGGGTTCTGTCACCAACCAGGACGATGCCGAGGGATCGGGTTCTGTCACCAACCAGGACGATGCTGAGGGATCGGGTTCTGTCAGCAACCAGGAAGATGCAGAAGGATCCGGTTCTGTCACCAACCAGGAAGATGCCGAGGGATCCGGTTCTGTCACCAACCAGGAAGATGCCGAGGGATCGGGTTCTGTCACCAACCAGGAAGATGCCGAGGGATCGGGTTCTGTCACCAACCAGGAAGATTCTGAGGGATCCGGTTCTGTCAGCAACCAGGACGATGCTGAGGGATCCGGTTCTGTCACCAACCAGGACGATGCTGAGGGATCGGGTTCTGTCACCAACCAGGACGATGCTGAGGGATCCGGTTCTGTCACCAACCAGGACGATGCTGAGGGATCCGGTTCTGTCAGCAACCAGGACGATGCTGAGGGATCCGGTTCTGTCACCAACCAGGACGATGCTGAGGGATCCGGTTCTGTCACCAACCAGCACGATGCTGAGGGATCCGGTTCTGTCACCAACCAGGACGATGCTGAGGGATCCGGTTCTGTCACCAACCAGGACGATGCTGAGGGATCCGGTTCTGTCACCAACCAGGACGATGCTGAGGGATCCGGTTCTGTCAGCAACCAGGACGATGCTGAGGGATCCGGTTCTGTCACCAACCAGGACGATGCTGAGGGATCCGGTTCTGTCACCAACCAGGACGATGCTGAGGGATCCGGTTCTGTCACCAACCAGGACGATGCTGAGGGATCCGGTTCTGTCACCAACCAGGACGATGCTGAGGGATCCGGTTCTGTCACCAACCAGGACGATGCTGAGGGATCCGGTTCTGTCAGCAACCAGGACGATGCTGAGGGATCGGGTTCTGTCACCAACCAGGACGATGCTGAGGGATCGGGTTCTGTCACCAACCAGGACGATGCTGAGGGATCCGGTTCTGTCACCAACCAGGACGATGCTGAGGGATCCGGTTCTGTCACCAACCAGGAAGATGCCGAGGGATCCGGTTCTGTCACCAACAAGGACGATGCTGAGGGATCCGGTTCTGTCACCAACCAGGACGATGCTGAGGGATCCGGTTCTGTCACCAACCAGGACGATGCTGAGGGATCCGGTTCTGTCACCAACCAGGACGATGCTGAGGGATCCGGTTCTGTCACCAACCAGGACGATGCTGAGGGATCCGGTTCTGTCACCAACCAGGACGATGCTGAGGGATCCGGTTCTGTCAGCAACCAGGACGATGCTGAGGGATCGGGTTCTGTCACCAACCAGGACGATGCTGAGGGATCCGGTTCTGTCACCAACCAGGACGATGCTGAGGGATCCGGTTCTGTCACCAACCAGGACGATGCTGAGGGATCCGGTTCTGTCACCAACCAGGACGATGCTGAGAGATCCGGTTCTGTCACCAACAAGGACAATGCTCAGGGATCGGGTTCTGTCAGTGGTACCATCAGCGTTTTTTTATGTAAAACCATAAGGGGTACCATCATTGTTTTATGTGTAGAACCATAAGGGGTACCATCAGCGTTTTATATGTAAAATCATAATGGGTACCATCAGTGTTTTATGTGTAAAATCATAAGGGGTACAATCAGTGTTTTATGTGTAAAATCATAAGGGGTACCTTCAGCGTTTTTTGTGTAAAACCATAAGGGGTACCATCAGCGTTTTTTGTGTAAAATAATAAGGGGTACCTTCAGCGTTTTTTGTGTAAAACCATAAGGGGTACCATCAGCGTTTTTTGTGTAAAATAATAAGGGGTACAATCAGCGCTTTACGTTTAAAATCACAAGGGGTACCATCAGCATTTTTTGTGTAAAATCATAAAGGGTACCATCAGCTTTTTATGTGTAAAATCATAAGGGGTACCATCAGCGTTTTTTTGTGTAAAATCACAAGGGGTACCATCAGCATTTTTTGTGTAAAATCATAAAGGGTACCATCAGCTTTTTATGTGTAAAATCACAAGGGGTACCATTAGCATTTTTTGTGTAAAATCATAGAGGGTACCATCAGCTTTTTATGTGTAAAATCATAAGGGGTACCATCAACGTTTTATATGTAGAACTATAAGGGTACCATCAGCGTTTTACGTGTAAAATCATAAGGGGTACCTTCAGCGTTTTATGTGTAGAACCATAAGGGGTACTGTGAACAGGTTCGTGTGGGTGTGGGAAGGAAGAAGACGGGGTCGGCGTGACTGGGACTGTGTCTTTTATTAATACTCAATTTGTAAACACAAAACACGCACGGTGGCGTCTCTGTCTCAAACACTCAGAACTCTTGTCTTTAACTGCCTCTCAGGCTTCGTTTCCAGTTTCTCGTTTTCTCTCAGGCTCTTTGCACTCAGGCGTTGTACACAGTCCCAGTCTGGTCTCTCTCTGCCTCTCTCTCGTCCCGCAGCGGCTTTTATGCGGTCTCTCCACGCCAATTACTGCAATGAGACACAGGTGTTTGTGATCTGCACTTGACCTACTTACTCACCGCTCAGCTCCGCCCTCTCTCTCCCGCTGCAGACCTCGCGAAACCACGCCCCCTCTGCCACATATCCCCACCGCCCGACTCAGGACAGCCTCCCCACCCCCCCGGAGAGGAAGTCAGCCACAGCCATCTGTGCACCCGGCCTGTGGATCACCTTGAACTTAAAAGGCTGTAAAGCTAGATACCAACGGGTGATCCGCGCGTTGGTATCCTTCATGCGGTGGAGCCACTGCATGGAGGCGTGGTCCGAACAGAGGGTGAACTCCCGCCCCAGGAGGTAGTAGCGAAGGGTGAGTACAGCCCACCTGATTGCCAAACACTCCTTCTCTATGGTGCTGTACATAGTCTCTCTTTTAGAGAGCTTACGACTAATGTACAGCACCGGCCGCTCTTCACCCTCCACCTCCTGGGACAGGACTGTGCCCAACCCCCTGTCCGAGGCGTCAGTCTGCAGAGAAAAAGGGAGAGAAAAGTTAGGAGCCTGAAGGAGCGGCCCACCACACAGAGCAGCCTTTATCTGGGTGAAGGCCTGCTGGCACCGCTCCGTCCACTGAACCGTACCTCCGGTACCTCCTTTTTAGTCAGATCAGTCAGCGGGCTAGCGAGGTCCGAATAATCAGGCACAAACCTTCTGTAATATCCCGCTAGCCCCAGGAACTGTCTGACCTCCTTTTTGGTCTTAGGTCTTGGACAGGTCGCAACTGCTGCGGTCTTATCAATTTGGGGACGCACCTGACCATGACCCAAGTGGAAGCCCAGATACCTTACCTCCACCCGCCCAACCGTACACTTCTTCGGGTTGGCCGTGAGCCCCGCCCTTCTCAGCGACTTCAGGACAGCACGCAGGTGCTGCATATGCCGCTGCCAGTCTGCGCTGTAGATGATGATATCATCGAGATAGGCAGCGGCATACGCAGCATGCGGCCGGAGAATTCTGTCCATCAGACGCTGGAAGGTGGCGGGAGCTCCGAACAAGCCGAAAGGAAGGGTGACAAATTGGTGCAACCCGAACGGCGTGGTGAAGGCATTTTTTTCTTTGGTCATTGGAGACAAGGGGATCTGCCAATAACCCTTAGTTAAGTCCAGTGTCGAATAAAATCGAGCGGTCCCTAGCCAATCAAGCAGTTCGTCAACCATTGGCATTGGGTACGCATCAAATTTCGACGCCGCGTTTACCTTACGGTAGTCCACACTATCGGGCTGGCCCAGTCGCTGCTGGACTCTTCTATTACCCCCATCTCTAGCATGGCGTCCAATTCAGTCTGAACTACTTTTTTTTGTGTTCAGGTAAACGGTATGGCCGACTGCGAACCACCACGCCCGGCTCGGTCTCAACGTGGTGTTGAATGAGGTCGGTGCGGACAGGTAGGGGCGAAAACACGTCGGCAAACTCGGCCTGTAATGTTTTTACGTCAGTGAGTTGGGACGGCGAGAGGTGATCCCCCCCCCGGGGCCAGAGCGAGAGATTGGGATTTTTGAACCGCCTCTGGCCCGAGATCCTCCTCTCCGCTCACCACCGTCGCCAACATCACTGACTCCTTCTCTGACCATTTTTTTAACAGGTTGAGGTGGTAAATTTGATGTGCCCCGTCCCTATCTGAACGCACAACCTCATAATTGAGGTCCCCAATTCGCCGTGTGACCACGAAGGGCCCTTGCCACTTTGCGAGCAATTTAGAGCTAGAGGTAGGGAGTAACACAAGCACTTTATCTCCCTGTGCAAATTGACGTAACTTAGCCCCTCTGTTGTATAGCTGTTTTTGTCTGTCCTGGGCCTGTAACAAATTCTCCATTGATAGCCGCTCAAAGTGTGGAGTTTTGTTCTCAGGTCCAGGACATATTGAATTTCGTTTTTACTCGCGGATGGTCCGTCCTCCCAAGTCTCTCTAAGGACATCCAGCACCCCCCCGAGGCTGGCGCCCATAGAGAAGCTCGAAGGGGGATAACCCCGTGGAGGCTTGCGGGACCTCGCGCACAGCAAACAAGAGAGGTTCTAGCCATTTATCCCAATTTTTGGCGTCCTCGTGAACGAACTTCCGAATCATGGTTTTCAACGTGCGATTAAAACGTTCCACCAGACCGTCTGTTTGTGGGTGATAGACGCTGGTGCGAATGGATTTAACGCCCAATAACTCGTATAGTTTGCGGATTGTCCGTGACATGAACGCCGTGCCTTGATCGGTGAGAATCTCTTTCGGGATTCCCACCCAGGAGATTAATGAAAACAGCGCACTCGCAACACTTTTCGCCGAAATAGTGCGGAGTGGAACTGCTTCCGGGTATCGCGTTGCATAATCCACCAGGACTAATGCAAAGCGATGCCCCCGTGCTGACCGTTCTAATGGCCCGATGAGGTCCATGCCAATTCGTTCGAAGGCGACCTGCATCAGAGGAAGTGGGCACAATGGTGCTTTTGGGGTGGCCGGTGGATTTACCAACTGACATTCACGACACGACGCACACCACTTGCGTACATTCTCGTGAATGCCCGGCCAGAAGAACCGGGCCACGAGACGGTTCAACGTAGCTGTGTGACCTAAATGCCCGGCCATCGGGTTAGAATGAGCCGCCTGGAAAAGCATTTGCCGGCGGCTTTTAGGAATCTAAGAATCGGTTTTGGTGCTAAGACAAAAGCTGAGATACACACCTCAGCAATTGAACAATAAAAGTCACTAATCTTGAGAGAAAGATCTCACAGAAACTGTGACAACACCCTGACAAACATTCCTCCCCCCTCCCCATTTTGCCCTCTCCTTGTCCTGGTTTCAAGTCACCAAATGCAGATATACCAGTGATGATGTATTTTGTAAATCTATTGTTTTATCCCTTTCATGTTTGATGTCTTTTTAAAGGTCTCAGTGCGAATGGTAAAATGGTCTTAGTTTCACTGCAGTCACTGGTAGTATTAGAAAGATTGGAAAACTAATGAGAATTCAGTTCTCCTTTGAGTAGTCTCTTCAAAGATATCTGATCCACTCCCCCAAAACCAGGTGGGGGTGTTGCAAATATTTACAACCCTTTTGTTCTAGTTGAAGTATTTAAGGCTGGATAATCTAACTCTCTGGGGGAATATTCTGTAGTCAGAACCCCCCATGCCGTGCAAACTGCATGTAGATGTGCCAGACATGATGACTCTTTTAAATTATTTTCATATTGCTTTGCAATTGTGTTTAATGTTTTTACGCTGATCAATTGTGTACCATGGATTCTTGTTTACTTATTTACTTTTCCTGTCTGGCCAAAATAAATGTTAATCTTGATTTATCTTGTATGGTTCCGAAATCATTATTCTAGTATGGATCGATGTATACTCCTTTATTACCGCAAAATCTAGGGTTATGATAGATCACACCGATGACGCCACGACTGAAGCATGGAGCGCAGCGTGCGCGATATTCCGATTTCTGACTATCGCTGGATTAGCACGTTGTAGTCCGTGAATATTACTAAAATTACACTTTTTGTTGAGTGAGCATGTGCAACCACTTAAAGGTAAAATATTCACTCTACATCCTCTGACTAATTACAGAAGTAACCGTTTTGTGCCCGTGAGCGCGCGGATCCGGACGCATCATGTCTCTCTGCGATTTAGGGTCTCTCGATGAACGAATATAAAAACTAGGAAGATACAAAGAAAATCAACGATCTAAATTAAATCGCAACTAATCGTAAAATCAGCTGATAGACTCTAAATGTAGCACACTTTATGGAGTCACTTAGAATTGGAGTCAGATACAATTATTAATAGAGTCAGATTTAAAATGAGATATCAATAAATTAAGAGAACTTCACCGAAAGGCTGAAAAGGCTTACACGCAGAATTCCTTTTGACCAAGTCATTAGTATCCGGTTTTTGGGCTAATGGATGGAGATTTACAGGAATTAACAACTGGGTTGTATCCTGCTTTGACTGGGCGTCTTGGGTCACCCGATACAACCTATCTTTTATAATCGCAAAATAGGGAAAGGAGAGTGGTTGATCAGGGTGTTGGAGGTGGCCGTCGATGGAACGGACCTGATTAAACGCATTTTTAAGCGTGTCATCCTGGGACTGTTCCAGGGGAAAGTCATCGCGCTCTGTGAGTACCGGTGTCTCCAGCTCGCTCGTTTCCCCTGAAACCGCCGCCAGAGGTCCCGGTTCCGCCTCCCCCAACTGAGCAACCGCCATCTTCATTTCCGAGCGCTTTCCCCAAGAAGCATCCGCGCACAAATGCCCCAATAACTTGTTAAAAGCTGGCCAATTGGTTCCCAGAATTAGCGGATGCCGGAGGTGCGGGTTAACTGCAACCTCGACACTATGCGTTTGTCCCCTAAATTGAATAGTGACGGGCACTAACGGATAGTTCACCACTTCCCCGTGCACAGACCTCACCGTAACCACACGGGTGTTACCCAACGCCTTAGGCTGAATCAGGCTTTGATGTATAGAGGTCTGGTTGCAATCGGAATCCACCAAAGCCTGATAAGTACCCCCCTTGATACTCACAGGTATAAGGCACAGTCCAGCTTGATCAGGGGCGGCTTGTGGAGCGTCGGGAACCCGGACCAGCGTCCCGACCTCCATGACCGGACAGCGATCAATTAAATGGCCTGGATCCCCGCAGCGCCAACAAGCCGGCTCAGACCTTCCTGCTGCCCTAGTGGCCGGAAGTAGGTCGGCAGAATGGCGTGGAGAGAGCGCGGGGACGAAGGAAGAGGGGTATGGATCCGGCGGTGTAGCGCCTCCCCTCGGCGCCGGCCGGGAAGGTGCCGGCTGGTCACTGGCTCCGCCCATCCTCAATCGTGGGGCCGGCCTGGGTGCTGCGCCGCCACGGGTCCTGGGAAAAGGGACAGGTCTGGAGACAGAGGGGGTGGGGAGAGAAGAGGGGAGAGAGAGAGAGAGAGAGTGGCATAAGGAAGGGGTTCGCCGACCCCGTGGCACGCCACCATTTGATCCTCCGCCAACTGGATGGCCTTGCTCAGCGACGTCGGGCGGTGGCACTGGACCCACTGCGCGGTCTTTCTGGGGAGCTGCATGACGAACTGCTCCAGTACCACACGATCGATGATGTCATCGATGTCGCTTCCTTCGGCCATCAGCCACTTGCGGCAGGAGTCCCGGAGCTGGTGCGCAGAGGGCGAAGGGCCGGCCGGAGTCATCCAGGGCCAGGGTACGGAACCGCTGGCGATGCTGTTCGGGGCTCCGGCCGACCCGCTGTAAAATTGCGTGCTTGAGGTCGTCGTAAGCCAGGAGATTCTGGACTGGCAGCTGATGGGCGGCTACCTGCGCTTCCCCAGACAGTAGTGGCAGGAGCTGCATCGGCCAGTCCGCCTCGGGCCATCCCCGGGACTCGGTGGACCATACTCAATTTGTAAACACAAAACACGCACGGTGGCGTCTCTGTCTCAAACACTCGGAACTCTTGTCTTTAACTGACTCTCAGGCTTCGTTTCCAGTTTCTCGTTTTCTCTCAGGCTCTTTGCAATCAGGCGTTGTACACAGTCCCAGTCCGGTCTCTCTCTGCCTCTCTCTCATCCCGCAGCAGCTTTTATGCGGTCTCTCCACGACAATTACTGCAATGAGACACAGGTGTTTGTGATCTGCACATGACCTACTTACTCACCGTTCGGTTCCGCCCTCTCTCTCCCGCTGCAGACCTCGTGAAACCACGCCCCCTCCGCCACAGGTACCATCAGCGTTTTTTGTGTAAAATCATAAGGGGTACCATCAGCGTTTTATGTGTAAAATCATAAGGGGTACCATCAGCATTTTATGTGTAAAACAATAAGGGGTACCATCAGCGTTTTACGTGTAAAACCATAAGGGGTACCATCAGCGTTTTTTGTGTAAAACCATAAGGGGTACCATCAGCGTTTTTTGTGTAAAACCATAAGGGGTACCATCAGCATTTTATGTGTAAAACCATAAGGGGTACCATCAGCGTTTTACATGTAAAACCATAAGGGGTACCATCAGCATTTTTTGTGTAAAATCATAAGGGGTACCATCAGCGCTTTACGTTTAAAATCATAAGGGGTACCATCAGCATTTTTTGTGTAAAACCAATAATGGGTACCATCAGCGTTTTATGTGTAAAATCATAAAGGGTACCATCAGCTTTTTAATTGTAAAATAATAAGGGGTACCATCAGCGTTTTATGTGTAAAATCATAAGGGGTACCATCAGCGCTTTACGTTTAAAATCATAAGGGGTACCATCAGCGTTTTTTGTGTAAAACCAATAATGGGTACCATCAGCGTTTTATGTGTAAAATCATAAAGGGTACCATCAGCTTTTTAATTGTAAAATAATAAGGGGTACCATCAGCTTTTTTTGTGTAAAACCATAAGGGGTACCATCAGCGTTTTATGTGTAAAATCATAAAGGGTACCATCAGCTTTTTAATTGTAAAATAATAAGGGGTACCATCAGCTTTTTTTGTGTAAAATCATAAAGGGTACCATCAGCTTTTTAATTGTAAAATCATAAGGGGTACCATCAGCGTTTTATGTGTAAAATCATAAGTGGTACCATCAGCGTTTTTTGTGCAAAATCATAAAGGGTACCATCAGTGTTTTTTGTGTAGAACCAAAAGGGGTACCATCAGCGTTTTATGTCTAAAACCAATAATGGGTACCATCAGCGTTTTATGTGTAAAATCATAAGGAGTACCATCAGCGTTTTATGTGTAAAACCAATAATGGGTACATCAACGTTTTTTGTGTTGAACCAAAAGGGGTACCATCAGCATTTTCTGTGTAAAACCATAAGGGGTACCATCAGCGTTTTACGTGTAAAACCATAAGGAGTACCATCAGCGTTTTTTGTGTAAAACCATAAGGAGTACCATCAGCGTTTTTTTAGTGTAAAATAATAAGGGGTACCATCAGCATTTTTTGTGTAAAACAATAAGGAGTACCATCAGCGTTTTTTGTGTAAAACCATAAGGAGTACCATCAGCGTTTTTTGTGTAAAACAATAAGGGGTACCATCAGCATTTTTTGTGTAAAACAATAAGGGGTACCATCAGCGTTTTACGTGTAAAATAATAAGGGGTACCATCAGCGTTTTTTGTGTAAAACCATAAGGAGTACCATCAGCGTTTTTTGTGTAAAATAATAAAGGGTACCATCAGCGTTTTTTGTGTAAAACAATAAGGGGTACCATCAGCATTTTTTGTGTAAAACCATAAGGGGTACCATCAGCGTTTTACGTGTAAAATAATAAGGGGTACCATCAGCGTTTTTTGTGTAAAACCATAAGGGGTACCATCAGCGTTTTTTGTGTCAAACAATAAGGGGTACCATCATCATTTTTTGTGTAAAACCATAAGGAGTACCATCAGCGTTTTTTGTGTAAAACAATAAGGGGTACCATCAGCATTTTTTGTGTAAAACAATAAGGGGTACCATCAGCATTTTTTGTGTAAAACCATAAGGGGTACCATCAGCGTTTTACGTGTAAAATAATAAGGGGTACCATCAGCGTTTTTTGTGTAAAACCATAAGGAGTACCATCAGCGTTTTTTGTGTAAAACAATAAGGGGTACCATCAGCTTTTTTTGTGTAAAACAATAAGGGGTACCATCAGCTTTTTTTGTGTAAAACAATAAGGGGTACCATCAGCATTTTTTGTGTAAAACCACAAGGGGTACCATCAGCTTTTTTTGTGTAAAACAATAAGGGGTACCATCAGCATTTTTTGTGTAAAACCATAAGGGGTACCATCAGCGTTTTATGTGTAAAATCATAAGGGGTACCATCAGCTTTTTTTGTGTAAAACCATAAGGGGTACCATCACAGTTTTTTGTGCAAAATCATAAAGGGTACCATCAGTGTTTTTTGTGCAAAATCATAAAGGGTACCATCAGTGTTTTTTGTGTAGAACCAAAAGGGGTACCATCAGCGTTTTTTGTGTAAAACCAGTAATGGGTACCATCAGCGTTTTATGTGTAAAATCATAAAGGGTACCATCAGCTTTTTAATTGTAAAATAATAAGGGGTACCATCAGCGTTTTATGTGTAAAATCATAAGGGGTACCATCAGCGCTTTACGTTTAAAATCATAAGGGGTACCATCAGCATTTTTTGTGTAAAACCAATAATGGGTACCATCAGTTTTTTATGTGTAAAATCATAAATGGTACCATCAGCGTTTTTTGTGCAAAATCATAAAGGGTACCATCAGTGTTTTTTGTGTAGAACCAAAAGGGGTACCATCAGTGTTTTATGTCTAAAACCAATAATGGGTACCATCAGCGTTTTATGTGTAAAATCATAAGGGGTACCATCAGCGTTTTATGTGTAAAACCAATAATGGGTACATCAACGTTTTTTGTGTAGAACCAAAAGGGGTACCATCAGCATTTTATGTGTAAAACCATAAGGGGTACCATCAGCGTTTTACGTGTAAAACCATAAGGAGTACCATCAGCGTTTTTTGTGTAAAACCATAAGGAGTACCATCAGCGTTTTCTGTCTAAAACCAATAATGGGTACCAGCAGCGTTTTATGTGTAAAATCATAAAGGGTACCATCAGCTTTTTAATTGTAAAATAATAAGGGGTACCATCAGCGTTTTATGTGTAAAATCATAAGGGGTACCATCAGCGCTTTACGTTTAAAATCATAAGGGGTACCATCAGCATTTTTTGTGTAAAACCAATAATGGGTACCATCAGTTTTTTATGTGTAAAATCATAAAGGGTACCATCAGCTTTTTAATTGTAAAATAATAAGGGGTACCATCAGCTTTTTTTGTGTAAAACCATAAGGGGTACCATCAGCGTTTTATGTGTAAAATCATAAGTGGTACCATCAGTGTTTTTTGTGTAGAACCAAAAGGGGTACCATCAGCGTTTTATGTCTAAAACCAATAATGGGTACCATCAGCGTTTTATGTGTAAAATCATAAGGGGTACCATCAGCGTTTTATGTGTAAAACCAATAATGGGTACATCAACGTTTTTTGTGTAGAACCAAAAGGGGTACCATCAGCATTTTATGTGTAAAACCATAAGGGGTACCATCAGTGTTTTACGTGTAAAACCATAAGGAGTACCATCAGCGTTTTTTGTGTAAAACCATAAGGAGCACCATCAGCGTTTTTTGTGTAAAATAATAAGGGGTACCATCAGCGTTTTTTGTGTAAAACAATAAGGGGTACCATCAGCATTTTTTGTGTAAAACCATAAGGGGTACCATCAGCGTTTTACGTGTAAAATAATAAGGGGTACCATCAGCGTTTTTTGTGTAAAACCATAAGGAGTACCATCAGCGTTTTTTGTGTAAAACAATAAGGGGTACCATCAGCGTTTTTTGTGTAAAACAATAAGGGGTACCATCAGCTTTTTTTGTGTAAAACCATAAGGGGTACCATCAGCGTTTTTTGTGTAAAACAATAAGGGGTACCATCAGCATTTTTTGTGTAAAACCATAAGGAGTACCATCAGCGTTTTTTGTGTAAAACAATAAGGGGTACCATCAGCATTTTTTGTGTAAAACCATAAGGAGTACCATCAGCATTTTTTGTGTAAAACAATAAGGGGTACCATCAGCATTTTTTGTGTAAAACCAAAAGGGGTACCATCAGCTTTTTTTGTGTAAAACAATAAGGGGTACCATCAGCTTTTTTTGTGTAAAACCATAAAGGGTACCATCAGCTTTTTTTGTGTAAAACCATAAAGGGTACCATCAGCTTTTTTTGTGTAAAACCATAAAGGGTAACATCAGTGTTTTTTGTGTAGAACCAAAAGGGGTACCATCAGCGTTTTCTGTCTAAAACCAATAATGGGTACCATCAGCGTTTTATGTTTAAAATCATAAGGGGTACCATCAGCGTTTTATGTGTAAAAACAATAAAGGTTACCATTAGCGTTTTATGTGTAAAATCATAAAGGGTACCATCAGCGTTTTATGTGTAAAATCATAAGTGGTACCATCAGCTTTTTATGTGTAAACTCATAAGGGGTAACATCAGCGTTTTATATGTAAAACCAATAATGGGTACATCAACGTTTTTTGTGTAGAACCGAAAGGGGTACCATCAGCGTTTTTTGTGTAAAACCATATGGGGTACCATCAGCGTTTTAAGTGTAAAATCATAAGGGGTACCATCAGCGTTTTATGTGTAAAATAATAAGGGGTACCATCAGCGTTTTATGTCTAAAAACAATAATGGGTACCATCAGCGTTTTATGTGTAAAATCATAAGGGGTACCATCAGCGTTTTATGTGTAAAACCAATAAAGGGTACCATCAGCGTTTTATGTGTAAAATCATAAAGGGTACCTTCAGCGTTTTATGTGTAAAATCATAAAGGGTACCATCAGCGTTTTTTGTGTGGAGCCAAAAGGGGTACCATCAGCGTTTTATGTGTAAAACAAATAATGGGTACCATCAGCGTTTTATATGTAAAACCATAAGGGGTACCATCAGTGTTTTATGTGTAAAATCGTAAAGGGTACCATCAGCGTTTTAAGAGTAAAATCATAAGTGGTACCATCAGCATTTTATGCGTAAAATCATAAAGGGTACCATCAGCTTTTTTTGTGTAAAACCATAAGGGGTACCATCAGCGTTTTTTGGGCAAAATCATAAGTGGTACCATCAGCGTTTTTTGTGCAAAATCATAATGGGTACCATCAGCGTTTTATGTGTAAAATCATAAGGGGTACCATCAGCGTTTTATGTGTAAAAACAATAAAGGGTACCATCAGCGTTTTATGTGTAAAATCATAAGTGGTACCATCAGCTTTTTATGTGTAAAACCAATAATGGGTACATCAACGTTTTTTGTGTAGAACCAAAAGGGGTACCATCAGCATTTTAAGTGTAAAACCAAAAGGGGTACCATCAGCGTTTTATGTGTAAAATAATAAGGGGTACCATCAGCGTTTTATGTCTAAAAACAATAATGGGTACCATCAGCGTTTTATGTGTAAAATCATAAGGGGTACCATCAGCGTTTTATGTGTAAAATAATAAGGGGTACCATCAGCGTTTTATGTCTAAAAACAATAATGGGTACCATCAGCGTTTTATGTGTAAAATCATAAGGGGTACCATCAGCGTTTTATGTGTAAAACCAATAAAGGGTACCATCAGCGTTTTATGTGTAAAATCATAAAGGATACCTTCAGCATTTTATGTGTAAAATCATAAAGGGTACCATCAGCGTTTTTTGTGTGGAGCCAAAAGGGGTACCATCAGCGTTTTATGTGTAGAACCATAAGGGGTACCATCAGCGTTTTATGTGTAAAACAAATAATGGGTACCATTAGCGTTTTATGTTTAGAACCAATAATGGGTACCATCAGCGTTTTATATGTAAAATCATAAGGGGTACCATCAGCGTTTTACGTGTAAAATCACAAGGGCTATCATCAGCGTTATACGTGTAAAATCATAAGGGGTACCATCAGCGTTTTATGTGTAAAATCATAAGGGGTACCATCAGCGTTTTATGTGTAAAACCAATAAAGGGTACCATCAGCGTTTTATGTGTAAAATCATAAAGGGTACCTTCAGCGTTTTATGTGTAAAATCATAAAGGGTACCATCAGCGTTTTTTGTGTGGAGCCAAAAGGGGTACCATCAGCGTTTTATGTGTAGAACCATAAGGGGTACCATCAGCGTTTTATGTGTAGAACCATAAGGGGTACCATCAGCGTTTTCTGTGTAAAACCATAAGGGGTACCATCAGCGTTTTTTGTGCAAAATCATAAGGGGTACCATCAGTGTTTTATGTGTAAAATCGTAAAGGGTACCATCAGCGTTTTAAGTGTAAAATCATAAGTGGTACCATCAGCATTTTATGCGTAAAATCATAAAGGGTACCATCAGCTTTTTTTGTGTAAAATCATAAGTGGTACCATCAGCGTTTTTTGTGCAAAATCATAATGGGTACCATCAGCGTTTTTTGTGCAAAATCATAAGTGGTACCATCAGCGGTTTTTTTTGCAAAATCATAATGGGTACCATCAGTGTTTTATGTCTAAAACCAATAATGGGTACCATCAGCGTTTTATGTGTAAAATCATAAAGTGTACCATCAGCGTTTTATGTGTAAAAACAATAAAGGGTACCATCAGCGTTTTATGTGTAAAATCATAAGTGGTACCATCAGCTTTTTATGTGTAAAATCATAAGGGGTACCATCAGCATTTTATATGTAAAACCAATAATGGGTACATCAACGTTTTTTGTGTAGAACCAAAAGGGGTACCATCAGCGTTTTTTGTGTAAAACCATATGGGGTACCATCAGCGTTTTAAGTGTAAAACCAAAAGGGGTACCATCAGCTTTTTATGTGTAAAATAATAAGGGGTACCATCAATATTTCATGTCTAAAACCAATAATGGGTACCATCAGCGTTTTTTGTGTAGAACCAATAATGGGTACCATCAGCGTTTTATGTGTAAAATAATAAGAGGTACCATCAGCGTTTTATGTGTAAAACCAATAAAGGGTACCATCAGCGTTTTATGTGTAAAATCATAAAGGGTGCCTTCAGCGTTTTATGTGTAAAATCATAAAGGGTACCATCAGCGTTTTTTGTGTAAAACCATATGGGGTACCATCAGCGTTCCCTTTCGTTCAGTCACTACGACGTAACATTAGTGACTAACGAATGGGGGTTTCGCTTAGAAGCCTATCATCTTCGAGCTTAGAGAAAACGCCCAATGGCGTGCCAATGCCACGGGGCATGCAGAATTTGCATACGTAACTCCGCCTCACCGTGTGAGTATATAAGGAAGTACGTGGCAATATCGCATTATGTTTCTGCTTTCGGAGCCAAGAGTACCTACCTCTTCACTCCTACAGCCTTCTGAGACTCTGTCAGCTTCTTCGAGACGAGCAGCTTTCCAGTCGGTGTTGGTGTAACGGCGCGTTCCAGTGATCGCATACTTCCTGCCTGCTGATCTGCGCAGTGGTCCGTTTGACAGCTGGTGTGTGTTTCCCTGGGCGCTTCGGCATCGACTGAGAGGCTTTCCTCTCACAAAAAGAGCTTGCGCGT
Organism: Gobio gobio; assembly: GCF_949357685.1. Taxonomy (NCBI): domain Eukaryota; kingdom Metazoa; phylum Chordata; class Actinopteri; order Cypriniformes; family Gobionidae; genus Gobio; species Gobio gobio. The sequence continues at coordinate 5,204,347 of NC_137117.1, read as the reverse complement.
GGCACGTCTTTTTCAAGACGGCTCGCCCATGCACTTCCGGGTGCGATCGATTTCCGCTGCTGTCTATGGGCGCATTCACTGCTCGAGCGTGTTTGGGCTTCAGCGCGTTCGGGCAGTGTTTGCGGATGTGTCACGTTTCCATTGTGGGAACGTGACCATCGCGATGTCGCGGTCGAGACTCAATGATCTCCGTGAGGAGAGAGAGTCCCCTCTGCCACACCCCAATCTACCGTCCCCGAGTGAGATGGTACTTTGGCCGGTGGCCAGGGTGACCTGAGGGCGGTGCTGTGGTATTAAGAACCCAGACGTTCATTCCTCGGGCCACGCCCCCCTCTTACACATCGCCTCCCGCGAGTGTTGGACTGAATTAACGGCCCGTCTCTGACGCCCCGTTATTTCAGTTCACGCTCCGGATAGCAGTGAGATGTCGATCGCCGCATCCCAAGGTGGGCTGGAGTCCTTTGGGGATGATGATTAGGTTGTGCTCCGCCTCCGGGTGTGTCAGCACTGCCTGATCCGACCTAAAGTTGACAGCCATGTTATCTCGGGCAGCCGCGAGTCTCGCGCTGGTGTGGAACTCCGCCCAGTCGCGGGTGCTCGTGGTTGCGCGATTGGTTTTTGGGGGCGGCACCCGACAGCTGTTGGGCCCCGCCCCCAATGCCTTTCGCTCCCGGGGTGCATGAGGAGATCACGCGGTCCCGGAAGTCCCCGTGCTTCCCGCGACCGTTTGGTGGCCTCCTCCGCCTTCTCTGCCCTTGATGGGGCCGCGGCCTAGGGTACACTGGGGCCCCCTTCCCCCACTGTTGAACTCTCTGTTGTGCACTACGGTGTCCACAGAGGGCTTTGACGTCGCGTGGTGTGGCTGTCCTAAGCACCCTCCCAAAGCCTTTGGGCTCGTCTACTTCGTTGGCGTGGTCCTGCAGAGCTACGGGCAGGCCGCCGCCCCTTTGCACATGCACAAGGGTGGAGCCAACCCAGGGCTCTTCATTGAGCTGCGTGCCGCAACTGACCCCAACCAATAATGGGTACCATCAGCGTTTTATATGTAAAATCATAAGGGGTACCATCAGCGTTTTCTGTGCAAAATCATAAGTGGTACCATCAGCGTTTTTTGTGCAAAATCATAATGGGTACCATCAGCGTTTTATGTCTAAAACCAATAATGGGTACCATCAGCGTTTTATGTGTAAAATCATAAAGGGTACCATCAGCGTTTTATGTGTAAAATCATAAGGGGTACCATCAGCGTTTTTTGTGTAAAATCATAAGGGGTACCATCAGCGTTTTATGTGTAAAATCATAAGGGGTACCATCAGCGTTGTATGTGTAAAATCATAAGGGGTACCATCAGCGTTTTTTGTGTAAAACCATAAGGGGTACCATCAGTGTTTTATGTGTAAAACCATAAGTGGTACCATCAGCGTTTTATGTGTAAAACCATAAGTGGTACCATCAGCGTTTTATGTGTAAAAACATAAGGGGTACCATCAGCGTTTTTTGTGTAAAACCATGAGGGGTACCATCAGCGTTTTATGTGTAAAATCATAAAGGGTACCATCAGCGTTTTATGTGTAAAATCATAAAGGGTACCATCAACGTTTTCTGTGTAAAATCATAAGGGGTACCATCAGCGTTTTATGTGTAAAATCATAAGGGGTACCATCAGCGTTTTATGTGTAGAACCATAAGGGGTACCATCAGCGTTTTCTGTGTAAAATCATAAGGGGTACCATCAGCGTTTTATGTGTAGAACCATAAGGGGTACCATCAACGTTTTCTGTGTAAAATCATAAGGGGTACAATCAGCGTTTTATGTGTAGAACCATAAGGGGTACCATCAGCGTTTTCTGTGTAAAATCATAAAGGGTACCATCAGCGTTTTATGTGTAGAACCATAAGGGGTACCATCAGCGTTTTCTGTGTAAAATCATAAAGGGTACCATCAGCGTTTTATGTGTAGAACCATAAAGGGTACCATCAACGTTTTCTGTGTAAAATCATAAGGGGTACCATCAGCGTTTTATGTGTAGAACCATAAGGGGTACCATCAGTGTTTTATGTGTAAAATCATGAAGGGTACCATCAGCGTTTTAAGTGTAAAATCATAAGGGGTACCATCAGTGTTTTTTGTGTAGAACCAAAAGGGAAAAGGGGTACCATCAGCGTTTTTTGTGTAAAATCATAAGGGGTACCATCAGCGTTTTATGTGTAAATTCATAAAGGGTACCATCAGCTTTTTATGTGTAAAATAATAAGGGGTACCATCAGCGTTTTATGTGTAGAACCAATAATGGGTACCATCATCGTTTTCTGTGTAAAACCATAAGGGGTACCATCAGCGTTTTATGTGTAAAATCATAAGGGGTACCATCAGCGTTTTTTGTGTAAAATCATAAGGGGTACCATCAGCGTTTTATGTGTAAAATCATAAAGGGTACCATCAGCGTTTTATGTGTAAAACTAATAATGGGTACCATCAGCGTTTTATGTGTAAAATCATAAGGGGTACCATCAGCGTTTTTTGTGTAAAACCATAAGGGGTACCATCAGCGTTTTTTGTGTAAAACCATAAGGGGTACCATCAGCGTTTTATGTGTAAAATCATAAGGGGTACCATCAGCGTTTTATGTGTAAAACCAAAAGGGGTACCATCAGCGTTTTATGTGTAGAACCATAAGGGATACCATCAGTGTTTTTTGTGTAAAATCATAAGGGGTACCATCAGCATTTTATGTGTAAATTCATAAAGGGTACCTTTCAGCTTTTTATGTGTAAAATCATAAAGGGTATCATCAGCGTTTTATGTGTAAACTCATAAGGGGTATCATCAGCGTTTTATGTGTAAATTCATAAAGGGTACCATCAGCTTTTTATGTGTAAAATCATAAGGGGTACCATCAGCGTTTTTTGTGTAAAATCATAAGGGGTACCATCAGCGTTTTATGTGTAGAACAAATAATGGGTACCATCAGCGTTTTATGTGTAAACTCATAAGGGGTGCCATCAGCGTTTTATGTGTAAAACTAACAATGGGTGCCATTAGCGTTTTATGTGTAAATTCATAAAGGGTACCATCAGCTTTTTATGTATAAAATCATAAGGGGTACCATCAGCGTTTTACGTGTAAAATCATAAGGGGTACCATCAGCGTTTTTTGTGTAAAACCAATAATGGGTACCATCAGCTTTTTTTGTGTAAAACCATAAGGGGTACCATCAGCGTTTTTTGTGTAAAACCATAAGGAGTACCATCAGCGTTTTTTGTGTAAAACCATAAGGGGTACCATCAGTTTTTTTGTGTAAAACCATAAGGGGTACCATCAGCGTTTTTTGTGTAAAACCATAAGGGGTACCATCAGCGTTTTTTGTGTAAAACCATAAGGAGTACCATCAGCGTTTTTTGTGTAAAACCATAAGGAGTACCATCAGCGTTTTTTGTGTAAAACCATAAGGGGTACCATCAGCTTTTTTTGTGTAAAACCATAAGGGGTACCATCAGCGTTTTTCGTGTAAAACCATAAGGAGTACCATCAGCGTTTTTTGTGTAAAACCAATAAGGAGTACCATCAGCGTTTTTTGTGTAAAACCATAAGGAGTACCATCAGCGTTTTTTGTGTAAAACCATAAGGGGTACCATCAGCTTTTTTTGTGTAAAACCATAAGGGGTACCATCAGCGTTTTTTGTGTAAAACCATAAGGAGTACCATCAGCGTTTTTTGTGTAAAACCAATAAGGAGTACCATCAGCGTTTTTTGTGTAAAACCATAAGGAGTACCATCAGCGTTTTTTGTGTAAAACCATAAGGGGTACCATCAGCTTTTTTTGTGTAAAACCATAAGGGGTACCATCAGCGTTTTTTGTGTAAAACCATAAGGAGTACCATCAGCGTTTTTTGTGTAAAACCATAAGGGGTACCATCAGCTTTTTTTGTGTAAAACAATAAGGGGTACCATCAGCATTTTTTGTGTAAAACCATAAAGGGTACCATCAGCTTTTTTTGTGTAAAACCATAAGGGGTACCATCAGCGTTTTTTGTGTAAAACCATAAGGAGTACCATCAGCGTTTTTTGTGTAAAACAATAAGGGGTACCATCAGCTTTTTTTGTGTAAAACAATAAGGGGTACCATCAGCATTTTTTGTGTAAAACAATAAGGGGTACCATCAGCTTTTTTTGTTTAAAACAATAAGGGGTACCATCAGCTTTTTTTGTGTAAAACCATAAAGGGTACCATCAGCTTTTTTTGTGTAAAACCATAAAGGGTACCATCAGCTTTTTTTGTGTAAAACCATAAAGGGTAACATCAGTGTTTTTTGTGTAGAACCAAAAGGGGTACCATCAGCGTTTTCTGTCTAAAACCAATAATGGGTACCATCAGCGTTTTATGTTTAAAATCATAAGGGGTACCATCAGCGTTTTATGTGTAAAAACAATAAAGCTTACCATTAGCGTTTTATGTGTAAAATCATAAAGGGTACCATCAGCGTTTTATGTGTAAAATCATAAGTGGTACCATCAGCTTTTTATGTGTAAACTCATAAGGGGTAACATCAGCGTTTTATATGTAAAACCAATAATGGGTACATCAACGTTTTTTGTGTAGAACCAAAAGGGGTACCATCAGCGTTTTTTGTGTAAAACCATATGGGGTACCATCAGCGTTTTAAGTGTAAAACCAAAAGGGGTACCATCAGCGTTTTATGTGTAAAATAATAAGGGGTACCATCAGCGTTTTATGTCTAAAAACAATAATGGGTACCATCAGCGTTTTATGTGTAAAATCATAAGGGGTACCATCAGCGTTTTATGTGTAAAACCAATAAAGGGTACCATCAGCGTTTTATGTGTAAAATCATAAAGGGTACCTTCAGCGTTTTATGTGTAAAATCATAAAGGGTACCATCAGCGTTTTTTGTGTGGAGCCAAAAGGGGTACCATCAGCGTTTTATGTGTAAAACAAATAATGGGTACCATCAGCGTTTTATATGTAAAACCATAAGGGGTACCATCAGCGTTTTATGTGTAAAACCATAAGGGGTACCATCAGTGTTTTATGTGTAAAATCGTAAAGGGTACCATCAGCGTTTTAAGAGTAAAATCATAAGTGGTACCATCAGCATTTTATGCGTAAAATCATAAAGGGTACCATCAGCTTTTTTTGTGTAAAACCATAAGGGGTACCATCAGCGTTTTTTGGGCAAAATCATAAGTGGTACCATCAGCGTTTTTTGTGCAAAATCATAATGGGTACCATCAGCGTTTTATGTGTAAAATCATAAGGGGTACCATCAGCGTTTTATGTGTAAAAACAATAAAGGGTACCATCAGCGTTTTATGTGTAAAATCATAAGTGGTACCATCAGCTTTTTATGTGTAAAATCATAAGGGGTACCATCAGCGTTATATATGTAAAACCAATAATGGGTACATCAACGTTTTTTGTGTAGAACCAAAAGGGGTACCATCAGCGTTTTTTGTGTAAAACCATATGGGGTACCATCAGCGTTTTAAGTGTAAAACCAAAAGGGGTACCATCAGCGTTTTATGTGTAAAATCATAAGGGGTACCATCAGTGTTTTATGTGCAAAATCATAAGTGGTACCATCAGTGTTTTTTGTGTAGAACCAAAAGGGGTACCATCAGCGTTTTATGTGTAAAATCATAAGTGGTACCATCAGCGTTTTATGTGTAAAGCCAAAAGGGATACCATCAGTGTTTTTTTTGTAAAACCATAAGGGGTACCATCAGCGTTTTTTGTGTAAAACCATAAGGGGTACCATCAGCGTTTTATGTGTAAAATCATAAGGGGTACCATCAGCGTTTTATGTGTAGAACCATAAGGGGTACCATCAGCGTTTTATGTGTAAAATCATGAGGGGTTCCATCAGCGTTTTATATGTAAAACCAATAATGGGTACCATCAGCGTTTTTTGTGTAAAATCATAAAGGGTACCATCAGTGTTTTTTTGTGTAAAATCATAAGGGGTACCATCAGCGTTTTATGTGTAAAATCATAAGGGGTACCATCAGCGTTTTTTGTGTAAAATCATAAGGGGTACCATCAGCGTTTTATGTGTAAAACTAATAATGGGTACCATCAGTGTTTTATGTGTAAAATCATTAGGGGTACCATCAGCGTTTTTTGTGTAAAACCAGAAGGGGTACCATCAGCGTTTTTTGTGTAAAACCATAAGGGGTACCATCAGCGTTTTATGTGTAAAATCATAAGGGGTACCATCAGCGTTTTATGTGTAGAACCATAAGGCGTACCATCAGCGTTTTATGTGTAAAATCATGAGGGGTTTCATCAGCGTTTTATGTGTAAAACCAATAATGGGTACCATCAGTGTTTTTTGTATAGAACCAGAAGGGGTACCATCAGCGTTTTATGTGTAAAACTAACAATGGGTACCATCAGTGTTTTTTGTATAGAACCAGAAGGGGTACCATCAGCGTTTTATGTGTAAATTCATAAAGGGTACCATCAGCTTTTTATGTGTAAAATCATAAGGGGTACCATCAGCGTTTTACGTGTAAAATCATAAGGGGTACCATCAGCGTTTTCTGTGTAAAATCATAAGGGGTACCATCAGCGTTTTACGTGTAAAATCATAAGGGGTACCATCAGCTTTTTATGTGTAAAATCATAAGGGGTACCATCAGCGTTTTTTGTGTAAAACCATAAGGGGTACCATCAGCGTTTTCTGTGTAAAATCATAAGGGGTACCATCAGCGTTTTTTTTGTAAAACCATAAGGGGTACCATCATCGTTTTCTGTGTAAAACCATAAGGGGTACCATCAGTGTTTTATGTGCAAAATCATAAGTGGTACCATCAGTGTTTTTTGTGTAGAACCAGAAGGGGTACCATAAGTGTTTTTTGTTTAGAACCAATAATGGGTACCATCAGCGTTTTATGTGTAAAATCATAAGTGGTACCATCAGCGTTTTATGTGTAAAGCCAAAAGGGGTACCATCAGCGTTTTATGTGTAAAATCATAAGGGGTACCATCAGCGTTTTTTGTGTAAAACCATAAGGGGTACCATCAGCGTTTTTTGTGTAAAACCATAAGGGGTACCATCAGTGTTTTTTTGTGTAAAATCATAAGGGGTACCATCAGCGTTTTTTGTGTAAAATCATAAGGGGTACCATCAGCGTTTTTTGTGTAAAATCATAAGGGGTACCATCAGCGTTTTATGTGTAAAATCATAAAGGGTACCATCAGCGTTTTATGTGTAAAACTAATAATGGGTACCATCAGCGTTTTATGTGTAAAATCATAAGGGGTACCATCAGCGTTTTTTGTGTAAAACCATAAGGGGTACCATCAGCGTTTTTTGTGTAAAACCATAAGGGGTACCATCAGCGTTTTATGTGTAAAATCATAAGGGGTACCATCAGCGTTTTATGTGTAGAGCCATAAGGGGTACAATCAGCGTTTTATGTGTAAAATCATGAGGGGTTCCATCAGCGTTTTATGTGTAAAACCAATAATGGGTACCATCAGCGTTTTTTGTGTAAAATCATAAAGGGTACCATTAGTGTTTTTTTGTGTAAAATCATAAGGGTTACCATCAGCGTTTTATGTGTAAAATCATAAGGGGTACCATCAGCGTTTTTTGTGTAAAATCATAAGGGGTACCATCAGCGTTTTATGTGTAAAATCATAAAGGGTACCATCAGCGTTTTATGTGTAAAACTAATAATGGGTACCATCAGCGTTTTATGTGTAAAATCATAAGGGGTACCATCAGCGTTTTTTGTGTAAAACCATAAGGGGTACCATCAGCGTTTTTTGTGTAAAACCCTAAGGGTTACCATCAGCGTTTTATGTGTAAAATCATAAGGGGTACCATCAGCGTTTTATGTGTAGAACCATAAGGGGTACCATCAGCGTTTTATGTGTAAAATCATGAGGGGTTCCATCAGCGTTTTATGTGTAAAACCAATAATGGGTACCATCAGTGTTTTTTGTATAGAACCAGAAGGGGTACCATCAGCGTTTTATGTGTAAAACTATAAATGGGTGCCATCAGCGTTTTATGTGTAAATTCATAAAGGGTACCATCAGCTTTTTATGTGTAAAATCATAAGGGGTACCATCAGCGTTTTCTGTGTAAAATCATAAGGGGTACCATCAGCGTTTTACGTGTAAAATCATAAGGGGTACCATCAGCTTTTTATGTGTAAAATCATAAGGGGTACAATCAGCGTTTTTTGTGTAAAACCATAAGGGGTACCATCAGTGTTTTATGTGCAAAATCATAAGTGGTACCATCAGTGTTTTTTGTGTAGAACCAGAAGGGGTACCATAAGTGTTTTTTGTTTAGAACCAATAATGGGTACCATCAGCGTTTTATGTGTAAAATCATAAGTGGTACCATCAGCGTTTTATGTGTAAAGCCAAAAGGGGTACCATCAGCGTTTTATGTGTAGAACCATAAGGGATACCATCAGTGTTTTTTTTGTAAAACCAAAAGGGGTACCATCAGCGTTTTATGTGTAGAACCATAAGGGGTACCATCAGCGTTTTATGTGTAAAACCAAAAGGGGTACCATCAGCGTTTTATGTGTAGAACCATAAGGGATACCATCAGTGTTTTTTGTGTAAAATCATAAGGGGTACCATCAGCGTTATATGTGTAAATTCATAAAGGGTACGTTTCAGCTTTTTATGTGTAAAATCATAAAGGGTATCATCAGCGTTTTATGTGTAAACTAATAATGGGTACCATCAGCGTTTTATGTGTAAAATCATAAGGGGTACCATCAGCGTTTTTTGTGTAAAACCATAAGGGGTACCATCAGCGTTTTTTGTGTAAAACCATAAGGGGTACCATCAGCGTTTTATGTGTAAAATCATAAGGGGTACCATCAGCGTTTTATGTGTAGAGCCATAAGGGGTACAATCAGCGTTTTATGTGTAAAATCATGAGGGGTTCCATCAGCGTTTTATGTGTAAAACCAATAATGGGTACCATCAGCGTTTTTTGTGTAAAATCATAAAGGGTACCATTAGTGTTTTTTTGTGTAAAATCATAAGGGTTACCATCAGCGTTTTATGTGTAAAATCATAAGGGGTACCATCAGCGTTTTTTGTGTAAAATCATAAGGGGTACCATCAGCGTTTTATGTGTAGAACCATAAGGGGTACCATCAGCGTTTTATGTGTAGAACCATAAGGGATACCATCAGTGTTTTTTGTGTAAAATCATAAGGGGTACCATCAGCGTTTTATGTGTAAATTCATAAAGGGTATCATCAGCGTTTTATGTGTAAACTCATAAGGGGTACCATCAGCGTTTTATGTGTAGAACCATAAGGGGTACCATCAGCGTTTTATGTGTAAAATCATGAGGGGTTCCATCAGCGTTTTATATGTAAAACCAATAATGGGTACCATCAGCGTTTTTTGTGTAAAATCATAAAGGGTACCATCAGTGTTTTTTTGTGTAAAATCATAAGGGGTACCATCAGCGTTTTATGTGTAAAATCATAAGGGGTACCATCAGCGTTTTTTGTGTAAAATCATAAGGGGTACCATCAGCGTTTTATGTGTAAAATCATAAAGGGTACCATCAGCGTTTTATGTGTAAAACTAACAATGGGTACCATCAGCGTTTTATGTGTAAAATCATTAGGGGTACCATCAGCGTTTTTTGTGTAAAACCATAAGGGGTACCATCAGCGTTTTTTGTGTAAAACCATAAGGGGTACCATCAGCGTTTTATGTGTAAAATCATAAGGGGTACCATCAGCGTTTTATGTGTAGAACCATAAGGCGTACCATCAGCGTTTTATGTGTAAAATCATGAGGGGTTCCATCAGCGTTTTATGTGTAAAACCAATAATGGGTACCATCAGTGTTTTTTGTATAGAACCAGAAGGGGTACCATCAGCGTTTTATGTGTAAAACTAACAATGGGTGCCATCAGCGTTTTATGTGTAAATTCATAAAGGGTACCATCAGCTTTTTATGTGTAAAATCATAAGGGGTACCATCAGCGTTTTACGTGTAAAATCATAAGGGGTACCATCAGCGTTTTCTGTGTAAAATCATAAGGGGTACCATCAGCGTTTTACGTGTAAAATCATAAGGGGTACCATCAGCTTTTTATGTGTAAAATCATAAGGGGTACCATCAGCGTTTTTTGTGTAAAACCATAAGGGGTAGCATCATCGTTTTCTGTGTAAAATCATAAGGGGTACCATCAGCGTTTTTTTTGTAAAACCATAAGGGGTACCATCATCGTTTTCTGTGTAAAACCATAAGGGGTACCATCAGCGTTTTATGTGTAAAATCATAAGTGGTACCATCAGCGTTTTATGTGTAAAGCCAAAAGGGGTACCATCAGCGTTTTATGTGTAAAATCACAAGGGGTACCATCAGCGTTTTTTGTGTAAAACCATAAGGGGTACCATCAGCGTTTTTTGTGTAAAACCATAAGGGGTACCATCAGTGTTTTTTTGTGTAAAATCATAAGGGGTACCATCAGCGTTTTTTGTGTAAAATCATAAGGGGTACCATCAGCGTTTTTTGTGTAAAATCATAAGGGGTACCATCAGCGTTTTATGTGTAAAATCATAAGGGGTACCATCAGCGTTTTATGTGTAAAACTAATAATGGGTACCATCAGCGTTTTATGTGTAAAACTAATAAGGGGTACCATCAGCGTTTTATGTGTAAAATCATAAGGGGTACCATCAGCGTTTTATGTGTAAAACTAATAATGGGTACCATCAGCGTTTTATGTGTAAAATCATAAGGGGTACCATCAGCGTTTTTTGTGTAAAACCATAAGGGGTACCATCAGCATTTTTGTGTAAAACCATAAGGGGTACCATCAGCATTTTTGTGTAAAACCATAAGGGGTACCATCAGCGTTTTATGTGTAAAATCATAAGGGGTACCATCAGCGTTTTATGTGTAGAGCCATAAGGGGTACAATCAGCGTTTTATGTGTAAAATCATGAGGGGTTCCATCAGCGTTTTTTGTGTAAAATCATAAAGGGTACCATTAGTGTTTTTTTGTGTAAAATCATAAGGGTTACCATCAGCGTTTTATGTGTAAAATCATAAGGGGTACCATCAGCGTTTTTTGTGTAAAATCATAAGGGGTACCATCAGCGTTTTATGTGTAAAATCATAAAGGGTACCATCAGCGTTTTATGTGTAAAACTAATAATGGGTACCATCAGCGTTCCCTTTCAGTCGGTCACGTTCGACGTACGTCGGAACTGACCGACGAATTGGGATCTGTTTCAGAGACCAATCTACTTCGAGTGTATTAAAAACGAGCCAATGGACATTGGCATGCGGTGCACACATTCCACGCACCGCCCCGCATTGCGGGTATAAATACGGAAGTGGAAGTACCGCATATTGCTTTCAACTTCGGAGCCGAGCTTTCATGCTTCCTGCGAAGAGTGTGTTCTACGAACGAGTTTCAAGACATTATGAGAGAAGATCAGCTTACCTGTTCCTGTGTCGGTGTGACGGTGCTGTACAGCGGTGGTCGCGACCAGAAGTGAAACTGTTGGTTCGCTGGGCGTTTCCCTCTGAGTGCTTACAGCGGGCTTGCACCTTTAAACCGCTGTAAGCCGCGGCTATTCCCCTGTGTGCCTCGGCACGTTCGGAGCGGTTTTCTCTTCTCTCTGTCACTAAAAGAGCAACACGGTTTGACCCTGCATCTTTTTCAAGATGTCATTCAAACCGTGTGTTTCTGGATGCGGTTGTTTCCTGTCCTCATTTGACGGCCACGATCTCTCTCGCATATAAACATGTGAGATTGCTTTCGTGGGTGATCCATGCTCTCTCAGGAGAGCATGGTCACGTCGGCGCGTTGTTCGTCTCACCTTTCTCGTAAAGGCTGAGCGTTCAGCGCGCCGTGTGCCGTCTCGCGCCGGCTGATAGCGGGGGTTGTCACGGCAACCCAGCGCGTCACTCGGCGCTGTGATGCGCGGTCGAGACTATGAAACCTCAAACGGGGTTGAGTCCCTTCACTTATTCCCCGATCTAATTTCTTTTCTGGGGCTCCAGAAAAGGATTACTTTGGCTAATAAGCGCTGGTGACCTGAGGATTACAGTGGGGCTTCCCCGCCGAGTACATCTCTTCGGGCCCCCACTCCTCTATCGCATCACGAGCGTGCTGAGACTTTGTTTGTGGGTGGTTCATGTTCTCTCACGAGAACATGACCACGTCGGCGCGTTGTTCACCTTGCTCTTTCATAGGGGCTGGATTGTTCAGCGCGCCGTGTGCCGTCAAGTCTGACGGCCACGCTCATTGTCTCACATGCCTGCTGGTTGCTTACAGATGGGATTGCTGGTCCTTTAAAAAAAAAAAAAAAAAAGGGGATCTAGCGTTTCATTTGGCGCTCTGGCGGAGGACAGATGTCAATTGCTGCATCGGAGAGAGGGCTGTTATGCGCTGGAAATGATAATGCTGAGTTTCCCACTATAATGGTGTGTGCTCATGCTGAATCAGATTCAGAGTTGTCAGCAATGCTTTCCGGGGTGGCTTCCCGGATGTGCATTGGAAAAATTTAACAGCATGGAACTATTTGGTGTCAAAATATGGAACACCAAAAGGGCCATAACCTGTATAAGTTTTTCCCTCTCTCACTGCCCTCTGTCCTGCATGCATGAGGGTAGTCCCGACCCAGGGGTTATGCAGGAACTGCGTGCGGTGATGGACCTCGCTCTCCGGAGTGACGAAAGTCACTGTACGCTCCCTGGGTCAGGCGATGTCCACACCAGTGGTCCAGGAAGCTGGGGCTAAACCTGGCAGATATGCGTGAGCCCGACGAAGTTCGGTTCCTCATCGCCCCTGTCTGTCAGGCTGGCCTCTTCGGCGACGCCAACCAGAGCGCATCCGGTCAGTGTTGAACTGCTTGAATACGTTCAAAGGCAGGACAGCGGTCCCACTGAAATTATTTCAGAGGCTCCTGGGGCATATGGCATCTGCAGCCGCGGTAACGCCGCTCGGATTGCTTCATATGAGACCGCTTCAACGCTGGTTGCACGACCGAGTCCCGAGATGGGCGTGGCAGAGCGGTCAGTACCGGGTCCTAGTTACTCCTTACTGTCGCCAAACCTTCAGTCCGTGGTCAGACCCCTCGTTTCTCCGGGCCGGAGTGTCCCTAGAACAGGTGTCGAGGCATGCTGTGGTCTTCACGGATGCCTCATCCACGGGCTGGGGGGCCACGTACAACGGGCACGCAGTTTCGGGTCTGTGGACGGGGCCCCAACTGCGTTGGCATATCAATTGCCTAGAGTTACTGGCGGTACGTTTTGCCCTGGCCCGGTTCAAGAAACCGCTTCGGGGCAAGCTCGTACTGGTCCGTTCGGACAGCACTGCAGCCGTTGCGTACATCAACCGTCAGGGTGGTCTACGCTCCCGTTGCATGCTCCGGCTCGCCCGCCATCTCCTCCTGTGGAGTCAGAAGTTTGTGAGGTCACTTCGTGCTATTCACATCCCAGGTGCGCTGAACCAGACAGCCGACGAGCTCTCTCGTCAGTCGACACCTCCGGGCGAATGGCGACTCCACCCCCGGAGCGTCCAGCTGATATGGGACCACTTCGGGGTTGCACAGGTAGACCTGTTCGCTTCCCCGGAGTCGACCCATTGCCAGTGGTACTACTCCCTGACCGGAGGTACCTTAGGCATAGATGCACTGGCGCACAGCTGGCCCCGGGACCTACGCAAATATGCGTTTCCCCCAGTGAGCCTTCTTGCACAGACTCTGTGCAAGGTCAGGGAGGACGAGGAGCAGGTCTTGTTAGTTGCGCCCTATTGGCCCAACCGGACCTGGTTCCCCGAACTTACACTCCTCGCGACAGCCCTCCCTGGCCGATTCCCCTGAGGAAGGACCTTCTTTCTCAGGGACGGGGCACTCTTGGCACCCGCGTCCAGACCTCTGGAAACTCCATGTCTGGTCCCTGGACGGGACGCGGAGGTTCTAGATGGCCTACCACAAGCTGTGGTAGATACCATCACTTCAGCTAGAGCCCCCTCTACGAGGCGCCTCTATGCTCTGAAGTGGAATCTGTTCGTCGTTTGGTGCTCTTCCCGCCAGGAAGACCCCCGGAAGTGTTCGATTAATGTTGTGCTTTCCTTCCTGCAGGATGGGTTGGAGCGGCGACTGTCACCCTCCACCCTCAAAGTGTACGTCGCTGCAATAGCGGCGTATCACGATGCAGTAGACGGTAAATCCGTTGGTAAGCACGACTTAATCGTCAGGTTCCTCAGAGGTGCGAGGAGACTAAATCCTCCTCGTTCTATCTCGTTACCCTCTTGGGACTTAGCCCTGGTGCTTAGAGCACTCCAGGGTTCTCCATTTGAGCCTTTGCAGTCAGTCGAGCTAAAAATCCTGTCCATGAAGACAGTCCTCCTGACCGCATTGGCCTCAATCAAGAGGGTGGGGGACCTGCATGCGCTTTCGGTCGACGAATCGTGCCTAGAATTCGAGCCGGCCAACTCTCACGTTGTCCTGAGACCCCGGCCTGGATATGTGCCCAAGGTTCCTACCACTCCCTTCCGGGACCAGGTAGTGAACCTGCAAGCGCTGCCTTCGGAGGAGGCAGACCCAGCCCTAGCTTTATGTCCCGTCCGCGCTCTTCGCGCTTACGTTGACCGGACTCAAAGCTTCAGATCCTCACAGCAGCTCTTCGTCTGTTACGGAGGTCAGCAGAAGGGAAAGGCTGTCTCCAAGCAGAGGTTGGCCCACTGGATAGTGGATGCCATTGTCTTGGCTTACCAGTCCCAAGACGTACCTTGCCCGTTCGGGGTGCGAGCACACTCAACAAGGAGTGTTGCTTCATCCTGGGCGCTGGCTCATGGTGCCTCGCTGACAGACATTTGTAGAGCTGCGGGCTGGGCGACACCTAACACGTTCGCTAGATTTTATAGCCTCCGTGTAGAGCCGGTATCTTCCCGCATCCTCGCCCCCCAGGGCCAGTAGCGCTAAGTACCCGTTCTAGTGTCGGCTTGCAACGCCACTCCCGCCTCCGGGCCGGATACGTGCGTCTATTCTTGCTCCAGTTGTGTTCCCCGGAAACGGCTAACCCTGTGAGTTCCTCCGTCACCCCTGCGGTGCCAGACGTTGCGGCCGTCTGGCACCAGGCCTGCACCCGTATGCTTGTGGAACGTGTGTGTAGGCTGGGTTCCATATGTTGCGGTCCCCTCACGGCTACCCCATATGTGTATTCTCCACGGTATCTGCTACCCTGCTCGGTTAGCCCCGTGTCTTTCCCTCGACAGAGCCCGCTCTGTCATCTCTGGGATGTGTTCTTCCCCCCCTGGGATCAGGTTGGGTCCACCCCAGAGATTTTCCATAGTTGCACTACCCTAGGAGGTTAGTCCTGATGCGTATTTCCACCTCTCCTTCCATTGAAGGATGTGGCTCCGCAGCGTACCATCTCCCGAGACGGGCACGCTTTCCCAGCGTTATCCAATAGTCACGCTGAGTGGGTCTTGCAGGAACAGCAGTGACTGTCCTTCCCTGCCGGGAGCCCTGACTCCCACTCCAACTTAGGAGTGGTCCAGCGAGCTCAGGCAGGGCGCTGGAAGGGCCAGCATCCCTGGCGTTTTGGTAGGGATCCCAATTCGTCGGTCAGTTCCGACGTACGTCGAACGTGACCGACTGAAAGGGAACGTCTCGGTTACGTATGTAACCCTCGTTCCCTGAAGGAGGGAACGGAGACGTACGTCCCGTCGCCAGGTGCTGTGCTTCAGCTGAAGGCCGAGCCACTCTTCTCGGCTCCTCAGTTGAAAACAATATGCGGTACTTCCACTTCCGTATTTATACCCGCAATGCGGGGCGGTGCGTGGAATGTGTGCACCGCATGCCAATGTCCATTGGCTCGTTTTTAATACACTCGAAGTAGATTGGTCTCTGAAACAGATCCCAATTCGTCGGTCAGTTCCGACGTACGTCTCCGTTCCCTCCTTCAGGGAACGAGGGTTACATACGTAACCGAGACGTTTTATGTGTAAAATCATAAGGGGTACCATCAGTGTTTTTTTTGTAAAACCAAAAGGGGTACCATCAGCGTTTTATGTGTAGAACCATAAGGGGTACCATCAGCGTTTTATGTGTAAAACCAAAAGGGGTACCATCAGCGTTTTATGTGTAGAACCATAAGGGATACCATCAGTGTTTTTTGTGTAAAATCATAAGGGGTACCATCAGCGTTTTATGTGTAAATTCATAAAGGGTACGTTTCAGCTTTTTATGTGTAAAATCATAAAGGGTACCATCAGCGTTTTATGTGTAAACTCATAAGGGGTACCATCAGCGTTTTATGTGTAGAACCATAAGGGGTACCATCAGCGTTTTATGTGTAAAATCATGAGGGGTTCCATCAGCGTTTTATATGTAAAACCAATAATGGGTACCATCAGCGTTTTTTGTGTAAAATCATAAAGGGTACCATCAGTGTTTTTTTGTGTAAAATCATAAGGGGTACCATCAGCGTTTTATGTGTAAAATCATAAGGGGTACCATCAGCGTTTTTTGTGTAAAATCATAAGGGGTACCATCAGCGTTTTATGTGTAAAATCATAAAGGGTACCATCAGCGTTTTATGTGTAAAACTAATAATGGGTACCATCAGCGTTATATGTGTAAAATCATTAGGGGTACCATCAGCGTTTTTTGTGTAAAACCAGAAGGGGTACCATCAGCGTTTTTTGTGTAAAACCATAAGGGGTACCATCAGCGTTTTATGTGTAAAATCATAAGGGGTACCATCAGCGTTTTATGTGTAGAACCATAAGGCGTACCATCAGCGTTTTATGTGTAAAATCATGAGGGGTTCCATCAGCGTTTTATGTGTAAAACCAATAATGGGTACCATCAGTGTTTTTTGTATAGAACCAGAAGGGGTACCATCAGCGTTTTATGTGAAAAACTAACAATGGGTGCCATCAGCGTTTTATGTGTAAATTCATAAAGGGTACCATCAGCTTTTTATGTGTAAAATCATAAGGGGTACCATCAGCGTTTTACGTGTAAAATCATAAGGGGTACCATCAGCGTTTTCTGTGTAAAATCATAAGGGGTACCATCAGCGTTTTACGTGTAAAATCATAAGGGGTACCATCAGCTTTTTATGTGTAAAATCATAAGGGGTACCATCAGCGTTTTTTGTGTAAAACCATAAGGGGTACCATCAGCGTTTTCTGTGTAAAATCATAAGGGGTACCATCAGCGTTTTTTTTGTAAAACCATAAGGGGTACCATCAGCGTTTTCTGTGTAAAACCATAAGGGGTACCATCAGTGTTTTATGTGCAAAATCATAAGTGGTACCATCAGTGTTTTCTGTGTAGAACCAGAAGGGGTACCATAAGTGTTTTTTGTTTAGAACCAATAATGGGTACCATCAGCGTTTTATGTGTAAAATCATAAGTGGTACCATCAGCGTTTTATGTGTAAAGCCAAAAGGGGTACCATCAGCGTTTTATCTGTAAAATCATAAGGGGTACCATCAGCGTTTTTTGTGTAAAACCATAAGGGGTACCATCAGCGTTTTTTGTGTAAAACCATAAGGGGTACCATCAGTGTTTTTTTGTGTATAATCATAAGGGGTACCATCAGCGTTTTTTGTGTAAAATCATAAGGGGTACCATCAGCGTTTTTTGTGTAAAATCATAAGGGGTACCATCAGCGTTTTATGTGTAAAATCATAAGGGGTACCATCAGCGTTTTATGTGTAAAATCATAAGGGGTACCATCAGCGTTTTATGTGTAAAACTAATAATGGGTACCATCAGCGTTTTATGTGTAAAACTAATAAGGGGTACCATCAGCGTTTTATGTGTAAAATCATAAGGGGTACCATCAGCGTTTTATGTGTAAAACTAATAATGGGTACCATCAGCGTTTTATGTGTAAAATCATAAGGGGTACCATCAGCGTTTTTTGTGTAAAACCATAAGGGGTACCATCAGCGTTTTTTGTGTAAAACCATAAGGGGTACCATCAGCGTTTTATGTGTAAAATCATAAGGGGTACCATCAGCGTTTTATGTGTAGAGCCATAAGGGGTACAATCAGCGTTTTATGTGTAAAATCATGAGGGGTTCCATCAGCGTTTTATGTGTAAAACCAATAATGGGTACCATCAGCGTTTTTTGTGTAAAATCATAAAGGGTACCATTAGTGTTTTTTTGTGTAAAATCATAAGGGTTACCATCAGCGTTTTATGTGTAAAATCATAAGGGGTACCTTCAGCGTTTTTTGTGTAAAATCATAAGGGGTACCATCAGCGTTTTATGTGTAAAATCATAAAGGGTACCATCAGCGTTTTATGTGTAAAACTAATAATGGGTACCATCAGCGTTTTATGTGTAAAATCATAAGGGGTACCATCAGCGTTTTTTGTGTAAAACCATAAGGGGTACCATCAGCGTTTTTTGTGTAAAACCATAAGGGGTACCATCAGCGTTTTATGTGTAAAATCATGAGGGGTACCATCAGCGTTTTATGTGTAGAACCATAAGGGGTACCATCAGCGTTTTATGTGTAAAATCATGAGGGGTTCCATCAGCGTTTTATGTGTAAAACCAATAATGGGTACCATCAGTGTTTTTTGTATAGAACCAGAAGGGGTACCATCAGCGTTTTATGTGTAAAACTAACAATGGGTGCCATCAGCGTTTTATGTGTAAATTCATAAAGGGTACCATCAGCTTTTTATGTGTAAAATCATAAGGGGTACCATCAGCGTTTTACGTGTAAAATCAGAAGGGGTACCATCAGCGTTTTCTGTGTAAAATCATAAGGGGTACCATCAGCGTTTTACGTGTAAAATCATAAGGGGTACCATCAGCTTTTTATGTGTAAAATCATAAGGGGTACCATCAGCGTTTTCTGTGTAATATCTTAAGGGGTACCATCAGCGTTGTATGTGTAAAATAATAAGGGGTTCCATCAGCGTTTTTGGTGTAGAACCATAAGGGGTACCATCAGCGTTTTATATGTAAAATCATGAGGGGTTCCATCAGCGTTTTATGTGTAAAACCAATAATGGGTACCATCAGCGTTTTATGTGTAGAACCAGAAGGGGTACCATAAGTATTTTTTGTGTAGAACCAATAATGGGTACCATCAGCGTTTTATGTGTAAAACTAACAATGGGTGCCATCAGCGTTTTATGTGTAAATTCATAAAGGGTACCATCAGCTTTTTATGTGTAAAATCATAAGGGGTACCATCAGCGTTTTACGTGTAAAATCATAAGGGGTACCATCAGCGTTTTTTGTGTAAAACAAATAATGGGTACCATCAGCGTTTTTTGTGTAAAATCATAAAGGGTTCCATCAGTGTTTTTTTGTGTAAAATCATAAGGGGTACCATCAGCGTTTTATGTGTAAAATCATAAAGGGTACCATCAGTGTTTTTTTGTGTAAAATCATAAGGGGTACCATCAGCGTTTTATGTGTAAAATCATAAGGGGTACCATCAGCGTTTTTTGTGTAAAATCATAAGGGGTACCATCAGCGTTTTATGTGTAAAATCATAAAGGGTACCATCAGCGTTTTATGTGTAAAACTAATAATGGGTACCATCAGCGTTTTATGTGTAAAATCATAAGGGGTACCATCAGCGTTTTTTGTGTAAAACCATAAGGGGTACCATCAGCATTTTTTGTGTAAAACCATAAGGGGTACCATCAGTGTTTTTTTGTGTAAAATCATAAGGGGTACCATCAGCGTTTTTTGTGTAAAATCATAAGGGGTACCATCAACGTTTTTTGTGTAAAATCATAAGGGGTACCATCAGCGTTTTATGTGTAAAATCATAAAGGGTACCATCAGCGTTTTATGTGTAAAACTAATAATGGGTACCATCAGCGTTTTATGTGTAAAATCATAAGGGGTACCATCAGCGTTTTTTGTGTAAAACCATAAGGGGTACCATCAGCGTTTTTTGTGTAAAACCATAAGGGGTACCATCAGCGTTTTATGTGTAAAATCATAAGGGGTACCATCAGCGTATTATGTGTAGAACCATAAGGGGTACCATCAGCGTTTTATGTGTAAAATCATGAGGGGTTCCATCAGCGTTTTATATGTAAAACCAATAATGGGTACCATCAGCGTTTTTTGTGTAAAATCATAAAGGGTACCATCAGCGTTTTTTGTGTAAAACCATAAGGGGTACCATCAGCGTTTTATGTGTAAAATCATAAGGGGTACCATCAGCGTTTTATGTGTAGAACCATAAGGCGTACCATCAGCGTTTTATGTGTAAAATCATGAGGGGTTCCATCAGCGTTTTATGTGTAAAACCAATAATGGGTACCATCAGTGTTTTTTGTATAGAACCAGAAGGGGTACCATCAGCGTTTTATGTGTAAAACTAACAATGGGTGCCATCAGCGTTTTATGTGTAAATTCATAAAGGGTACCATCAGCTTTTTATGTGTAAAATCATAAGGGGTACCATCAGCGTTTTACGTGTAAAATCATAAGGGGTACCATCAGCGTTTTCTGTGTAAAATCATAAGGGGTACCATCAGCGTTTTACGTGTAAAATCATAAGGGGTACCATCAGCTTTTTATGTGTAAAATCATAAGGGGTACCATCAGCGTTTTTTGTGTAAAACCATAAGGGGTACCATCAGCGTTTTCTGTGTAAAATCATAAGGGGTACCATCAGCGTTTTTTTTGTAAAACCATAAGGGGTACCATCATCGTTTTCTGTGTAAAACCATAAGGGGTACCATCAGTGTTTTATGTGCAAAATCATAAGTGGTACCATCAGTGTTTTTTGTGTAGAACCAGAAGGGGTACCATAAGTGTTTTTTGTTTAGAACCAATAATGGGTACCATCAGCGTTTTATGTGTAAAATCATAAGTGGTACCATCAGCGTTTTATGTGTAAAGCCAAAAGGGGTACCATCAGCGTTTTATGTGTAAAATCATAAGGGGTACCATCAGCGTTTTTTGTGTAAAACCATAAGGGGTACCATCAGCGTTTTTTGTGTAAAACCATAAGGGGTACCATCAGTGTTTTTTTGTGTAAAATCATAAGGGGTACCATCAGCGTTTTTTGTGTAAAATCATAAGGGGTACCATCAGCGTTTTTTGTGTAAAATCATAAGGGGTACCATCAGCGTTTTATGTGTAAAATCATAAAGGGTACCATCAGCGTTTTATGTGTAAAACTATTAATGGGTACCATCAGCGTTTTATGTGTAAAATCATAAGGGGTACCATCAGCGTTTTTTGTGTAAAACCATAAGGGGTACCATCAGCGTTTTTTGTGTAAAACCATAAGGGGTACCATCAGCGTTTTATGTGTAAAATCATAAGGGGTACCATCAGCGTTTTATGTGTAGAGCCATAAGGGGTACAATCAGCGTTTTATGTGTAAAATCATGAGGGGTTCCATCAGCGTTTTATGTGTAAAACCAATAATGGGTACCATCAGCGTTTTTTGTGTAAAATCATAAAGGGTACCATTAGTGTTTTTTTGTGTAAAATCATAAGGGTTACCATCAGCGTTTTATGTGTAAAATCATAAGGGGTACCATCAGCGTTTTTTGTGTAAAATCATAAGGGGTACCATCAGCGTTTTATGTGTAAAATCATAAAGGGTACCATCAGCGTTTTA
Organism: Gobio gobio; assembly: GCF_949357685.1. Classification (NCBI taxonomy): domain Eukaryota; kingdom Metazoa; phylum Chordata; class Actinopteri; order Cypriniformes; family Gobionidae; genus Gobio; species Gobio gobio. Next base: position 5,182,728 of record NC_137117.1, on the reverse strand, counting down.
TGTGTAAAACTAATAATGGGTACCATCAGCGTTTTATGTGTAAAATCATAAGGGGTACCATCAGCGTTTTTTGTGTAAAACCATAAGGGGTACCATCAGCGTTTTATGTGTAAAATCATAAGGGGTACCATCAGCGTTTTATGTGTAGAACCATAAGGGGTACCATCAGCGTTTTATGTGTAAAATCATGAGGGGTTCCATCAGCGTTTTATGTGTAAAACCAATAATGGGTACCATCAGTGTTTTTTGTATAGAACCAGAAGGGGTACCATCAGCGTTTTATGTGTAAAACTAACAATGGGTGCCATCAGCGTTTTATGTGTAAATTCATAAAGGGTACCATCAGCTTTTTATGTGTAAAATCATAAGGGGTACCATCAGCGTTTTACGTGTAAAATCAGAAGGGGTACCATCAGCGTTTTCTGTGTAAAATCATAAGGGGTACCATCAGCGTTTTACGTGTAAAATCATAAGGGGTACCATCAGCTTTTTATGTGTAAAATCATAAGGGGTACAATCAGCGTTTTTTGTGTAAAACCATAAGGGGTACCATCAGCGTTTTCTGTGTAAAATCATAAGGGGTACCATCATCGTTTTCTGTGTAAAACCATAAGGGGTACCATCAGTGTTTTATGTGCAAAATCATAAGTGGTACCATCAGTGTTTTTTGTGTAGAACCAGAAGGGGTACCATAAGTGTTTTTTGTTTAGAACCAATAATGGGTACCATCAGCGTTTTATGTGTAAAATCATAAGTGGTACCATCAGCGTTTTATGTGTAAAGCCAAAAGGGGTACCATCAGCGTTTTATGTGTAGAACCATAAGGGATACCATCAGTGTTTTTTTTGTAAAACCAAAAGGGGTACCATCAGCGTTTTATGTGTAGAACCATAAGGGGTACCATCAGCGTTTTATGTGTAAAACCAAAAGGGGTACCATCAGCGTTTTATGTGTAGAACCATAAGGGATACCATCAGTGTTTTTTGTGTAAAATCATGAGGGGTACCATCAGCGTTTTATGTGTAAATTCATAAAGGGTACGTTTCAGCTTTTTATGTGTAAAATCATAAAGGGTATCATCAGCATTTTATGTGTAAACTAATAATGGGTACCATCAGCGTTTTATGTGTAAAATCATAAGGGGTACCATGAGCGTTTTTTGTGTAAAACCATAAGGGGTACCATCAGCGTTTTTTGTGTAAAACCATAAGGGGTACCATCAGCGTTTTATGTGTAAAATCATAAGGGGTACCATCAGCGTTTTATGTGTAGAGCCATAAGGGGTACAATCAGCGTTTTATGTGTAAAATCATGAGGGGTTCCATCAGCGTTTTATGTGTAAAACCAATAATGGGTACCATCAGCGTTTTTTGTGTAAAATCATAAAGGGTACCATTAGTGTTTTTTTGTGTAAAATCATAAGGGTTACCATCAGCGTTTTATGTGTAAAATCATAAGGGGTACCATCAGCGTTTTTTGTGTAAAATCATAAGGGGTACCATCAGCGTTTTATGTGTAAAATCATAAAGGGTACCATCAGCGTTTTATGTGTAGAACCATAAGGGGTACCATCAGCGTTTTATGTGTAAAACCAAAAGGGGTACCATCAGCGTTTTATGTGTAGAACCATAAGGGATACCATCAGTGTTTTTTGTGTAAAATCATAAGGGGTACCATCAGCGTTTTATGTGTAAATTCATAAAGGGTATCATCAGCGTTTTATGTGTAAACTCATAAGGGGTACCATCAGCGTTTTATGTGTAGAACCATAAGGGGTACCATCAGCGTTTTATGTGTAAAATCATGAGGGGTTCCATCAGCGTTTTATATGTAAAACCAATAATGGGTACCATCAGCGTTTTTTGTGTAAAATCATAAAGGGTACCATCAGTGTTTTTTTGTGTAAAATCATAAGGGGTACCATCAGCGTTTTATGTGTAAAATCATAAGGGGTACCATCAGCGTTTTTTGTGTAAAATCATAAGGGGTACCATCAGCGTTTTTTTTGTAAAACCATAAGGGGTACCATCATCGTTTTCTGTGTAAAACCATAAGGGGTACCATCAGTGTTTTATGTGCAAAATCATAAGTGGTACCATCAGTGTTTTTTGTGTAGAACCAGAAGGGGTACCATAAGTGTTTTTTGTTTAGAACCAATAATGGGTACCATCAGCGTTTTATGTGTAAAATCATAAGTGGTACCATCAGCGTTTTATGTGTAAAGCCAAAAGGGGTACCATCAGCGTTTTATGTGTAAAATCATAATGGGTACCATCAGCGTTTTATGTGTAAAATCATTAGGGGTACCATCAGCGTTTTTTGTGTAAAACCAGAAGGGGTACCATCAGCGTTTTTTGTGTAAAACCATAAGGGGTACCATCAGCGTTTTATGTGTAAAATCATAAGGGGTACCATCAGCGTTTTATGTGTAGAACCATAAGGCGTACCATCAGCGTTTTATGTGTAAAATCATGAGGGGTTCCATCAGCGTTTTATGTGTAAAACCAATAATGGGTACCATCAGTGTTTTTTGTATAGAACCAGAAGGGGTACCATCAGCGTTTTATGTGTAAAACTAACAATGGGTGCCATCAGCGTTTTATGTGTAAATTCATAAAGGGTACCATCAGCTTTTTATGTGTAAAATCATAAGGGGTACCATCAGCGTTTTACGTGTAAAATCATAAGGGGTACCATCAGCGTTTTCTGTGTAAAATCATAAGGGGTACCATCAGCGTTTTACGTGTAAAATCATAAGGGGTACCATCAGCTTTTTATGTGTAAAATCATAAGGGGTACCATCAGTGTTTTTTGTGTAAAACCATAAGGGGTACCATCAGCGTTTTCTGTGTAAAATCATAAGGGGTACCATCAGCGTTTTTTTTGTAAAACCATAAGGGGTACCATCATCGTTTTCTGTGTAAAACCATAAGGGGTACCATCAGTGTTTTATGTGCAAAATCATAAGTGGTACCATCAGTGTTTTTTGTGTAGAACCAGAAGGGGTACCATAAGTGTTTTTTGTTTAGAACCAATAATGGGTACCATCAGCGTTTTATGTGTAAAATCATAAGTGGTACCATCAGCGTTTTATGTGTAAAGCCAAAAGGGGTACCATCAGCGTTTTATGTGTAAAATCATAAGGGGTACCATCAGCGTTTTTTGTGTAAAACCATAAGGGGTACCATCAGCGTTTTTTGTGTAAAACCATAAGGGGTACCATCAGTGTTTTTTTGTGTAAAATCATAAGGGGTACCATCAGCGTTTTTTGTGTAAAATCATAAGGGGTACCATCAGCGTTTTTTGTGTAAAATCATAAGGGGTACCATCAGCGTTTTATGTGTAAAATCATAAAGGGTACCATCAGCGTTTTATGTGTAAAACTATTAATGGGTACCATCAGCGTTTTATGTGTAAAATCATAAGGGGTACCATCAGCGTTTTTTGTGTAAAACCATAAGGGGTACCATCAGCGTTTTTTGTGTAAAACCATAAGGGGTACCATCAGCGTTTTATGTGTAAAATCATAAGGGGTACCATCAGCGTTTTATGTGTAGAGCCATAAGGGGTACAATCAGCGTTTTATGTGTAAAATCATGAGGGGTTCCATCAGCGTTTTATGTGTAAAACCAATAATGGGTACCATCAGCGTTTTTTGTGTAAAATCATAAAGGGTACCATTAGTGTTTTTTTGTGTAAAATCATAAGGGTTACCATCAGCGTTTTATGTGTAAAATCATAAGGGGTACCATCAGCGTTTTTTGTGTAAAATCATAAGGGGTACCATCAGCGTTTTATGTGTAAAATCATAAAGGGTACCATCAGCGTTTTATGTGTAAAACTAATAATGGGTACCATCAGCGTTTTATGTGTAAAATCATAAGGGGTACCATCAGCGTTTTTTGTGTAAAACCATAAGGGGTACCATCAGCGTTTTTTGTGTAAAACCATAAGGGGTACCATCAGCGTTTTATGTGTAAAATCATAAGGGGTACCATCAGCGTTTTATGTGTAGAACCATAAGGGGTACCATCAGCGTTTTATGTGTAAAATCATGAGGGGTTCCATCAGCGTTTTATGTGTAAAACCAATAATGGGTACCATCAGTGTTTTTTGTATAGAACCAGAAGGGGTACCATCAGCGTTTTATGTGTAAAACTAACAATGGGTGCCATCAGCGTTTTATGTGTAAATTCATAAAGGGTACCATCAGCTTTTTATGTGTTAAATCATAAGGGGTACCATCAGCGTTTTACGTGTAAAATCAGAAGGGGTACCATCAGCGTTTTCTGTGTAAAATCATAAGGGGTACCATCAGCGTTTTACGTGTAAAATCATAAGGGGTACCATCAGCTTTTTATGTGTAAAATCATAAGGGGTACAATCAGCGTTTTTTGTGTAAAACCATAAGGGGTACCATCAGCGTTTTCTGTGTAAAATCATAAGGGGTACCATCATCGTTTTCTGTGTAAAACCATAAGGGGTACCATCAGTGTTTTATGTGCAAAATCATAAGTGGTACCATCAGTGTTTTTTGTGTAGAACCAGAAGGGGTACCATAAGTGTTTTTTGTTTAGAACCAATAATGGGTACCATCAGCGTTTTATGTGTAAAATCATAAGTGGTACCATCAGCGTTTTATGTGTAAAGCCAAAAGGGGTACCATCAGCGTTTTATGTGTAGAACCATAAGGGATACCATCAGTGTTTTTTTTGTAAAACCAAAAGGGGTACCATCAGCGTTTTATGTGTAGAACCATAAGGGGTACCATCAGCGTTTTATGTGTAAAACCAAAAGGGGTACCATCAGCGTTTTATGTGTAGAACCATAAGGGATACCATCAGTGTTTTTTGTGTAAAATCATAAGGGGTACCATCAGCGTTTTATGTGTAAATTCATAAAGGGTACGTTTCAGCTTTTTATGTGTAAAATCATAAAGGGTATCATCAGCGTTTTATGTGTAAACTAATAATGGGTACCATCAGCGTTTTATGTGTAAAATCATAAGGGGTACCATCAGCGTTTTTTGTGTAAAACCATAAGGGGTACCATCAGCGTTTTTTGTGTAAAACCATAAGGGGTACCATCAGCGTTTTATGTGTAAAATCATAAGGGGTACCATCAGCGTTTTATGTGTAGAGCCATAAGGGGTACAATCAGCGTTTTATGTGTAAAATCATGAGGGGTTCCATCAGCGTTTTATGTGTAAAACCAATAATGGGTACCATCAGCGTTTTTTGTGTAAAATCATAAAGGGTACCATCAGCGTTTTTTGTGTAAAACCATAAGGGGTACCATCAGCGTTTTTTGTGTAAAACCATAAGGGGTACCATCAGCGTTTTATGTGTAAAATCATAAGGGGTACCATCAGCGTTTTATGTGTAGAACCATAAGGCGTACCATCAGCGTTTTATGTGTAAAATCATGAGGGGTTCCATCAGCGTTTTATGTGTAAAACCAATAATGGGTACCATCAGTGTTTTTTGTATAGAACCAGAAGGGGTACCATCAGCGTTTTATGTGTAAAACTAACAATGGGTGCCATCAGCGTTTTATGTGTAAATTCATAAAGGGTACCATCAGCTTTTTATGTGTAAAATCATAAGGGGTACCATCAGCGTTTTACGTGTAAAATCATAAGGGGTACCATCAGCGTTTTCTGTGTAAAATCATAAGGGGTACCATCAGCGTTTTACGTGTAAAATCATAAGGGGTACCATCAGCTTTTTATGTGTAAAATCATAAGGGGTACCATCAGCGTTTTTTGTGTAAAACCATAAGGGGTACCATCAGCGTTTTCTGTGTAAAATCATAAGGGGTACCATCAGCGTTTTTTTTGTAAAACCATAAGGGGTACCATCATCGTTTTCTGTGTAAAACCATAAGGGGTACCATCAGTGTTTTATGTGCAAAATCATAAGTGGTACCATCAGTGTTTTCTGTGTAGAACCAGAAGGGGTACCATAAGTGTTTTTTGTTTAGAACCAATAATGGGTACCATCAGCGTTTTATGTGTAAAATCATAAGTGGTACCATCAGCGTTTTATGTGTAAAGCCAAAAGGGGTACCATCAGCGTTTTATGTGTAAAATCATAAGGGGTACCATCAGCGTTTTTTGTGTAAAACCATAAGGGGTACCATCAGCGTTTTTTGTGTAAAACCATAAGGGGTACCATCAGTGTTTTTTTTGTGTAAAATCATAAGGGGTACCATCAGCGTTTTTTGTGTAAAATCAAAAGGGGTACCATCAGCGTTTTTTGTGTAAAATCATAAGGGGTACCATCAGCGTTTTATGTGTAAAATCATAAGGGGTACCATCAGCGTTTTATGTGTAAAACTAATAAGGGGTACCATCAGCGTTTTATGTGTAAAATCATAAGGGGTACCATCAGCGTTTTATGTGTAAAACTAATAATGGGTACCATCAGCGTTTTATGTGTAAAATCATAAGGGGTACCATCAGCGTTTTTTGTGTAAAACCATAAGGGGTACCATCAGCGTTTTTTGTGTAAAACCATAAGGGGTACCATCAGCGTTTTATGTGTAAAATCATAAGGGGTACCATCAGCGTTTTATGTGTAGAGCCATAAGGGGTACAATCAGCGTTTTATGTGTAAAATCATGAGGGGTTCCATCAGCGTTTTATGTGTAAAACCAATAATGGGTACCATCAGCGTTTTTTGTGTAAAATCATAAAGGGTACCATTAGTGTTTTTTTGTGTAAAATCATAAGGGTTACCATCAGCGTTTTATGTGTAAAATCATAAGGGGTACCATCAGCGTTTTTTGTGTAAAATCATAAGGGGTACCATCAGCGTTTTATGTGTAAAATCATAAAGGGTACCATCAGCGTTTTATGTGTAAAACTAATAATGGGTACCATCAGCGTTTTATGTGTAAAATCATAAGGGGTACCATCAGCGTTTTTTGTGTAAAACCATAAGGGGTACCATCAGCGTTTTTTGTGTAAAACCATAAGGGGTACCATCAGCGTTTTATGTGTAAAATCATAAGGGGTACCATCAGCGTTTTATGTGTAGAACCATAAGGGGTACCATCAGCGTTTTATGTGTAAAATCATGAGGGGTTCCATCAGCGTTTTATGTGTAAAACCAATAATGGGTACCATCAGTGTTTTTTGTATAGAACCAGAAGGGGTACCATCAGCGTTTTATGTGTAAAACTAACAATGGGTGCCATCAGCGTTTTATGTGTAAATTCATAAAGGGTACCATCAGCTTTTTATGTGTAAAATCATAAGGGGTACCATCAGCGTTTTACGTGTAAAATCAGAAGGGGTACCATCAGCATTTTCTGTGTAAAATCATAAGGGGTACCATCAGCGTTTTACGTGTAAAATCATAAGGGGTACCATCAGCTTTTTATGTGTAAAATCATAAGGGGTACAATCAGCGTTTTTTGTGTAAAACCATAAGGGGTACCATCAGCGTTTTCTGTGTAAAATTATAAGGGGTACCATCAGCGTTTTTTTTGTAAAACCATAAGGGGTACCATCATCGTTTTCTGTGTAAAACCATAAGGGGTACCATCAGTGTTTTATGTGCAAAATCATAAGTGGTACCATCAGTGTTTTTTGTGTAGAACCAGAAGGGGTACCATAAGTGTTTTTTGTTTAGAACCAATAATGGGTACCATCAGCGTTTTATGTGTAAAATCATAAGTGGTACCATCAGCGTTTTATGTGTAAAGCCAAAAGGGGTACCATCAGCGTTTTATGTGTAGAACCATAAGGGATACCATCAGCGTTTTATGTGTAAAATCATAAAGGGTACCATCAGCGTTTTATGTGTAAAACTAATAATGGGTACCATCAGCGTTTTATGTGTAAAATCATAAGGGGTACCATCAGCGTTTTTTGTGTAAAACCATAAGGGGTACCATCAGCGTTTTTTGTGTAAAACCATAAGGGGTACCATCAGCGTTTTATGTGTAAAATCATAAGGGGTACCATCAGCGTTTTATGTGTAGAACCATAAGGGGTACCATCAGCGTTTTATGTGTAAAATCATGAGGGGTTCCATCAGCGTTTTATGTGTAAAACCAATAATGGGTACCATCAGTGTTTTTTGTATAGAACCAGAAGGGGTACCATCAGCGTTTTATGTGTAAAACTAACAATGGGTGCCATCAGCGTTTTATGTGTAAATTCATAAAGGGTACCATCAGCTTTTTATGTGTAAAATCATAAGGGGTACCATCAGCGTTTTACGTGTAAAATCAGAAGGGGTACCATCAGCATTTTCTGTGTAAAATCATAAGGGGTACCATCAGCGTTTTACGTGTAAAATCATAAGGGGTACCATCAGCTTTTTATGTGTAAAATCATAAGGGGTACCATCAGCGTTTTATGTGTAAAACCAAAAGGGGTACCATCAGCGTTTTATGTGTAGAACCATAAGGGATACCATCAGTGTTTTTTGTGTAAAATCATAAGGGGTACCATCAGCGTTTTATGTGTAAATTCATAAAGGGTACGTTTCAGCTTTTTATGTGTAAAATCATAAAGGGTATCATCAGCGTTTTATGTGTAAACTCATAAGGGGTATCATCAGCGTTTTATGTGTAAATTCATAAAGGGTACCATCAGCTTTTTATTTGTAAAATCATAAGGGGTACCATCAGCGTTTTATGTGTAAATTCATAAAGGGTACTTTTCAGCTTTTTATGTGTAAAATCATAAAGGGTATCATCAGCGTTTTATGTGTAAACTCATAAGGGGTATCATCAGCGTTTTATGTGTAAATTCATAAAGGGTACCATCAGCTTTTTATGTGTAAAATCATAAGGGGTACCATCAGCGTTTTACGTGTAAAATCATAAGGGGTACCATCAGCTTTTTTTGTGTAAAACCAATAATGGGTACCATCAGCGTTTTATGTGTAAAACCATAAGGGGTACCATCAGCGTTTTTTGTGTAAAACCATAAAGGGTACCATCAGCGTTTTTTGTGTAAAACCATAAGGGGTACCATCAGCGTTTTTTGTGTAAAATCATAAGGGGTACCATCAGCGTTTTTTGTGTAAAACCATAAGGGGTACCATCAGCGTTTTTTGTGTAAAACCATAAGGGGTACCATCAGCGTTTTTTGTGTAAAACCATAAGGGGTACCATCAGCGTTTTTTGTGTAAAACCATAAGGGGTACCATCAGTGTTTTTTTGTGTAAAATCATAAGGGGTACCATCAGCGTTTTTTGTGTAAAATCATAAGGGGTACCATCAGCGTTTTTTGTGTAAAATCATAAGGGGTACCATCAGCGTTTTATGTGTAAAATCATAAAGGGTACCATCAGCGTTTTATGTGTAAAACTAATAATGGGTACCATCAGCGTTTTATGTGTAAAATCATAAGGGGTACCATCAGCGTTTTTTGTGTAAAACCATAAGGGGTACCATCAGCGTTTTATGTGTAGAACCATAAGGGGTACCATCAGCGTTTTATGTGTAAAATCATGAGGGGTTCCATCAGCGTTTTTTGTGTAAAACCAATAATGGGTACCATCAGCGTTTTTTGTGTAAAATCATAAAGGGTACCATCAGTGTTTTTTTGTGTAAAATCATAAGGGGTACCATCAGCGTTTTATGTGTAAAATCATAAGGGGTACCATCAGCGTTTTTTGTGTAAAATCATAAGGGGTACCATCAGCGTTTTATGTGTAAAATCATAAAGGGTACCATCAGCGTTTTATGTGTAAAACTAATAATGGGTACCATCAGCGTTTTATGTGTAAAATCATAAGGGGTACCATCAGCGTTTTTTGTGTAAAACCATAAGGGGTACCATCAGCGTTTTTTGTGTAAAACCATAAGGGGTACCATCAGCGTTTTATGTGTAAAATTATAAGGGGTACCATCAGCGTTTTATGTGTAGAACCATAAGGGGTACCATCAGCGTTTTATGTGTAAAATCATGAGGGGTTCCATCAGCGTTTTATGTGTAAAACCAATAATGGGTACCATCAGTGTTTTTTGTATAGAACCAGAAGGGGTACCATCAGCGTTTTATGTGTAAAACTAACAATGGGTGCCATCAGCGTTTTATGTGTAAATTCATAAAGGGTACCATCAGCTTTTTATGTGTAAAATCATAAGGGGTACCATCAGCGTTCCCTTTCGTTCAGTCACTACGACGTACGTTAGTGACTAACGAATGGGGGTTTCGCTTAGAAGCCAATCATCTTCTTCGTATTCAACAGCGCCCAATGGCAGTGCCAATGCCATGGGCATGCGGAATTTGCATGCGTAACTCCGCCCCACCTCGTGGGTATATCAGGAAGTACGCTGGCAACATCGCATTATGTTTCTGCTTTGGAGCCAAGAGGATCTCTTCACTCCTACAAGCCTGATCTGAGTCTTCGACAGCTTTTCGAGACGAGCAACTTTCCAGAGGCGTTGGTGTTACGGCGCGTTCCAGTGATCATCATACTAGAGGTCTTCACGGGTCCAAAAATTCATACCCGAACCCGAAGAGACCCGTAATGTGCTTAACGGAACCGACCCGGACCCGTCTATTATTTCAAAAGCTGGACCCGGACCCGTGAAGATCCGAGAAATGCCAAAAACGTAGTACCCGGAACCGACCTGGACCCGTCTATTATTTAAAAGCTGGAACCGAACCCGGCGTGAAGACACAGACCCGATTGGACCCGTTTGTCACATATTCCACAATAACTGATATTAACAAGTCAATAAACAAGTTATGAAAAATATAACTTTTTGTCTTACCTAGCCGTCGTCTCCCTTCCTTGTAAAGTTACTTGTGATGCATTACATCCTTGCCAAAAAGTTAAATCCATGTTATTCCTCTCTTGTTATTCCAAGCATGCTTAATTCACTCATCATTTCAGCTTTAAAAGTCCACTTTATGTCACGGTGACGGATGACAAATGCGTCTTTGCAGATTTGCATTTCGACTCGAGTTAACTCGCATAATAACTTTGACTGTTTGCCTTTTTGAACTATAATAACGATTGCTCGTTCGGTGGCCGCTGACGTCCGCATTATTTATTTGCTATAATCTCTGTGAGCCGAGCCTGACCACCAAAACTTTAAGAAATAAGACGGTTCATTCATATTATTATTAAAGTCAATCACAGCGGAAGCTCGGGTTGCCATAGAAATGACACGCGCTTGATACTGCACATGCGCGGTGGCTGGAGCAACCTGAAATATGAGCTTTTTTACGCAATTTGAGCATCATAGAAAACATTTGTGACAGTTCAACTGAGATTTTGTTGCTGATTTTAAATATATTATTTAAATATAATTTCAAATCAAACTTCAACAGTGCGTCACACGTAGACAGCACTTACTTTTTTCTCATGTTTGTCCACAATATGCATGAAGGATGCCCGGACAGAAGAGGTGCCCGTGGGTTTAACTTCTTTATATTCGTTGTTTTTTAGCTTTTTTCACACATCACTCATGAAGGTAACCATTATTATTACCGTGCGCTTGCAGAGAGAGCGAGAGAGAGAGAGAGAGAGAGAGAGAGAGAGAGAGAGAGAGAGAGAGAGAGAGAGAGAGCGCGAGCGCGTGAGGCGAGCGAGCAAGAGAGAGAGAGATCGCTCGTGTTTTTCTTCTTTCTTTTTTTTAAACCTTATTTCCCGGCTCACACTTTTCTTATCCTAATTTTACAATTGCAAGTTACAAAAAATACACAAGCAGTGCTGACTGACTCTGATCACGGGCAGGTGTTCTCCGAGTCCGGATCGACTCGGGTATTGCACACAATGTTAAACAGACCCGGGACCCGTAGTAATAGATTGGGACCCGACCCGGACCCGGCTGATCATTTAAAATATAGACCCGAACCCGTACGGGTCCCGGGTCGGGTCCCGGGTCCACGGGTCTCGGGGGCTCCGTGAAGACCTCTACATCATACTGCCTGCCTGCTGATCTGCGCAGTGGTCCGCTAGACAGCTGGTGTGTGGTCCCTGGGCGCTTCGGCGTTCTCTGCGAGGCTTTCCTCTCATAAAAGAGCTTACACGTGACGCGTCCTTTTCAGGATGTCTCGTCCGTGTACTTCTGGGTGTGGTCGGTTGCTTTCCTCCTCTGATGGGCACGAACACTGTCTGGTATGTTTGGGCTTTCAGCATGCTCAGACAGCGTTCGTGGATGAGTCATGTTCTCACTGCGGGAACATGACCATCGCAGTGTTGCGGTCAAGACTCCATGACCTTCGTACTGAAGTGAGAGTCCCCTCTATCACACCCCGATCTACTGAGTCCCAGAGGCCCAGTACTTCGGCTGGTGGTCAGGGTGACTTGACGGTTACGGTGTGGAACAAAGCCCCGACGCTCATGCCTCAGGCCACACCCCCGTCTTGCACATTGCAACCCGCGAGCGTTCAGATGCAGATCGCGGGGCCGGCTTCGGCCCCCCCGCGCATCTCGTTTGGCGCTCCGGAGGAGGATGCGATGTCGATCACCGCATCACAAGGTGGGCTCGAGTCCTCTGGAGATGATGACTCAGCTGTGCTGCCGCCCTCGGGCGTGCCAGCATTGCCCGAGTCAGATCCAGAGCTGACAGCCATGTTGTCTCGGGCAACCGCGAGTTTAGGGATCGAGTGGAACCCTCCACCCTGTCCCGAACGCTCAAGGCTCGACGATTGGTTTTTGGGGGCTCGCGCTGACACCCGTCAGTCCCTGCCCTCAATACCTTTCTTTCCCGAGCTGCATGAGGAACTCACGCGGTCCTGGAAGTCCCCGTTGTCTTCCCGCGACCGTTCGGTGGCTTCCTCCGCCTTCTCCGTCCTCGATGGGGCGGCAGCTAAAGGGTACACTGGGATCCCTCCAGTTGAACGTTCTGTTGCAATGCAACTGTGTCCTCAGAGCGCTTCAACCTGGCGTGGTGATCCTAAGCACCCCTCCAAAGCCTGTCGGTTCACATCAACCTTGGTGTCGAAATCGCACAGAGCCGCGGGGCAGGCTGCCGCTTCGCTGCATGCCATGGCGATCCTCCAGGTCTACCAGGCCAGGATCCTCAAGGACATGCACGAGGGTGGAGTTGATCCGGGGCTCTTAAATGAGCTGCGTGCCGCCACCGACCTCGCTCTCCGGGCGACGAAGGTGACCGCACGCTCCCTGGGTCAAGTGATGTCCACAAATGTGGTCCAGGAGCGTCACTTATGGCTGAACCTGGCCGATATGCGGGACACCGAGCGAACCCGGTTCCTCGATGCCCCCATATCCCAGGCCGGCCTCTTCGGCGGGGCGGTTGAGGACTTCGCCCAACAGTTCTCAATCGCCCAGAAGCAGACTGAGGCTATAAAACACGTACTGCCCCGGCGGCCAGCTGCTGCCTCCACCCAGCCGCCGGCACAGTCGCCTCAGTCTGCTCCACGCCGAGGACGCCCTCCTAAGGCTCCCGCCCCTCCCACCCGGTCCAAGCAGCAGCCTTCACCCGGGCCGGGTCGCGGAGGAAGCCGTAGGAAGGCGTCCAAGTCCCCTCAGGCCGCCCCGCGCCCCGCTAAACGCCAGGCCAAGCGGCGCTCCTGAGACGGACGGCTCAGGGATGGGAAATTCTTTCGAGGAGATGGTAGCAGGACCACTCCTTCCCCCGGTGGAGGGCCGGGGGAGAATCCTTTGTTCAGCTGCTGGCCCCCGGGTCAGCAGCACCCTATGTTGGTCAAAGAAAGAATTAACACTCCCATCCCTGAGCCCACAGAGTCCGGTGATGACGGTGCGCGCCACCCACGGGTCCCGCCACTCGCATCCCACTCTGTCGCCAGCCTCCTGGCAGAGCAGACCCCAGTGGAACGTGCGTCCTTCCCTGGTCTCCTCTGTCAGGACGCAGCTGTCAACCGTGCCCCCGCACCGGGACGCCCCACAGCCTCCCATGTCCGGGCCGGTGACGCTGCATCGCTGCAAGCCCACACCGGGTACGTCTGTACACCGTATGACCCCGCTGGTGCAGTTTCTGGATGTCTGGCTTCAGCTTCCAGGGCTGTCCCGCTGGGTCGAGCGGACCGTCAGGCGCGGCTAAGCGATTCAGTTCGCGCAGGTTCCTCCCTGCTTCCGGGGAGTCCGTTCCACCATGATCGGGGCCAACGCCCCCCGTCATGCGAGCGGAGATTGCCACCCTACTGGCGAAGGGTGCGATCGAACCTGTCCCTCCAGCCGAGATGAATTGCGGGTTTTACAGCCCGTACTTCATTGTACCCAAAAAGACCGGTGGGCTACGGCCAATCCTGGACCTGCGCGTCTTGAACCGTTACCTTCACCGGTTTCCGTTCAAGATGTTGACAGCGAAACGCCTTTTCGAATGCGTTCGTCCACACGATTGGTTTGCAGCGATCGACCTGAAGGACGCCTACTTCCATGTCTCCATTTTGCCTCGACACAGACCGTTCCTACGGTTTGCTTTCGAGGGGCGGGCATATCAGTACGCAGTTCTACCATTCGGGCTATCTCTGTCCCCTCGCGTCTTTACGAAGATTGCCGAGGCAGCCCTTGCGCCCCTTCGGCAGCACGGGGTTCGCATCCTGAACTACCTCGACGACTGGCTCATACTGGGTCACTCTCGAGAGCAGGTTTGCGGACACAGAGATTTGGTGCTCCATCACCTAGCCCGTCTGGGCCTTCGGGTCAACTGGGAGAAGAGCAAACTTTGCCCCGCGCAGAGGATCTCTTTTCTCGGTATGGATATCGACTCGGTCGCCATGTGCGCGCAGCTCTCGAGTGAGCGCGCGCAGTCTCTGCTGACTTCCCTTCGACAACTCGAGGGCAAGAGTGCGGTTCCACTGAAACACTTTCAGAGGCTCCTGGGGCATATGGCATCTGCAGCCGCGGTAACGCCGCTCGGATTGCTTCATATGAGACCGCTTCAGCACTGGCTACGCGATCGAGTCCCGAGATGGGCATGGCGGTCTGGCACGCTCCGGGTACAAGTGACTCGGGCCTGCTTACAGACACTCACCCCGTGGTCGAACCTCAGTTTTCTACGGACCGGAGTGTCCTTAGAACGAGCTTCCAGGCATGTTGTTGTGACAACAGATGCATCATCCACGGGCTGGGGTGCCATGTGCAATGGACAAGCAGCCGCGGGCTCCTGGACAGGACCCCAGCGCCTTCTGCATGTCAATTGCCTCGAGTTACTGGCAGTACGGTTCGCCCTGCACCGCTTCCGAGCGTTGCTGAGGGGTCAACATGTGCTAGTCAGCACAGACAACACAGCCGTAGTAGCGTACATCAACCACCAGGGCGGTCTACGCTCCCACCGTATGTCTCAACTCGCCCGCCATCTCGTTTTGTGGAGTCAGAAGCGCCTGAGGTCCCTTCGTGCTGTCCACATCCCTGGAGACCTGAACTGTGCAGCCGACGAGCTCTCACGGTTTCAGCCTCTCCCCGGAGAGTGGAGACTCCACCCCCAGACGATCCAGCTGATATGGGAACGGTTCGGCGACGCACAGGTAGATCTGTTTGCCTCCCAGGACTCTTCCCATTGCTCCCTGTATTATTCCCTGACCGAGGGCACCCTCGGCACGGATGCACTGGCGCACAGCTGGCCGTCAGGGCTACGCAAGTATGCGTTTCCCCCAGTGAGCCTTCTTGCACGGGTACTGTGCAAGATCAGGGAGGACAAGGAGCAGGTCATTTTGGTCGCCCCGCTTTGGCACGGCCAGACCTGGTTCCCAGAACTCTTACTCCTTGCGACAGCCCCTCCCTGGCCTATTCCTCTGAGACCGGACCTCCTTACTCAGAGACGGGGCACCTTTTGGCACCCGCGTCCAGCGTTCTGGAAGCTCCACGTGTGGCTTCTGGACGGGACACGGTAGGTTTGGACCTGCGGTGGTCGCTACCATCACTTCCGCTAGAGCTGAGTCTACACGACGTCTCTATGCGTTGAAGTGGAACCTCTTCGTCACATGGTGCTCTTCCCGCCAAGAAGACCCCTGGAAATGCCCGATCGGGTCCGTGCTATCGTTTCTCCAGGAGGGGGTGGAGCGAAGGCTGTCTCCCTCCACCCTTAAAGTGTACGTGGCCGCAATATCTGCCTACCACGATCTCCTGGGAGACAAAAAGGTAAGTCAGCACGACCTGATCATCAGGTTCCTGAGGGGGGCGAGGAGACTGAATCCTCCTCGCTCTCCTCTCGTTCCCTCTTGGGACCTCTCAGTAGTCTTAAGTGCTCTGCAGAGGCCTCCCTTTGAGCCTTTGCGGTCGGCCGAGATTAAGTTCTTGTCTATGAAGACGGCTCTGCTGACCGCATTGGCCTCGCTTAAGAGGGTCGGGGACCTGCAAGCATTTTCGGTTGACGAAGCGTGCCTTGAGTTCGGGCCGGCTAACTCTCACGTGATCCTGAGACCCCGGCCCGGATATGTGCCCAAGGTTCCTACCACTCCGTTCCGAGATCAGGTGGTGAACCTGCAAGCGCTGCCTTTGGAGGAGGCAGACCCAGCCTTGGCATTGCTCTGTCCAGTACGCGCTCTCCGCGCCTACGTAGACATGACGCAGTGTTTCAGGACCTCAGACCAGCTCTTTGTCTGTTATGGTGGAGAGCGGAAGGGAAGCGCTCTCTCAAAGCAGAGGTTGTCTCACTGGATAGTGGACACCATTGTTTTGGCATTCCAGCAGCAAGGCCGACCATGTCCCCTTGGTGTGAGGGCACACTCCACCCGGAGTGTGGCCTCCTCTTGGGCTCTAGCGCATGGCGCCTCGCTAACAGACATCTGCAGAGCTGCAGGCTGGGCGACACCCAACACATTCGCCAGATTCTACAATCTCCGAGTGGAGCCAGTGTCCGACTATGTACTCGCCCCTACGGGTGGCCGGTAATGGGCCAGGCTCAGGTGTCTTCGCTTGCTCGCCATTCCACTCCAAGGACTGGATACGTGCGATATTTTCCTCAGGTGAGCTCCACGAGAGCCCTGAGCTCCTCCAGCACTGCTTACGCCGACATCAGTTCAGTCTGCCCTTTCGAGCCCAGACCCTCATGTCCAGCCAGGTGCTCCGTGTGCATGGTTCCCCTCCGGCGACCCCCACACGAGTATTCCCACCGTAAGCCTCCTCAGTGAGCAGGTGTCTTTCCCTTGGCAAGTCCCTGCCACCCCTAGGGTTAAAAATCCACCTTCGGCTGGTACCCTAGAGATCTTCCATATGCAACCCTCAGCGGGTCATATGTGTATTCTCTAAGTCCTCCCTACGGTAGGCATCTTGGCATTCCCTCACTGGGATATGCTTCCCAGTGTACCTTGGTAATCCTGTGTTAAGTGGGAGTCCTACGGCCTTAAGTGGCGGGTCTCACACTTACGCAGGGCACTGGATGACAGCCGAGTGGCGTTGTTGAATAGGATCCCCCATTCGTTAGTCACTAACGTACGTCGTAGTGACTGAACGAAAGGGAACGTCTAGGTTACGTATGTAACCCTCGTTCCCTGAGGAGGGAACGGAGACGTACGTTTCCTTTGCCACGTCAGCTGTGCTGCCTGGAACGCGGAGTTCAGTCTTGGCTCCTGCAGCAGTAACATAATGCGATGTTGCCAGCGTACTTCCTGATATACCCACGAGGTGGGGCGGAGTTACGCATGCAAATTCCGCATGCCCATGGCATTGGCACTGCGATTGGGCGCTGTTGAATACGAAGAAGATGATTGGCTTCTAAGCGAAACCCCCATTCGTTAGTCACTAACGTACGTCTCCGTTCCCTCCTCAGGGAACGAGGGTTACATACGTAACCGAGACGTTTTATGTGTAAAATCATAAGGGGTACCATCAGCGTTTTCTGTGTAAAATCATACGGGGTACCATCAGCGTTTTACGTGTAAAATCATAAGGGGTACCATCAGCTTTTTATGTGTAAAATCATAAGGGGTACCATCAGCGTTTTTTGTGTAAAACCATAAGGGGTACCATCAGCGTTTTCTGTGTAAAATCATAAGGGGTACCATCAGCGTTTTTTTTGTAAAACCATAAGGGGTACCATCATCGTTTTCTGTGTAAAACCATAAGGGGTACCATCAGTGTTTTATGTGCAAAATCATAAGTGGTACCATCAGTGTTTTTTGTGTAGAACCAGAAGGGGTACCATAAGTGTTTTTTGTTTAGAACCAATAATGGGTACCATCAGCGTTTTATGTGTAAAATCATAAGGGGTACCATCAGCGTTTTACGTGTAAAATCATAAGGGGTACCATCAGCTTTTTATGTGTAAAATCATAAGGGGTACCATCAGCGTTTTTTGTGTAAAACCATAAGGGGTACCATCAGCGTTTTCTGTGTAAAATCATAAGGGGTACCATCAGCGTTTTTTTTGTAAAACCATAAGGGGTACCATCATCGTTTTCTGTGTAAAACCATAAGGGGTACCATCAGTGTTTTATGTGCAAAATCATAAGTGGTACCATCAGTGTTTTTTGTGTAGAACCAGAAGGGGTACCATAAGTGTTTTTTGTTTAGAACCAATAATGGGTACCATCAGCGTTTTATGTGTAAAATCATAAGTGGTACCATCAGCGTTTTATGTGTAAAGCCAAAAGGGGTACCATCAGCGTTTTATGTGTAGAACCATAAGGGATACCATCAGTGTTTTTTTTGTAAAACCAAAAGGGGTACCATCAGCGTTTTATGTGTAGAACCATAAGGGGTACCATCAGCGTTTTATGTGTAAAACCAAAAGGGGTACCATCAGCGTTTTATGTGTAGAACCATAAGGGATACCATCAGTGTTTTTTGTGTAAAATCATAAGGGGTACCATCAGCGTTTTATGTGTAAATTCATAAATGGTACTTTTCAGCTTTTTATGTGTAAAATCATAAAGGGTATCATCAGCGTTTTATGTGTAAACTCATAAGGGGTATCATCAGCGTTTTATGTGTAAATTCATAAAGGGTACCATCAGCTTTTTATTTGTAAAATCATAAGGGGTACCATCAGCGTTTTATGTGTAGAACCAATAATGGGTACCATCAGCGTTTTATGTGTAAACTCATAAGGGGTACCATCAGCGTTTTATGTGTAAATTCATAAAGGGTACCATCAGCTTTTTATGTGTAAAATCATAAGGGGTACCATCAGCGTTTTACGTGTAAAATCATAAGGGGTACCATCAGCATTTTTTGTGTAAAACCAATAATGGGTACCATCAGCGTTTTATGTGTAAAACCATAAGGGGTACCATCAGCGTTTTATGTGGAAAACCATAAGTGGTACCATCAGCGTTTTATGTGTAAAATCATAAGGGGTACCATCAGCGTTTTATGTGTAAAATCATAAGGGGTACCATCAGCGTTTTATGTGTAAAACCATAAGTTGTACCATCAGCGTTTTATGTGTAAAATCATAAGGGGTACCATCAGCGTTTTATGTGTAAAATCATAAGGGGTACCATCAGCATTTTTTGTGTAAAATCATAAGGGGTACCATCAGCGTCTTATGTGTAAAATCATAAGGGGTACCATCAGCGTTGTATGTGTAAAATCATAAGGGGTACCATCAGCGTTTTTTGTGTAAAACCATAAGGGGTACCATCAGTGTTTTATGTGTAAAACCATAAGTGGTACCATCAGCGTTTTATGTGTAAAATCATAAGGGGTACCATCAGCGTTTTATGTGTAAAACCATAAGTGGTACCATCAGCGTTTTATGTGTAAAATCATAAGGGGTACCATCAGCGTTTTTTGTGTAAAACCATGAGGGGTACCATCAGCGTTTTCTGTGTAAAATCATAAAGGGTACCATCAGCGTTTTATGTGTAAAATCATAAAGGGTACCATCAACGTTTTCTGTGTAAAATCATAAGGGGTACCATCAGCGTTTTATGTGTAAAATCATAAGGGGTACCATCAGCGTTTTCTGTGTAAAATCATAAGGGGTACCATCAGCGTTTTATGTGTAGAACCATAAGGGGTACCATCAACGTTTTCTGTGTAAAATCATAAGGGGTACAATCAGCGTTTTATGTGTAGAACCATAAGGGGTACCATCAGCGTTTTAAGTGTAAAATCATAATAGGTACCATCAGCGTTTTATGTGTAGAACCATAAGGGGTACCATCAGCGTTTTCTGTGTAAAATCATAAAGGGTACCATCAGCGTTTTATGTGTAGATCCATAAAGGGTACCATCAACGTTTTCTGTGTAAAATCATAAGGGGTACCATCAGCGTTTTATGTGTAGAACCATAAGGGGTACCATGAGTGTTTTATGTGTAAAATCATGAGGGGTACCATCAGCGTTTTATGTGTAAATTCATAAAGGGTACCATCAGCGTTTTATGTGTAAAACCATAAGGGGTACCATCAGCGTTTTATGTGTAGAACCATAAGGGGTACCATCAGCGTTTTATGTGTAGAACCATAAGGGGTACCATCAACGTTTTCTGTGTAAAATCATAGGGGGTACAATCAGCGTTTTATGTGTAGAACCATAAGGGATACCATCAGTGTTTTTTGTGTAAAACCAAAAGGAGTACCATCAGCGTTTTATGTGTAGAACCATAAGGGGTACCATCAGCGTTTTATGTGTAAAACCAAAAGGGATACCATCAGCGATTTATGTGTAGAACCATAAGGGGTACCATCAGCGTTTTATGTGTAAAACCAAAAGGGGTACCATCAGCGTTTTATGTGTAGAACCATAAGGGATACCATCAGTGTTTTTTGTGTAAAATCATAAGGGGTACCATCAGCGTTTTATGTGTAAATTCATAAAGGGTACCTTTCAGCTTTTTATGTGTAAAATCATAAAGGGTATCATCAGCGTTTTATGTGTAAACTCATGAGGGGTATCATCAGCGTTTTATGTGTAAATTCATAAAGGGTACCATCAGCGTTTTATGTGTAAACTCATAAGGGGTGCCATCAGGGTTTTATGTGTAAAACTAACAATGGGTGCCATTAGCGTTTAATGTGTAAATTCATAAAGGGTACCATCAGCTTTTTATGTGTAAAATCATAAGGGGTACCATCAGCGTTTTACATGTAAAATCATAAGGGGTACAATCAGCGTTTTATGTGTAGAACCATAAGGGATACCATCAGTGTTTTTTGTGTAAAACCAAAAGGAGTACCATCAGCGTTTTATGTGTAGAACCATAAGGGGTACCATCAGCGTTTTATGTGTAAAACCAAAAGGGGTACCATCAGCGATTTATGTGTAGAACCATAAGGGGTACCATCAGCGTTTTATGTGTAAAACCAAAAGGGGTACCATCAGCGTTTTATGTGTAAATTCATAAAGGGTACCTTTCAGCTTTTTATGTGTAAAATCATAAAGGGTATCATCAGCGTTTTATGTGTAAACTCATGAGGGGTATCATCAGCGTTTTATGTGTAAATTCATAAAGGGTACCATCAGCGTTTTATGTGTAAACTCATAAGGGGTGCCATCAGCGTTTTATGTGTAAAACTAACAATGGGTGCCATTAGCGTTTTATGTGTAAATTCATAAAGGGTACCATCAGCTTTTTATGTGTAAAATCATAAGGGGTACCATCAGCGTTTTACATGTAAAATCATAAGGGGTACCATCAGCGTTTTTTGTTTAAAACCAATAATGGGTACCATCAGCGTTTTATGTGTAAAATCATAAGGGGTACCATCAGCGTTTTATGTGTAAAATCATAAGGGGTACCATCAGCGTTTTTTGTGTAAAATCATAAGGGGTCCCTTCAGCGTTTTATGTGTAAAATCTTAAGGGGTACCATCAGCGTTTTATGTGTAAAACCAAAAGGGGTACCATCAGCGTTTTATGTGTAAAATCATGAGGGGTTCCATCAGCGTTTTATGTGTAAAACCAATAATGGGTACCATCAGTGTTTTTTGTATAGAACCAGAAGGGGTACCATAAGTGTTTTTTGTGTAGAACCAATAATGGGTGCCATCAGCGTTTTATGTGTAAAACTAACAATGGGTGCCATCAGCGTTTTATGTGTAAATTCATAAGGGGTATCATCAGCGTTTTACGTGTAAAATCATAAGGGGTACCATCAGCGTTTTTTGTGTAAAACCAATAATGGGTACCATCAGCGTTTTTTGTGTAAAATCATAAAGGGTACCAGCAGCGTTATATGTGTAAAATCATAAGGGGCACCATCAGCGTTTTATGTGTAAAACCATAAGGGGTACCATCAGCGTTTTATGTGTAAAATCATAAGGGGTACCATCAGTGTTTTATGTGTAAAACTAATAATGGGTACCATCAGCGTTTTATGTGTAAAATCATAAGGGGTACCATCAGCGTTTTTTGTGTAAAACCATAAGGGGTACCATCAGCGTTTTTTGTGTAAAACCATAAGGTGTACCATCAGCGTTTTATGTGTAAAACTAATAATGGGTACCATCAGCGTTTTCTGTGTAAAACCATAAGGGGTACCATCAGCGTTTTATGTGCAAAATCATAAGTGGTACCATCAGTGTTTTTTGTGTAGAACCGGAAGGGGTACCATAAGTGTTTTTTGTGTAGAACCAATAATGGGTACCATCAGCGTTTTATGAGTAAAATCATAAGTGGTACCATCAGCGTTTTATGTGTAAAGCCAAAAGGGGTACCATAAGTGTTTTTTGTTTAGAACCAATAATGGGTACCATCAGCGTTTTATGTGTAAAATCATAAGTGGTACCATCAGCGTTTTATGTGTAAAGCCAAAAGGGGTACCATCAGCGTTTTATGTGTAGAACCATAAGGGATACCATCAGTGTTTTTTTTGTAAAACCAAAAGGGGTACCATCAGCGTTTTATGTGTAGAACCATAAGGGGTACCATCAGCGTTTTATGTGTAAAACCAAAAGGGGTACCATCAGCGTTTTATGTGTAGAACCATAAGGGATACCATCAGTGTTTTTTGTGTAAAATCATAAGGGGTACCATCAGCGTTTTATGTGTAAATTCATAAAGGGTACTTTTCAGCGTTTTATGTGTAAACTCATAAGGGGTATCATCAGCGTTTTATGTGTAAATTCATAAAGGGTACCATCAGCTTTTTATTTGTAAAATCATAAGGGGTACCATCAGCGTTTTATGTGTAGAACCAATAATGGGTACCATCAGCGTTTTATGTGTAAACTCATAAGGGGTACCATCAGCGTTTTATGTGTAAATTCATAAAGGGTACCATCAGCTTTTTATGTGTAAAATCATAAGGGGTACCATCAGCGTTTTACGTGTAAAATCATAAGGGGTACCATCAGCATTTTTTGTGTAAAACCAATAATGGGTACCATCAGCGTTTTATGTGTAAAACCATAAGGGGTACCATCAGCGTTTTATGTGGAAAACCATAAGTGGTACCATCAGCGTTTTATGTGTAAAATCATAAGGGGTACCATCAGCGTTTTATGTGTAAAATCATAAGGGGTACCATCAGCGTTTTATGTGTAAAACCATAAGTTGTACCATCAGCGTTTTATGTGTAAAATCATAAGGGGTACCATCAGCGTTTTATGTGTAAAATCATAAGGGGTACCATCAGCGTTTTTTGTGTAAAATCATAAGGGGTACCATCAGCGTTTTATGTGTAAAATCATAAGGGGTACCATCAGCGTTGTATGTGTAAAATCATAAGGGGTACCATCAGCGTTTTTTGTGTAAAACCATAAGGGGTACCATCAGTGTTTTATGTGTAAAACCATAAGTGGTACCATCAGCGTTTTATGTGTAAAATCATAAGGGGTACCATCAGCGATTTATGTGTAAAACCATAAGTGGTACCATCAGCGTTTTATGTGTAAAATCATAAGGGGTACCATCAGCGTTTTTTGTGTAAAACCATGAGGGGTACCATCAGCGTTTTCTGTGTAAAATCATAAAGGGTACCATCAGCGTTTTATGTGTAAAATCATAAAGGGTACCATCAACGTTTTCTGTGTAAAATCATAAGGGGTACCATCAGCGTTTTATGTGTAAAATCATAAGGGGTACCATCAGCGTTTTATGTGTAGAACCATAAGGGGTACCATCAGCGTTTTCTGTGTAAAATCATAAGGGGTACCATCAGTGTTTTTTGTGTAAAATCATAAGGGGTACCATCAGCGTTTTATGTGTAAATTCATAAAGGGTACCTTTCAGCTTTTTATGTGTAAAATCATAAAGGGTATCATCAGCGTTTTATGTGTAAACTCATGAGGGGTATCATCAGCGTTTTATGTGTAAATTCATAAAGGGTACCATCAGCTTTTTATGTGTAAAATCATAAGGGGTACCATCAGCGTTTTATGTGTAGAAAAAATAATGGGTACCATCAGCGTTTTATGTGTAAACTCATAAGGGGTGCCATAAGAGTTTTATGTGTAAAACTAACAATGGGTGCCATTAGCGTTTTATGTGTAAATTCATAAAGGGTACCATCAGCTTTTTATGTGTAAAATCATAAGGGGTACCATCAGCGTTTTTTGTGTAAAACCAATAATGGGTACCATCAGCGTTTTATGTGTAAAATCATAAGGGGTACCATCAGCGTTTTATGTGTAAAATCATAAGGGGTACCATCAGCGTTTTATGTGTAAAATCATAAGGGGTACCATCAGCGTTTTTTGTGTAAAATCATAAGGGGTACCTTCAGCGTTTTATGTGTAAAATCATAAGGGGTACCATCAGCGTTTTTTGTGTAAAATCATAAGGGGTACCATCAGCGTTTTATGTGTAAAATCATAAGGGGTACCATCAGCGTTTTATGTGTAAAATCATAAAGGGTACCATCAGCGTTTTTTGTGTATAATCATAAGGGGTACCTTCAGCGTTTTATGTGTAAAATCTTAAGGGGTACCATCAGCGTTTTTTGTGTAAAACCAAAAGGGGTACCATCAGCTTTTTATGTGTAAAATCATGAGGGGTTCCATCAGCGTTTTATGTGTAAAACCAATAATGGGTACCATCAGTGTTTTTTGTATAGCACCAGAAGGGGTACCATAAGTGTTTTTTGTGTAGAACCAATAATGGGTGCCATCAGCGTTTTATGTGTAAAACTAACAATGGGTGCCATCAGCGTTTTATGTGTAAATTCATAAGGGGTACCATCAGCGTTTTACGTGTAAAATCATAAGGGGTACCATCAGCGTTTTTTGTGTAAAACCAATAATGGGTACCATCAGCGTTTTTTGTGTAAAATCATAAAGGGTACCAGCAGCGTTATATGTGTAAAATCATAAGGGGCACCATCAGCGTTTTATGTGTAAAACCATAAGGGGTACCATCAGCGTTTTATGTGTAAAATCATAAGGGGTACCATCAGTGTTTTATGTGTAAAACTAATAATGGGTACCATCAGCGTTTTATGTGTAAAATCATAAGGGGTACCATCAGCGTTTTTTGTGTAAAACCATAAGGGGTACCATCAGCGTTTTTTGTGTAAAACCATAAGGTGTACCATCAGCGTTTTATGTGTAAAACTAATAATGGGTACCATCAGCGTTTTCTGTGTAAAACCATAAGGGGTACCATCAGCGTTTTATGTGCAAAATCATAAGTGGTACCATCAGTGTTTTTTGTGTAGAACCAGAAGGGGTACCATAAGTGTTTTTTGTGTAGAACCAATAATGGGTACCTTCAGCGTTTTATGAGTAAAATCATAAGTGGTACCATCAGCGTTTTATGTGTAAAGCCAAAAGGGGTACCATAAGTGTTTTTTGTTTAGAACCAATAATGGGTACCATCAGCGTTTTATGTGTAAAATCATAAGTGGTACCATCAGCGTTTTATGTGTAAAGCCAAAAGGGGTACCATCAGCGTTTTATGTGTAGAACCATAAGGGATACCATCAGTGTTTTTTTTGTAAAACCAAAAGGGGTACCATCAGCGTTTTATTTGTAGAACCATAAGGGGTACCATCAGCGTTTTATGTGTAAAACCATAAGGGGTACCATCAGCGTTTTATGTGGAAAACCATAAGTGGTACCATCAGCGTTTTATGTGTAAAATCATAAGGGGTACCATCAGCGTTTTATGTGTAAAATCATAAGGGGTACCATCAGCGTTTTATGTGTAAAACCATAAGTTGTACCATCAGCGTTTTATGTGTAAAATCATAAGGGGTACCATCAGCGTTTTATGTGTAAAATCATAAGGGGTACCATCAGCGTTTTTTGTGTAAAATCATAAGGGGTACCATCAGCGTCTTATGTGTAAAATCATAAGGGGTACCATCAGCGTTGTATGTGTAAAATCATAAGGGGTACCATCAGCGTTTTTTGTGTAAAACCATAAGGGGTACCATCAGTGTTTTATGTGTAAAACCATAAGTGGTACCATCAGCGTTTTATGTGTAAAATCATAAGGGGTACCATCAGCGTTTTATGTGTAAAACCATAAGTGGTACCATCAGCGTTTTATGTGTAAAATCATAAGGGGTACCATCAGCGTTTTTTGTGTAAAACCATGAGGGGTACCATCAGCGTTTTCTGTGTAAAATCATAAAGGGTACCATCAGCGTTTTATGTGTAAAATCATAAAGGGTACCATCAACGTTTTCTGTGTAAAATCATAAGGGGTACCATCAGCGTTTTATGTGTAAAATCATAAGGGGTACCATCAGCGTTTTATGTGTAGAACCATAAGGGGTACCATCAGCGTTTTCTGTGTAAAATCATAAGGGGTACCATCAGCGTTTTATGTGTAGAACCATAAGGGGTACCATCAACGTTTTCTGTGTAAAATCATAAGGGGTACAATCAGCGTTTTATGTGTAGAACCATAAGGGGTACCATCAGCGTTTTAAGTGTAAAATCATAATGGGTACCATCAGCGTTTTATGTGTAGAACCATAAGGGGTACCATCAGCGTTTTCTGTGTAAAATCATAAAGGGTACCATCAGCGTTTTATGTGTAGATCCATAAAGGGTACCATCAACGTTTTCTGTGTAAAATCATAAGGGGTACCATCAGCGTTTTATGTGTAGAACCATAAGGGGTACCATGAGTGTTTTATGTGTAAAATCATGAAGGGTACCATCAGCGTTTTAAGTGTAAAATCATAAGGGGTACCATCAGTTTTTTTTGTGTAGAACCAAAAGGGGTACAATCAGCGTTTTTTGTGTAAAATCATGAGGGGTACCATCAGCGTTTTATGTGTAAATTCATAAAGGGTACCATCAGCGTTTTATGTGTAAAACCATAAGGGGTACCATCAGCGTTTTATGTGTAGAACCATAAGGGGTACCATCAGCGTTTTATGTGTAGAACCATAAGGGGTACCATCAACGTTTTCTGTGTAAAATCATAGGGGGTACAATCAGCGTTTTATGTGTAGAACCATAAGGGATACCATCAGTGTTTTTTGTGTAAAACCAAAAGGAGTACCATCAGCGTTTTATGTGTAGAACCATAAGGGGTACCATCAGCGTTTTATGTGTAAAACCAAAAGGGATACCATCAGCGATTTATGTGTAGAACCATAAGGGGTACCATCAGCGTTTTATGTGTAAAACCAAAAGGGGTACCATCAGCGTTTTATGTGTAGAACCATAAGGGATACCATCAGTGTTTTTTGTGTAAAATCATAAGGGGTACCATCAGCGTTTTATGTGTAAATTCATAAAGGGTACCTTTCAGCTTTTTATGTGTAAAATCATAAAGGGTATCATCAGCGTTTTATGTGTAAACTCATGAGGGGTATCATCAGCGTTTTATGTGTAAACTCATAAGGGGTGCCATCAGCGTTTTATGTGTAAAACTAACAATGGGTGCCATTAGCGTTTTATGTGTAAATTCATAAAGGGTACCATCAGCTTTTTATGTGTAAAATCATAAGGGGTACCATCAGCGTTTTACATGTAAAATCATAAGGGGTACAATCAGCGTTTTATGTGTAGAACCACAAGGGATACCATCAGTGTTTTTTGTGTAAAACCAAAAGGAGTACCATCAGCGTTTTATGTGTAGAACCATAAGGGGTACCATCAGCGTTTTATGTGTAAAACCAAAAGGGGTACCATCAGCGATTTATGTGTAGAACCATAAGGGGTACCATCAGCGTTTTATGTGTAAAACCAAAAGGGGTGCCATCAGCGTTTTATGTGTAGAACCATAAGGGGTACCATCAGCGTTTTATGTGTAAATTCATAAAGGGTACCTTTCAGCTTTTTATGTGTAAAATCATAAAGGGTATCATCAGCGTTTTATGTGTAAACTCATGAGGGGTATCATCAGCGTTTTATGTGTTAATTCATAAAGGGTACCATCAGCGTTTTATGTGTAAACTCATAAGGGGTGCCATCAGCGTTTTATGTGTAAAACTAACAATGGGTGCCATTAGCGTTTTATGTGTAAATTCATAAAGGGTACCATCAGCTTTTTATGTGTAAAATCATAAGGGGTACCATCAGCGTTTTATGTGTAAAATCATAAGGGGTACCATCAGCGTTTTTTGTGTAAAATCATAAGGGGTACCTTCAGCGTTTTATGTGTAAAACCAAAAGGGGTACCATCAGCGATTTATGTGTAGAACCATAAGGGGTACCATCAGCGTTTTATGTGTAAAACCAAAAGGGGTGCCATCAGCGTTTTATGTGTAGAACCATAAGGGGTACCATCAGCGTTTTACATGTAAAATCATAAGGGGTACCATCAGCGTTTTTTGTTTAAAACCAATAATGGGTACCATCAGCGTTTTATGTGTAAAATCATAAGGGGTACCATCAGCGTTTTATGTGTAAAATCATAAGGGGTACCATCAGCGTTTTATGTGTAAAATCATAAGGGGTACCATCAGCGTTTTTTGTGTAAAATCATAAGGGGTACCTTCAGCGTTTTATGTGTAAAATCTTAAGGGGTACCATCAGCGTTTTATGTGTAAAACCAAAAGGGGTACCATCAGCGTTTTATGTGTAAAATCATGAGGGGTTCCATCAGCGTTTTATGTGTAAAACCAATAATGGGTACCATCAGTGTTTTTTGTATAGAACCAGAAGGGGTACCATAAGTGTTTTTTGTGTAGAACCAATAATGGGTGCCATCAGCGTTTTATGTGTAAAACTAACAATGGGTGCCATCAGCGTTTTATGTGTAAATTCATAAGGGGTACCATCAGCGTTTTACGTGTAAAATCATAAGGGGTACCATCAGCGTTTTTTGTGTAAAACCAATAATGGGTACCATCAGCGTTTTTTGTGTAAAATCATAAAGGGTACCAGCAGCGTTATATGTGTAAAATCATAAGGGGCACCATCAGCGTTTTATGTGTAAAACCATAAGGGGTACCATCAGCGTTTTATGTGTAAAATCATAAGGGGTACCATCAGTGTTTTATGTGTAAAACTAATAATGGGTACCATCAGCGTTTTATGTGTAAAATCATAAGGGGTACCATCAGCGTTTTTTGTGTAAAACCATAAGGGGTACCATCAGCGTTTTTTGTGTAAAACCATAAGGTGTACCATCAGCGTTTTATGTGTAAAACTAATAATGGGTACCATCAGCGTTTTCTGTGTAAAACCATAAGGGGTACCATCAGCGTTTTATGTGCAAAATCATAAGTGGTACCATCAGTGTTTTTTGTGTAGAACCAGAAGGGGTACCATAAGTGTTTTTTGTGTAGAACCAATAATGGGTACCATCAGCGTTTTATGAGTAAAATCATAAGTGGTACCATCAGCGTTTTATGTGTAAAGCCAAAAGGGGTACCATAAGTGTTTTTTGTTTAGAACCAATAATGGGTACCATCAGCGTTTTATGTGTAAAATCATAAGTGGTACCATCAGCGTTTTATGTGTAAAGCCAAAAGGGGTACCATCAGCGTTTTATGTATAGAACCATAAGGGATACCATCAGTGTTTTTTTTGTAAAACCAAAAGGGGTACCATCAGCGTTTTATGTGTAGAACCATAAGGGGTACCATCAGCGTTTTATGTGTAAAACCAAAAGGGGTACCATCAGCGTTTTATGTGTAGAACCATAAGGGATACCATCAGTGTTTTTTGTGTAAAATCATAAGGGGTACCATCAGCGTTTTATGTGTAAATTCATAAAGGGTACTTTTCAGCGTTTTATGTGTAAACTCATAAGGGGTATCATCAGCGTTTTATGTGTAAATTCATAAAGGGTACCATCAGCTTTTTATTTGTAAAATCATAAGGGGTACCATCAGCGTTTTATGTGTAGAACCAATAATGGGTACCATCAGCGTTTTATGTGTAAACTCATAAGGGGTACCATCAGCGTTTTATGTGTAAATTCATAAAGGGTACCATCAGCTTTTTATGTGTAAAATCATAAGGGGTACCATCAGCGTTTTACGTGTAAAATCATAAGGGGTACCATCAGCATTTTTTGTGTAAAACCAATAATGGGTACCATCAGCGTTTTATGTGTAAAACCATAAGGGGTACCATCAGCGTTTTATGTGGAAAACCATAAGTGGTACCATCAGCGTTTTATGTGTAAAATCATAAGGGGTACCATCAGCGTTTTATGTGTAAAATCATAAGGGGTACCATCAGCGTTTTATGTGTAAAACCATAAGTTGTACCATCAGCGTTTTATGTGTAAAATCATAAGGGGTGCCATCAGCGTTTTATGTGTAAAATCATAAGGGGTACCATCAGCGTTTTATGTGTAAAATCATAAGGGGTACCATCAGCGTTGTATGTGTAAAATCATAAGGGGTACCATCAGCGTTTTTTGTGTAAAACCATAAGGGGTACCATCAGTGTTTTATGTGTAAAACCATAAGTGGTACCATCAGCGTTTTATGTGTAAAATCATAAGGGGTACCATCAGCGATTTATGTGTAAAACCATAAGTGGTACCATCAGTGTTTTATGTGTAAAATCATAAGGGGTACCATCAGCGTTTTTTGTGTAAAACCATGAGGGGTACCATCAGCGTTTTCTGTGTAAAATCATAAAGGGTACCATCAGCGTTTTATGTGTAAAATCATAAAGGGTACCATCAACGTTTTCTGTGTAAAATCATAAGGGGTACCATCAGCGTTTTATGTGTAAAATCATAAGGGGTACCATCAGCGTTTTATGTGTAGAACCATAAGGGGTACCATCAGCGTTTTCTGTGTAAAATCATAAGGGGTACCATCAGTGTTTTTTGTGTAAAATCATAAGGGGTACCATCAGCGTTTTATGTGTAAATTCATAAAGGGTACCTTTTAGCTTTTTATGTGTAAAATCATAAAGGGTATCATCAGCGTTTTATGTGTAAACTCATGAGGGGTATCATCAGCGTTTTATGTGTAAATTCATAAAGGGTACCATCAGCTTTTTATGTGTAAAATCATAAGGGGTACCATCAGCGTTTTATGTGTAGAAAAAATAATGGGTACCATCAGCGTTTTTTGTGTAAACTCATAAGGGGTGCCATAAGAGTTTTATGTGTAAAACTAACAATGGGTGCCATTAGCGTTTTATGTGTAAATTCATAAAGGGTACCATCAGCTTTTTATGTGTAAAATCATAAGGGGTACCATCAGCGTTTTTTGTGTAAAACCAATAATGGGTACCATCAGCGTTTTATGTGTAAAATCATAAGGGGTACCATCAGCGTTTTATGTGTAAAATCATAAGGGGTACCATCAGCGTTTTTTGTGTAAAATCATAAGGGGTACCTTCAGCGTTTTATGTGTAAAATCATAAGGGGTACCATCAGCGTTTTTTGTGTAATATCATAAGGGGTACCATCAGCGTTTTATGTGTAAAATCATAAGGGGTACCATCAGCGTTTTATGTGTAAAATCATAAGGGGTACCATCAGCGTTTTTTGTGTATAATCATAAGGGGTACCTTCAGCGTTTTATGTGTAAAATCTTAAGGGGTACCATCAGCGTTTTTTGTGTAAAACCAAAAGGGGTACCATCAGCGTTTTATGTGTAAAATCATGAGGGGTTCCATCAGCGTTTTATGTGTAAAACCAATAATGGGTACCATCAGTGTTTTTTGTATAGAACCAGAAGGGGTACCATAAGTGTTTTTTGTGTAGAACCAATAATGGGTGCCATCAGCGTTTTATGTGTAAAACTAACAATGGGTGCCATCAGCGTTTTATGTGTAAATTCATAAGGGGTACCATCAGCGTTTTACGTGTAAAATCATAAGGGGTACCATCAGCGTTTTTTGTGTAAAACCAATAATGGGTACCATCAGCGTTTTTTGTGTAAAATCATAAAGGGTACCAGCAGCGTTATATGTGTAAAATCATAAGGGGCACCATCAGCGTTTTATGTGTAAAACCATAAGGGGTACCATCAGCGTTTTATGTGTAAAATCATAAGGGGTACCATCAGTGTTTTATGTGTAAAACTAATAATGGGTACCATCAGCGTTTTATGTGTAAAATCATAAGGGGTACCATCAGCGTTTTTTGTGTAAAACCATAAGGGGTACCATCAGCGTTTTTTGTGTAAAACCATAAGGTGTACCATCAGCGTTTTATGTGTAAAACTAATAATGGGTACCATCAGCGTTTTCTGTGTAAAACCATAAGGGGTACCATCAGCGTTTTATGTGCAAAATCATAAGTGGTACCATCAGTGTTTTTTGTGTAGAACCAGAAGGGGTACCATAAGTGTTTTTTGTGTAGAACCAATAATGGGTACCTTCAGCGTTTTATGAGTAAAATCATAAGTGGTACCATCAGCGTTTAATGTGTAAAGCCAAAAGGGGTACCATAAGTGTTTTTTGTTTAGAACCAATAATGGGTACCATCAGCGTTTTATGTGTAAAATCATAAGTGGTACCATCAGCGTTTTATGTGTAAAGCCAAAAGGGGTACCATCAGCGTTTTATGTGTAGAACCATAAGGGATACCATCAGTGTTTTTTTTGTAAAACCAAAAGGGGTACCATCAGCGTTTTATTTGTAGAACCATAAGGGGTACCATCAGCGTTTTATGTGTAAAACCAAAAGGGGTACCATCAGCGTTTTATGTGTAGAACCATAAGGGATACCATCAGTGTTTTTTGTGTAAAATCATAAGGGGTACCATCAGCGTTTTATGTGTAAATTCATAAAGGGTACTTTTCAGCTTTTTATGTGTAAAATCATAAAGGGTATCATCAGCGTTTTATGTGTAAATTCATAAAGGGTACCATCAGCTTTTTATTTGTAAAATCATAAGGGGTACCATCAGCGTTTTATGTGTAAACTCATAAGGGGTACCATCAGCGTTTTATGTGTAAATTCATAAAGGGTACCATCAGCTTTTTATGTGTAAAATCATAAAGGGGTACCATCAGCGTTTTACGTGTAAAATCATAAGGGGTACCATCAGCATTTTTTGTGTAAAACCAATAATGGGTACCATCAGCGTTTTATGTGTAAAACCATAAGGGGTACCATCAGCGTTTTATGTGGAAAACCATAAGTGGTACCATCAGCGTTTTATGTGTAAAATCATAAGGGGTACCATCAGCGTTTTATGTGTAAAATCATAAGTGGTACCATCAGTGTTTTTTGTGTAGAACCAGAAGGGGTACCATAAGTGTTTTTTGTGTAGAACCAATAATGGGTACCATCAGCGTTTTATGAGTAAAATCATAAGTGGTACCATCAGCGTTTTATGTGTAAAGCCAAAAGGGGTACCATAAGTGTTTTTTGTTTAGAACCAATAATGGGTACCATCAGCGTTTTATGTGTAAAATCATAAGTGGTACCATCAGCGTTTTATGTGTAAAGCCAAAAGGGGTACCATCAGCGTTTTATGTATAGAACCATAAGGGATACCATCAGTGTTTTTTTTGTAAAACCAAAAGGGGTACCATCAGCGTTTTATGTGTAGAACCATAAGGGGTACCATCAGCGTTTTATGTGTAAAACCAAAAGGGGTACCATCAGCGTTTTATGTGTAGAACCATAAGGGATACCATCAGTGTTTTTTGTGTAAAATCATAAGGGGTACCATCAGCGTTTTATGTGTAAATTCATAAAGGGTACTTTTCAGCGTTTTATGTGTAAACTCATAAGGGGTATCATCAGCGTTTTATGTGTAAATTCATAAAGGGTACCATCAGCTTTTTATTTGTAAAATCATAAGGGGTACCATCAGCGTTTTATGTGTAGAACCAATAATGGGTACCATCAGCGTTTTATGTGTAAACTCATAAGGGGTACCATCAGCGTTTTATGTGTAAATTCATAAAGGGTACCATCAGCTTTTTATGTGTAAAATCATAAGGGGTACCATCAGCGTTTTACGTGTAAAATCATAAGGGGTACCATCAGCATTTTTTGTGTAAAACCAATAATGGGTACCATCAGCGTTTTATGTGTAAAACCATAAGGGGTACCATCAGCGTTTTATGTGGAAAACCATAAGTGGTACCATCAGCGTTTTATGTGTAAAATCATAAGGGGTACCATCAGCGTTTTATGTGTAAAATCATAAGGGGTACCATCAGCGTTTTATGTGTAAAACCATAAGTTGTACCATCAGCGTTTTATGTGTAAAATCATAAGGGGTGCCATCAGCGTTTTATGTGTAAAATCATAAGGGGTACCATCAGCGTTTTATGTGTAAAATCATAAGGGGTACCATCAGCGTTGTATGTGTAAAATCATAAGGGGTACCATCAGCGTTTTTTGTGTAAAACCATAAGGGGTACCATCAGTGTTTTATGTGTAAAACCATAAGTGGTACCATCAGCGTTTTATGTGTAAAATCATAAGGGGTACCATCAGCGATTTATGTGTAAAACCATAAGTGGTACCATCAGTGTTTTATGTGTAAAATCATAAGGGGTACCATCAGCGTTTTTTGTGTAAAACCATGAGGGGTACCATCAGCGTTTTCTGTGTAAAATCATAAAGGGTACCATCAGCGTTTTATGTGTAAAATCATAAAGGGTACCATCAACGTTTTCTGTGTAAAATCATAAGGGGTACCATCAGCGTTTTATGTGTAAAATCATAAGGGGTACCATCAGCGTTTTATGTGTAGAACCATAAGGGGTACCATCAGCGTTTTCTGTGTAAAATCATAAGGGGTACCATCAGTGTTTTTTGTGTAAAATCATAAGGGGTACCATCAGCGTTTTATGTGTAAATTCATAAAGGGTACCTTTTAGCTTTTTATGTGTAAAATCATAAAGGGTATCATCAGCGTTTTATGTGTAAACTCATGAGGGGTATCATCAGCGTTTTATGTGTAAATTCATAAAGGGTACCATCAGCTTTTTATGTGTAAAATCATAAGGGGTACCATCAGCGTTTTATGTGTAGAAAAAATAATGGGTACCATCAGCGTTTTTTGTGTAAACTCATAAGGGGTGCCATAAGAGTTTTATGTGTAAAACTAACAATGGGTGCCATTAGCGTTTTATGTGTAAATTCATAAAGGGTACCATCAGCTTTTTATGTGTAAAATCATAAGGGGTACCATCAGCGTTTTTTGTGTAAAACCAATAATGGGTACCATCAGCGTTTTATGTGTAAAATCATAAGGGGTACCATCAGCGTTTTATGTGTAAAATCATAAGGGGTACCATCAGCGTTTTTTGTGTAAAATCATAAGGGGTACCTTCAGCGTTTTATGTGTAAAATCATAAGGGGTACCATCAGCGTTTTTTGTGTAAAATCATAAGGGGTACCATCAGCGTTTTATGTGTAAAATCATAAGGGGTACCATCAGCGTTTTATGTGTAAAATCATAAGGGGTACCATCAGCGTTTTTTGTGTATAATCATAAGGGGTACCTTCAGCGTTTTATGTGTAAAATCTTAAGGGGTACCATCAGCGTTTTTTGTGTAAAACCAAAAGGGGTACCATCAGCGTTTTATGTGTAAAATCATGAGGGGTTCCATCAGCGTTTTATGTGTAAAACCAATAATGGGTACCATCAGTGTTTTTTGTATAGAACCAGAAGGGGTACCATAAGTGTTTTTTGTGTAGAACCAATAATGGGTGCCATCAGCGTTTTATGTGTAAAACTAACAATGGGTGCCATCAGCGTTTTATGTGTAAATTCATAAGGGGTACCATCAGCGTTTTACGTGTAAAATCATAAGGGGTACCATCAGCGTTTTTTGTGTAAAACCAATAATGGGTACCATCAGCGTTTTTTGTGTAAAATCATAAAGGGTACCAGCAGCGTTATATGTGTAAAATCATAAGGGGCACCATCAGCGTTTTATGTGTAAAACCATAAGGGGTACCATCAGCGTTTTATGTGTAAAATCATAAGGGGTACCATCAGTGTTTTATGTGTAAAACTAATAATGGGTACCATCAGCGTTTTATGTGTAAAATCATAAGGGGTACCATCAGCGTTTTTTGTGTAAAACCATAAGGGGTACCATCAGCGTTTTTTGTGTAAAACCATAAGGTGTACCATCAGCGTTTTATGTGTAAAACTAATAATGGGTACCATCAGCGTTTTCTGTGTAAAACCATAAGGGGTACCATCAGCGTTTTATGTGCAAAATCATAAGTGGTACCATCAGTGTTTTTTGTGTAGAACCAGAAGGGGTACCATAAGTGTTTTTTGTGTAGAACCAATAATGGGTACCTTCAGCGTTTTATGAGTAAAATCATAAGTGGTACCATCAGCGTTTAATGTGTAAAGCCAAAAGGGGTACCATAAGTGTTTTTTGTTTAGAACCAATAATGGGTACCATCAGCGTTTTATGTGTAAAATCATAAGTGGTACCATCAGCGTTTTATGTGTAAAGCCAAAAGGGGTACCATCAGCGTTTTATGTGTAGAACCATAAGGGATACCATCAGTGTTTTTTTTGTAAAACCAAAAGGGGTACCATCAGCGTTTTATTTGTAGAACCATAAGGGGTACCATCAGCGTTTTATGTGTAAAACCAAAAGGGGTACCATCAGCGTTTTATGTGTAGAACCATAAGGGATACCATCAGTGTTTTTTGTGTAAAATCATAAGGGGTACCATCAGCGTTTTATGTGTAAATTCATAAAGGGTACTTTTCAGCTTTTTATGTGTAAAATCATAAAGGGTATCATCAGCGTTTTATGTGTAAATTCATAAAGGGTACCATCAGCTTTTTATTTGTAAAATCATAAGGGGTACCATCAGCGTTTTATGTGTAAACTCATAAGGGGTACCATCAGCGTTTTATGTGTAAATTCATAAAGGGTACCATCAGCTTTTTATGTGTAAAATCATAAAGGGGTACCATCAGCGTTTTACGTGTAAAATCATAAGGGGTACCATCAGCATTTTTTGTGTAAAACCAATAATGGGTACCATCAGCGTTTTATGTGTAAAACCATAAGGGGTACCATCAGCGTTTTATGTGGAAAACCATAAGTGGTACCATCAGCGTTTTATGTGTAAAATCATAAGGGGTACCATCAGCGTTTTATGTGTAAAATCATAAGGGGTACCATCAGCGTTTTATGTGTAAAACCATAAGTTGTACCATCAGCGTTTTATGTGTAAAATCATAAGGGGTACCATCAGCATTTTATGTGTAAAATCATAAGGGGTACCATCAGCGTTTTTTGTGTAAAATCATAAGGGGTACCATCAGCGTTTTATGTGTAAAATCATAAGGGGTACCATCAGCGTTGTATGTGTAAAATCATAAGGGGTACCATCAGCGTTTTTTGTGTAAAACCATAAGGGGTACCATCAGTGTTTTATGTGTAAAATCATAAGGGGTACCATCAGTGTTTTATGTGTAAAACCATAAGGGGTACCATCAGTGTTTTATGTGTAAAACCATAAGGGGTACCATCAGCGTTTTATGTGTAAAACCATAAGGGGTACCATCAGCTTTTTATGTGTAAAATCATAAGGGGTACCATCAGCGTTTTTTGTGTAAAACCATGAGGGGTACCATCAGCGTTTTCTGTGTAAAATCATAAAGGGTACCATCAGCGTTTTATGTGTAAAATCATAAAGGGTACCATCAACGTTTTCTGTGTAAAATCATAAGGGGTACCATCAGCGTTTTATGTGTAGAACCATAAGGGGTACCATCAGCGTTTTCTGTGTAAAATCATAAGGGGTACCATCAGTGTTTTTTGTGTAAAATCAAAAGGGGTACCATCAGCGTTTTATGTGTAAATTCATAAAGGGTACCTTTCAGCTTTTTATGTGTAAAATCATAAAGGGTATCATCAGCGTTTTATGTGTAAACTCATGAGGGGTATCATCAGCGTTTTATGTGTAAATTCATAAAGGGTACCATCAGCGTTTTATGTGTAGAAAAAATTATGGGTGCCATCAGCGTTTTATGTGTAAAACTAACAATGGGTGCCATTAGCGTTTTATGTGTAAATTCATAAAGGGTACCATCAGCTTTTTATGTGTAAAATCATAAGGGGTACCATCAGCGTTTTACGTGTAAAATCATAAGGGGTACCATCAGCGTTTTATGTGTAAAATCATAAGGGGTACCATCAGCGTTTTATGTGTAAAATCATAAGGGGTACCATCAGCGTTTTATGTGTAAAATCATAAGGGGTACCATCAGCGTTTTTTGTGTAAAATCATAAGGGGTACCTTCAGCGTTTTATGTGTAAAATCTTAAGGGGTACCATCAGCGTTTTATGTGTAAAACCAAAAGGGGTACCATCAGCGTTTTATGTGTAAAATCATGAGGGGTTCCATCAGCGTTTTATGTGTAAAACCAATAATGGGTACCATCAGTGTTTTTTGTATAGAACCAGAAGGGGTACCATAAGTGTTTTTTGTGTAGAACCAATAATGGGTGCCATCAGCGTTTTATGTGTAAAACTAACAATGGGTGCCATCAGCGTTTTATGTGTAAATTCATAAGGGGTACCATCAGCGTTTTACGTGTAAAATCATAAGGGGTACCATCAGCGTTTTTTGTGTAAAACCAATAATGGGTACCATCAGCGTTTTTTGTGTAAAATCATAAGGGGCACCATCAGCGTTTTATGTGTAAAACCATAAGGGGTACCATCAGCGTTTTATGTGTAAAATCATAAGGGGTACTGTTACACCCGGCTCAACGGTGCAACATAAAGGGAGACGACACAGCAGAACGTTTCCAAACAAAACCATTTATTAAACAAAAATAACATAATAAGAAGTTAATATCAGTAAGATAATCAGTATGAGGTGCGCGTGAATGGATGCTACACATAAAGCAATGACTGTAAATGACAACAAAACAAAAGATAAGAGCGCATGGCAAACTGCTCCTGAATGAGTGCTGAGCAGCCGCCCCGACAGCCTCTTGCTCCATGCTTAAGACAGATCCTGTGACGAGCAACAGGTGCACTCAATTACCAAATCACCAGACCTGCAACGACAAGAGAAAACCAAAACACCAACCAACACAACTTAACCCTAACACACCCCCCTAAAAAAAAATTGCCCCCCCAACTCTGGTAAATTATAACATACATACAGAACGTCAGCTCACATCAGTTGCAGACAGAATAGCCATCTTCACGCCATCATGGGCACACGTAACAGGGTGTCCGCTAAAACGTTCTCAGCTCCTTTAATAAGTTTCATCGTTAGGTTATAAGGCTGTAGATAAAGTATCCATCGCATTAACCGTTGACTCAGACTCTCGTAGAACCCACTTGATCCACGCAGTCCTCCATTCGATCAACTGTGACAGTTGTGCTCGCTGAAAAACAGATAAAATGAGACAACTCCCCAATTCTTTCAGAGTTTAAATGAGGTTGCATTACACCATCTGGAACTTTAACCCCCTCTGTCTTTCCCACCAAAGACTGACCCAACCCAACCCATCCATTACAGAAAGAACCACAACGGATGGTTTAAAAAATGTTTCAATAAGTTCACATGACAGATTTGACTTCTCTTCTTTCTGTCTGGAGTCGTAATTTCATAGTTTACATCAGATAGGGCACGCACAACAGTATAAGGTCCCATAAATTTAGCACAAAACGGAGAGCCCATTAAAGGCAACAATGCTAAAACTTGAGCTCCAGAACTAAATGCCCGCTGTTCAGACTGGTGATCAAAAAGCTCTTTCATCCTCATTTGCGCCTTCTCGAAATTTATCTGTGCAGCTTGACCGGCTAAAAACAAACGTCTGCAAAGACCATTGACATACTCAAGCAAACTCTGAGGTGGCTGTTTACCTCTTAATTGGTCACCCACAACGGCAAGCGGACCAACACAGTCTATTAAAAGGTGCTCAAAAGGTTGCTCAACTGGAGGTATTGGACACAATGGGGTCTGTTTCAGTGTCTGATTAGGCTTCCCCGTCACTTGACTGGTATGACAGGTTTTTATAAACCACGAGATATCCCTCTTCAACAGCGGCCAATAAAAATGCTTCAGAACTCTATCATATGTCTTTTTTACACCCAAATGCCCAGCTATATCGCCGTGAGCCAACCGAAGAACAGCATCTCGAAGTTTCTCTGGTACAACAACTTGCACCATTGACTCACCACCACAATCTTCTCTGTGGGCCAGCCACTTACGCAGCAGCACTCCATCATTTATGAAGTATCCAGTCGCAGAACTCTCAACATCATCCCGTGAAAGAACGGCATCGAACAAAGTTTTCAACCCAGGATCATCCCTCTGGGCGTCCACTAGTTCTACACGAAAAAAATTAGACAACATGGACAATCCAGGAGCGACAAACTTAACTGGTGTACGGGTGTTGCATAAATTAACATCCTCCTTTAGCTTCTTGGACTCAGACCTCGTAACAACAAGAGAGGTACCCTCTGACAACTCACCACACCCCTGATCGGGAAGGGAAAACGGAGTGACAATCGGTGATGGGGCCAATACCGGCCACACACACTCCCCAGCTAAGTTGTTTCCCAAAATGACCTCCACTCCCTCCACTGGCAAAGAAGGGCGCACTCCCATAGTCACTTCTCCATTGACCAACTGGGACTGCAAAAGGAACTTGTATAGAGGAACAGACAACGTTTGAAGAGCAATTCCTTGAATCAACACATTCTTACCAACATATGAAGTGGGTGAAAATGGAAGAACAGAATCCAAAATAAAGGACTCTGATGATCCCGTATCTCTCAGCACTCTCACAGGTACACTTTCCTGCCCCTCAAAAAGAGAAACAAATCCCTCAGAAACAAAAGGTACATACCCTTTATCAATTACAGAACAGTTCCTTTTTATCACAGACATATTTTCCATAGACGATGCACGTGAAAAACAACCTGTTAACAGCACAGGTGCAGAATTCGTATTCTTGCCGCGTCCCTGTTTGCTTTTAAGTACAGGACATTCGTTCTTCCAATGTCCGACTTCCAAACAATAATGACACATAGAATCAGTCATCACTCTCGGAGACCCTCGATCACTTCGCTGCAACTGTTTAGGACTACAATTTCCATTACTATGACTCCCATAACCAAATCGATTTTTGTGTGTCAAAACAAAATCATCTGCCAACGATGCAGCTTTAATAGCAGTGAAAGGTTTATTTTCATTAATGTAAACTGCAATTTGATCGGGAACAATGTTTTTTAATTGTTCAATAATCATCATTTCACGCAACTCACTAAAGGACTGCACGTTAGATGTTGAACACCAACGATCAAAATGGTTACTTAACTCTCTTGTGACCTCTACGTGTGTTTGTCTCTCACCTTTTCTCCATGTACGAAAACGTTGGCGATAAGCTTCTGGGACCAACTCAAAAGCTTTCAACACAGCCGATTTCACACTATCATAATTCCTTCTATCCTCTACTGAAAGAGCAGTGTATGCCTCCTGAGCTCTCCCCACCAAAACAGATTGAAGCATCACTGTACGGTCGCTACTAGGCCACCCTCGTTCATCAGCTATACTTTCAAATAATGAGAAAAATACGTCAGGATCTCTCTCATTAAACGCAGGCAACAATTTCAAATTATGAATTATGTCAAACGAACAATCCCTGCGATCAAAAGATGCGTCCCCTCGCATTTTTAAACTCTCAAACTTTAATTGAAACTCTTGATCTTGTTTTTCTGCAGCTAGTTTATGCTCATGTTTCATTTTTTCAAAATCCATTTCACGTTGTTTCATCAGATCGTCTAATTTACGTTTCTCTATTTCCATTTCACATTCACGCATCTCCTTTTCATGCAACTGTTGCATTTGAATAAGTTCTTTCTGTTGCTCAAATGACAATCCAACCAATGAAACTGCTGATTTTTGAACTGCCGGACTAGCCCCAGCTGTTACTTGTTCTAGCCTAATTGGTAAAATCTGAAGATCCCCTAACTTGTGTCTTACTATTTCTCTAAGCTCATCTTTTCTCAGCCGTTTATCAACGCCACTCAATTCATATCGATCTACAATTTCCCATAACTGTTTCTTAGAACACAAATTCAGTAACTCATCTGACGGCACCTTACAAAACTGCTCAACTGATGTCATACTG
Source organism: Gobio gobio (assembly GCF_949357685.1). Lineage (NCBI taxonomy): Eukaryota > Metazoa > Chordata > Actinopteri > Cypriniformes > Gobionidae > Gobio > Gobio gobio. The sequence goes on along the minus strand of NC_137117.1, from coordinate 5,140,507 downwards.
CAACAATCTGAAATCAAAAGAATAAATCACAAATCAATTCAACAAATTCGGCCTACTCACTACACCACAATTCAGCTCAGGTAATTCTTACGGTCAAAAACTGTGCACACATTCTCCAACTCCCCACCTAATCCTAACAAAAAAAAACCCCTCTAACTAACTCCTCCCTAGTCTTCGTGCGCTCCCAAGAGTCAAGCCCTTTGAAGCACCCAAATACCGCTGGGGTGGAACCAAACAAACAGTTCGGAACTACCACCACGGCAGTGCACTCAACCCAGGAGACACACAAAAATAACAAACTAAAATAAAAAACCCAACGCAAAGCGTTGCTACAACCTAACTGGGGAGTACTCAAATTACACAGTTTTAAACCCCAAGAACTTACCTCTTTTTGAGCTGACCAAAAATCCACACCAATGCTCTAACAAATGTTCCGCTCTGCCTCTCCACCTGATCAACCAAACAAAAACCACATCAAATGAATTAACCGAAATTAATTGGACGAGCCCCCATATGTTACACCCGGCTCAACGGTGCAACAGAAAGGGAGACGACACAGCAGAACGTTTCCAAACAAAACCATTTATTAAACAAAAATAACATAATAAGAAGTTAATATCAGTAAGATAATCAGTATGAGGTGCGCGTGAATGGATGCTACACATAAAGCAATGACTGTAAATGACAACAAAACAAAAGATAAGAGCGCATGGCAAACTGCTCCTGAATGAGTGCTGAGCAGCCGCCCCGACAGCCTCTTGCTCCATGCTTAAGACAGATCCTGTGACGAGCAACAGGTGCACTCAATTACCAAATCACCAGACCTGCAACGACAAGAGAAAACCAAAACACCAACCAACACAACTTAACCCTAACAGGTACCATCAGTGTTTTATGTGTAAAACTAATAATGGGTACCATCAGCGTTTTATGTGTAAAATCATAAGGGGTACCATCAGCGTTTTTTGTGTAAAACCATAAGGGGTACCATCAGCGTTTTTTGTGTAAAACCATAAGGTGTACCATCAGCGTTTTATGTGTAAAACTAATAATGGGTACCATCAGCGTTTTCTGTGTAAAACCATAAGGGGTACCATCAGCGTTTTATGTGCAAAATCATAAGTGGTACCATCAGTGTTTTTTGTGTAGAACCAGAAGGGGTACCATAAGTGTTTTTTGTGTAGAACCAATAATGGGTACCATCAGCGTTTTATGAGTAAAATCATAAGTGGTACCATCAGCGTTTTATGTGTAAAACCAAAAGGGGTACCATCAGCGTTTTATGTGTAGAACCATAAGGGGTACCATCAGCGTTTTATGTGTAAAACCAAAAGGGGTACCATCAGCGATTTATGTGTAGAACCATAAGGGGTACCATCAGCGTTTTATGTGTAAAACCAAAAGGGGTACCATCAGCGTTTTATGTGTAGAACCATAAGGGATACCATCAGTGTTTTTTGTGTAAAATCATAAGGGGTACCATCAGCATTTTATGTGTAAACTCATAAGGGGTATCATCAGCGTTTTATGTGTAAATTCATAAAGGGTACCATCAGCTTTTTATGTGTAAAACCAAAAGGGGTACCATCAGCATTTTATGTGTAGAACCATAAGGGGTACCATCAGCGTTTTATGTGTAAAACCAAAAGGGGTACCATCAGCGTTTTATGTGTAAAACCAAAAGGGGTACCATCAGCGTTTTATGTGTAGAACCATAAGGGATACCATCAGTGTTTTTTGTGTAAAACCAAAAGGGGTACCATCAGCGTTTTATGTGTAGAACCATAAGGGATACCATCAGTGTTTTTTGTGTAAAATCATAAAGGGTATCATCAGCGTTTTATGTGTAAATTCATAAAGGGTACCATCAGCTTTTTATGTGTAAAACCAAAAGGGGTACCATCAGCATTTTATGTGTAGAACCATAAAGGGTACCATCAGCGTTTTATGTGTAAAACCAAAAGGGGTACCATCAGCGTTTTATGTGTAGAACCATAAGGGATACCATCAGTGTTTTTTGTGTAAACTCATGAAGGGTACCATCAGCTTTTTATGTGTAAAATCATAAGGGGTACCATCAGCGTTTTATGTTTAAAACCATAAGGGGTACCATCAGCGTTTTATGTGTAAAACCATAAGTGGTACCATCAGCGTTTTATGTGTAAAATCATAAGGGGTACCATCAGCGTTTTATGTGTAAAATCATAAGGGGTACCATCAGCGTTTTATGTGTAAAATCATAAGGGGTACCATCAGCGTTTTATGTGTAAAATCATAAGGGGTACCATCAGCATTTTATGTGTAAAATCATAAGGGGTACCATCAGCGTTTTATGTGTAAATTCATAAGGGGTACCATCAGCGTTTTTTGTGTAAAATCATAAGTGGTACCATCAGCGTTTTATGTGTAAAGCCAAAAGGGGTACCATCAGCGTTTTATGTGTAGAACCATAAGGGATACCATCAGTGTTTTTTTTGTAAAACCAAAAGGGGTACCATCAGCGTTTTATGTGTAGAACCATAAGGGGTACCATCAGCGTTTTATGTGTAAAACCAAAAGGGGTACCATCAGCGATTTATGTGTAGAACCATAAGGGGTACCATCAGCGTTTTATGTGTAAAACCAAAAGGGGTACCATCAGCGTTTTATGTGTAGAACCATAAGGGATACCATCAGTGTTTTTTGTGTAAAATCATAAGGGGTACCATCAGCGTTTTATGTGTAAATTCATAAAGGGTACCTTTCAACTTTTTATGTGTAAAATCATAAAGGGTATCATCAGCGTTTTATGTGTAAACTCATAAGGGGTATCATCAGCGTTTTATGTGTAAATTCATAAAGGGTACCATCAGCTTTTTATGTGTAAAATCATAAGGGGTACCATCAGCGTTTTATGTGTAGAACCAATAATGGGTACCATCAGCGTTTTATGTGTAAACTCATAAGGGGTACCATCAGCGTTTTATGTGTAAATTCATAAAGGGTACCATCAGCTTTTTATGTGTAAAATCATAAGGGGTACCATCAGCGTTTTACGTGTAAAATCATAAGGGGTACCATAAGCGTTTTTTGTGTAAAACCAATAATGGGTACCATCAGCGTTTTATGTTTAAAACCATAAGGGGTACCATCAGCGTTTTATGTGTAAAACCATAAGTGGTACCATCAGCGTTTTATGTGTAAAATCATAAGGGGTACCATCAGCGTTTTATGTGTAAAATCATAAGGGGTACCATCAGCATTTTATGTGTAAAATCATAAGGGGTACCATCAGCGTTTTATGTGTAAAATCATAAGGGGTACCATCAGCGTTTTATGTGTAAAATCATAAGGGGTACCATCAGCGTTTTATGTGTAAAATCATAAGGGGTACCATCAGCGTTTTATGTGTAAAACCATAAGTGGTACCATCAGCGTTTTATGTGTAAAATCATAAGGGGTACCATCAGCGTTTTATGTGTAAAATCATAAGGGGTACCATCAGCGTTTTTTGTGTAAAATCATAAGGGGTACCATCAGCGTTTTATGTGTAAAGTCATAAGGGGTACCATCAGCGTTTTTTGTGTAAAACCATAAGGGGTACCATCAGTGTTTTATGTGTAAAACCATAAGTGGTACCATCAGCGTTTTATGTGTAAAATCATAAGGGGTACCATCAGCGTTTTATGTATAAAACCATAAGTGGTACCATCAGCGTTTTATGTGTAAAATCATAAGGGGTACCATCAGCATTTTTTGTGTAAAACCATGAGGGGTACCATCAGCGTTTTCTGTGTAAAATCATAAAGGGTACCATCAGCGTTTTCTGTGTAAAATCATAAGGGGTACCATCAGCGTTTTATGTGTAAAATCATAAAGGGTACCATCAACGTTTTCTGTGTAAAATCATAAGGGGTACCATCAACGTTTTCTGTGTAAAATCATAAGGGGTACCATCAGCGTTTTATGTGTAAAATCATAAGGGGTACCATCAGCGTTTTATGTGTAGAACCATAAGGGGTACCATCAACGTTTTCTGTGTAAAATCATAAGGGGTACAATCAGCGTTTTATGTGTAGAACCATAAGGGGTACCATCAGCGTTTTAAGTGTAAAATCATAAAGGGTACCATCAGCGTTTTATGTGTAGAACCATAAGGGGTACCATCAGCGTTTTCTGTGTAAAATCATAAAGGGTACCATCAGCGTTTTATGTGTAGAACCATAAGGGATACCATCAGCGTTTTCTGTGTAAAATCATAAAGGGTACCATCAGCGTTTTATGTGTAGAACCATAAAGGCTACCATCAACGTTTTCTGTGTAAAATCATAAGGGGTACCATCAGCGTTTTATGTGTAGAACCATAAGGGATACCATCAACGTTTTCTGTGTAAAATCATAAGGGGTACCATCAGTGTTTTATGTGTAAAATCATGAAGGGTACCATCAGTGTTTTTTGTGTAGAACCAAAAGGGGTACCATCAGCGTTTTTTGTGTAAAATCATAAGGGGTACCATCAGCGTTTTCTGTGTAAAATCATAAAGGGTACCATCAGCGTTTTATGTGTAGAACCATAAGGGATACCATCAGCGTTTTCTGTGTAAAATCATAAAGGGTACCATCAGCGTTTTATGAGTAGAACCATAAAGGCTACCATCAACGTTTTCTGTGTAAAATCATAAGGGGTACCATCAGCGTTTTATGTGTAGAACCATAAAGGCTACCATCAACGTTTTCTGTGTAAAATCATAAGGGGTACCATCAGTGTTTTATGTGTAAAATCATGAAGGGTACCATCAGTGTTTTTTGTGTAGAACCAAAAGGGGTACCATCAGCGTTTTTTGTGTAAAATCATAAGGGGTACCATCAGCGTTTTATGTGTAAATTCATAAAGGGTACCTTTCAGCTTTTTACGTGTAAAATCATAAAGGGTATCATCAGCGTTTTATGTGTAAACTCATAAGGTGAATCATCAGCGTTTTATGTGTAAATTTATAAAGGGTACCATCAGCTTTTTATGTGTAAAATCATAAGGGGTACCATCAGCGTTTTATGTGTAGAACCAATAATGGGTACCATCAGCGTTTTATGTGTAAACTCATAAGGGGTGCCATCAGCGTTTTATGTGTAAATTCATAAAGGGTACCATCAGCTTTTTATGTGTAAAATCATAAGGGGTACCATCAGCGTTTTACGTGTAAAATCATAAAGGGTACCATCAGCGTTTTTTGTGTAAAACCAATAATGGGTACCATCAGCGTTTTTTGTGTAAAATCATAAAGGGTACCATCAGCGTTTTATGTGTAAAACCATAAGGGGTACCATCAGCGTTTTATGTGTAAAACCATAAGTGGTACTATCAGCGTTTTATGTGTAAAATCATAAGGGGTACCATCAGGGTTTTATGTGTAAAATCATAAGGGGTACCATCAGCGTTTTATGTGTAAAACCATGAGTGGTACCATCAGCGTTTTATGTGTAAAATCATAAGGGGTACCATCAGCGTTTTATGTGTAAAATCAGAAGGGGTACCATCAGCGTTGTATGTGTAAAATCATAAGGGGTACCATCAGCGTTTTTTGTGTAAAACCATAAGGGGTACCATCAGTGTTTTATGTGTAAAATCATAAGGGGTACCATCAGCGTTTTTTGTGTAAAATCATAAGGGGTACCATCAGCGTTTTATGTGTAAAATCAGAAGGGGTACCATCAGCGTTGTATGTGTAAAATCATAAGGGGTACCATCAGCGTTTTTTGTGTAAAACCATAAGGGGTACCATCAGTGTTTTATGTGTAAAACCATAAGTGGTACCATCAGCGTTTTATGTGTAAAATCATAAGGGGTACCATCAGCGTTTTTTGTGTAAAACCATGAGGGGTACCATCAGCGTTTTCTGTGTAAAATCATAAGGGGTACCATCAGCGTTTTATGTGTAAAATCATAAAGGGTACCATCAACGTTTTCTGTGTAAAATCATAAGGGGTACCATCAGCGTTTTATGTGTAAAATCATAAGGGGTACCATCAGCGTTTTATGTGTAGAACCATAAGGGGTACCATCAGCGTTTTCTGTGTAAAATCATAAGGGGTACCATCAGCGTTTTATGTGTAGAACCATAAGGGGTACCAACAACGTTTTCTGTGTAAAATCATAAGGGGTACAATCGGCGTTTTATGTGTAGAACCATAAGGGGTACCATCAACGTTTTCTGTGTAAAATCATAAGGGGTACCATCAGCGTTTTATGTGTAGAACCATAAGGGGTACCATCAGCGTTTTATGTGTAGAACCATAAGGGGTACCATCAACGTTTTCTGTGTAAAATCATAAGGGGTACAATCAGCGTTTTATGTGTAGAACCATAAGGGGTACCATCAGCGTTTTAAGTGTAAAATCATAAAGGGTACCATCAGCGTTTTATGTGTAGAACCATAAGGGGTACCATCAGCGTTTTCTGTGTAAAATCATAAAGGGTACCATCAGCGTTTTATGTGTAGAACCATAAGGGATACCATCAGCGTTTTCTGTGTAAAATCATAAAGGGTACCATCAGCGTTTTATGTGTAGAACCATAAAGGCTACCATCAACGTTTTCTGTGTAAAATCATAAGGGGTACCATCAGCGTTTTATGTGTAGAACCATAAGGGGTACCATCAGTGTTTTATGTGTAAAATCATGAAGGGTACCATCAGTGTTTTTTGTGTAGAACCAAAAGGGGTACCATCAGCGTTTTTTGTGTAAAATCATAAGGGGTACCATCAGCGTTTTATGTGTAAATTCATAAAGGGTACCTTTCAGCTTTTTATGTGTAAAATCATAAAGGGTATCATCAGCGTTTTATGTGTAAACTCATAAGGTGAATCATCAGCGTTTTATGTGTAAATTCATAAAGGGTACCATCAGCTTTTTATGTGTAAAATCATAAGGGGTACCATCAGCGTTTTATGTGTAGAACCAATAATGGGTACCATCAGCGTTTTATGTGTAAACTCATAAGGGGTGCCATCAGCGTTTTATGTGTAAATTCATAAAGGGTACCATCAGCTTTTTATGTGTAAAATCATAAGGGGTACCATCAGCGTTTTACGTGTAAAATCATAAGGGGTACCATCAGCGTTTTTTGTGTAAAACCAATAATGGGTACCATCAGCGTTTTTTGTGTAAAATCATAAAGGGTACCATCAGCGTTTTATGTGTAAAACCATAAGGGGTACCATCAGCGTTTTATGTGTAAAACCATAAGGGGTACCATCAGGGTTTTATGTGTAAAATCATAAGGGGTACCATCAGCGTTTTATGTGTAAAACCATGAGTGGTACCATCAGCGTTTTATGTGTAAAATCATAAGGGGTACCATCAGCGTTTTATGTGTAAAATCAGAAGGGGTACCATCAGCGTTGTATGTGTAAAATCATAAGGGGTACCATCAGCGTTTTTTGTGTAAAACCATAAGGGGTACCATCAGTGTTTTATGTGTAAAATCATAAGGGGTACCATCAGGGTTTTATGTGTAAAATCATAAGGGGTACCATCAGCGTTTTATGTGTAAAACCATGAGTGGTACCATCAGCGTTTTATGTGTAAAATCATAAGGGGTACCATCAGCGTTTTATGTGTAAAATCAGAAGGGGTACCATCAGCGTTGTATGTGTAAAATCATAAGGGGTACCATCAGCGTTTTTTGTGTAAAACCATAAGGGGTACCATCAGTGTTTTATGTGTAAAATCATAAGGGGTACCATCAGCGTTTTTTGTGTAAAATCATAAGGGGTACCATCAGCGTTTTATGTGTATAATCAGAAGGGGTACCATCAGCGTTGTATGTGTAAAATCATAAGGGGTACCATCAGCGTTTTTTGTGTAAAACCATAAGGGGTACCATCAGTGTTTTATGTGTAAAACCATAAGTGGTACCATCAGCGTTTTATGTGTAAAATCATAAGGGGTACCATCAGCGTTTTTTGTGTAAAACCATGAGGGGTACCATCAGCGTTTTCTGTGTAAAATCATAAGGGGTACCATCAGCGTTTTATGTGTAAAATCATAAAGGGTACCATCAACGTTTTCTGTGTAAAATCATAAGGGGTACCATCAGCGTTTTATGTGTAAAATCATAAGGGGTACCATCAGCGTTTTATGTGTAGAACCATAAGGGGTACCATCAGCGTTTTCTGTGTAAAATCATAAGGGGTACCATCAGCGTTTTTTGTGTAGAACCAAAAGGGGTGCCATCAGCGTTTTTTGTGTAAAATCATAAAGGGTACCTTTCAGCTTTTTATGTGTAAAATCATAAAGGGTATCATCAGCGTTTTATGTGTAAACTCATAAGGGGTATCATCAGCGTTTTATGTGTAAATTCATAAAGGGTACCATCAGCTTTTTATGTGTAAAATCTTAAGGGGTACAATCAGCGTTTTATGTGTAGAACCAATAATGGGTAACATCAGCGTTTTATGTGTAGAACCAAAAGGGGTGCCATCAGCGTTTTTTGTGTAAAATCATAAGGGGTACCATCAGCGTTTTATGTGTAAATTCATAAAGGGTACCTTTCAGCTTTTTATGTGTAAAATCATAAAGGGTATCATCAGCGTTTTATGTGTAAACTCATAAGGGGTACCATCAGCGTTTTATGTGTAAATTCATAAAGGGTACCATCAGCTTTTTATGTGTAAAATCATAAGGGGTACCATCAGCGTTTTATGTGTAGAACCAATAATGGGTACTATCAGCGTTTTATGTGTAAACTCATAAGGGGTGCCATCAGCGTTTTATGTGTAAATTCATAAAGGGTACCATCAGCTATTTATGTGCAAAATCATAAGGGGTACCATCAGCGTTTTACGTGTAAAATCATAAGGGGTACCATCAGCGTTTTTTGTGTAAAACCATAAAGGGTACCATCAGTGTTTTATGTGTAAAACCATAAGGGGTACCATCAGCGTTTTATGTGTAAAACCACAAGTGGTACCATCAGCGTTTTATGTGTAAAATCATAAGGGGTACCATCAGCGTTTTATGTGTAAAATCATAAGGGGTACCATCAGCGTTTTATGTGTAAAACCATGAGTGGTACCATCAGCTATTTATGTGTAAAATCATAAGGGGTACCATCAGCGTTTTATGTGTAAAATCATAAGTGGTACCATCAGCGTTTTTTGTGTAAAATCATAAGGGGTACCATCAGCGTTTTATGTGTAAATTCATAATGGGTACCTTTCAGCTTTTTATGTGTAAAATCATAAAGGGTATCATCAGCGTTTTATGTGTAAACTCATAAGGGGTATCATCAGCGTTTTATGTGTAAAATCTTAAGGGGTACAATCAGCGTTTTATGTGTAGAACCAATAATGGGTAACATCAGCGTTTTATGTGTAGAACCAAAAGGGGTACCATCAGCGTTTTATATGTAAATTCATAAAGGGTACCTTTCAGCTTTTTATGTGTAAAATCATAAAGGGTATCATCAGCGTTTTATGTGTAAAATCTTAAGGGGTACAATCAGCGTTTTATGTGTAGAACCAATAATGGGTACCATCAGCGTTTTTTGTGTAAAATCATAAGGGGTACCATCAGCGTTTTATATGTAAATTCATAAAGGGTACCTTTCAGCTTTTTATGTGTAAAATCATAAAGGGTATCATCAGCGTTTTATGTGTAAACTCATAAGGGGTATCATCAGCGTTTTATGTGTAAATTCATAAAGGGTACCATCAGCTTTTTATGTGTAAAATCATAAGGGGTACCATCAGCGTTTTATGTGTAGAACCAATAATGGGTACCATCAGCGTTTTATGTGTAAACTCATAAGGGGTGCCATCAGCGTTTTATGTGTAAATTCATAAAGGGTACCATCAGCTATTTATGTGCAAAATCATAAGGGGTACCATCAGCGTTTTACGTGTAAAATCATAAGGGGTACCATCAGCGTTTTTTGTGTAAAACCAATAATGGGTACCATCAGCGTTTTTTGTGTAAAATCATAAAGGGTACCATCAGCGTTTTATGTGTAAAACCATAAGGGGTACCATCAGCGTTTTATGTGTAAAACCACAAGTGGTACCATCAGCGTTTTATGTGTAAAATCATAAGGGGTACCATCAGCGTTTTATGTGTAAAATCATAAGGGGTACCATCAGCGTTTTATGTGTAAAACCATGAGTGGTACCATCAGCGTTTTATGTGTAAAATCATAAGGGGTACCATCAGTGTTTTATGTGTAAAATCATAAGTGGTACCATCAGCGTTTTTTGTGTAAAATCATAAGGGGTACCATCAGCGTTTTATGTGTAAAATCAGAAGGGGTACCATCAGCGTTGTATGTGTAAAATCATAAGGGGTACTATCAGCGTTTTTTGTGTAAAACCATAAGGGGTACCATCAGTGTTTTATGTGTAAAACCATAAGTGGTACCATCAGCGTTTTATGTGTAAAATCATAAGGGGTACCATCAGCGTTTTCTGTGTAAAATCATAAGGGGTACCATCAGCGTTTTATGTGTAAGATCATAAAGGGTACCATCAACGTTTTCTGTGTAAAATGATAAGGGGTACCATCAGCGTTTTATGTGTAAAATCATAAGGGGTACCATCAGCGTTTTATGTGTAGAACCATAAGGGGTACCATCAGCGTTTTCTGTGTAAAATCATAAGGGGTACAATCAGCGTTTTATGTGTAGAACCATAAGGGATACCATCAGTGTTTTTTGTGTAAAACCAAAAGGGGTACCATCAGCGTTTTATGTGTAAAATCATAAGGGGTACCATCAGCGTTTTACATGTAAAATCATAAGGGGTACCATCAGTGTTTTTTGTTTTAAACCAATAATGGGTACCATCAGCGTTTTATGTGTAAAATCATAAGGGGTACCATCAGCGTTTTATGTGTAAAATCATAAGGGGTACCATCAGCGTTTTTTGTGTAAAATCATAAGGGGTACCTTCAGCGTTTTATGTGTAAAATCTTAAGGGGTACCATCAGCGTTTTATGTGTAAAACCAAAAGGGGTACCATCAGCGTTTTATGTGTAAAATCATGAGGGGTTCCATCAGCGTTTTATGTGTAAAACCAATAATGGGTACCATCAGTGTTTTTTGTATAGAACCAGAAGGGGTACCATAAGTGTTTTTTGTGTAGAACCAATAATGGGTGCCATCAGCGTTTTATGTGTTAAACTAACAATGGGTGCCATCTGCGTTTTATGTGTAAATTCATAAGGGGTACCATCAGCGTTTTACGTGTAAAATCATAAGGGGTACCATCAGCGTTTTTTGTGTAAAACCAATAATGGGTGCCATCAGCGTTTTTTGTGTAAAATCATAAAGGGTACCAGCAGCGTTATATGTGTAAAATCATAAGGGGCACCATCAGCGTTTTATGTGTAAAACCATAAGGGGTACCATCAGCGTTTTATGTGTAAAATCATAAGGGGTACCATCAGCGTTTTATGTGTAAAATCATAAGGGGTACCATCAGCGTTTTATGTGTAAAATCATAAGGGGTACCATCAGCGTTTTTTGTGTAAAATCATAAGGGGTACCTTCAGCGTTTTATGTGTAAAATCATAAGGGGTACCATCAGCGTTTTTTGTGTAAAATCATAAGGGGTACCATCAGCGTTTTATGTGTAAAATCATAAGGGGTACCATCAGCGTTTTATGTGTAAAATCATAAGGGGTACCATCAGCGTTTTTTGTGTAAAATCATAAGGGGTACCTTCAGCGTTTTATGTGTAAAATCTTAAGGGGTACCATCAGCGTTTTTTGTGTAAAACCAAAAGGGGTACCATCAGCGTTTTATGTGTAAAATCATGAGGGGTTCCATCAGCGTTTTATGTGTAAAACCAATAATGGGTACCATCAGTGTTTTTTGTATAGAACCAGAAGGGGTACCATAAGTGTTTTTTGTGTAGAACCAATAATGGGTGCCATCAGCGTTTTATGTGTAAAACTAACAATGGGTGCCATCAGCGTTTTATGTGTAAATTCATAAGGGGTACCATCAGCGTTTTACTTGTAAAATCATAAGGGGTACCATCAGCGTTTTTTGTGTAAAACCAATAATGGGTACCATCAGCGTTTTTTGTGTAAAATCATAAAGGATACCAGCAGCGTTATATGTGTAAAATCATAAGGGGCACCATCAGCGTTTTATGTGTAAAACCATAAGGGGTACCATCAGCGTTTTATGTGTAAAATCATAAGGGGTACCATCAGTGTTTTATGTGTAAAACTAATAATGGGTACCATCAGCGTTTTATGTGTAAAATCATAAGGGGTACCATCAGCGTTTTTTGTGTAAAACCATAAGGGGTACCATCAGCGTTTTTTGTGTAAAACCATAAGGTGTACCATCAGCGTTTTATGTGTAAAACTAATAATGGGTACCATCAGCGTTTTCTGTGTAAAACCATAAGGGGTACCATCAGCGTTTTATGTGCAAAATCATAAGTGGTACCATCAGTGTTTTTTGTGTAGAACCAGAAAGGGTACCATAAGTGTTTTTTGTGTAGAACCAATAATGGGTACCATCAGCGTTTTATGAGTAAAATCATAAGTGGTACCATCAGCGTTTTATGTGTAAAGCCAAAAGGGGTACCATAAGTGTTTTTTGTTTAGAACCAATAATGGGTACCATCAGCGTTTTATGTGTAAAATCGTAAGTGGTACCATCAGCGTTTTATGTGTAAAGCCAAAAGGGGTACCATCAGCGTTTTATGTGTAGAACCATAAGGGATACCATCAGTGTTTTTTTTGTAAAACCAAAAGGGGTACCATCAGCGTTTTATTTGTAGAACCATAAGGGGTACCATCAGCGTTTTATGTGTAAAACCAAAAGGGGTACCATCAGCGTTTTATGTGTAGAACCATAAGGGATACCATCAGTGTTTTTTGTGTAAAATCATAAGGGGTACCATCAGCGTTTTATGTGTAAATTCATAAAGGGTACTTTTCAGCTTTTTATGTGTAAAATCATAAAGGGTATCATCAGCGTTTTATGTGTAAACTCATAAGGGGTATCATCAGCGTTTTATGTGTAAATTCATAAAGGGTACCATCAGCTTTTTATTTGTAAAATCATAAGGGGTACCATCAGCGTTTTATGTGTAGAACCAATAATGGGTACCATCAGCGTTTTATGTGTAAACTCATAAGGGGTACCATCAGCTTTTTATGTGTAAAATCATAAGGGGTACCATCAGCGTTTTATGTGTAGAACCATAAGGGGTACCATCAGCGTTTTACGTGTAAAATCATAAGGGGTACCATCAGCGTTTTATGTGTAAAACCAAAAGGGGTACCATCAGCGTTTTATGTGTAGAACCATAAGGGATACCATCAGCATTTTTTGTGTAAAACCAATAATGGGTACCATCAGCGTTTTATGTGTAAAACCATAAGGGGTACCATCAGCGTTTTATGTGGAAAACCATAAGTGGTACCATCAGCGTTTTATGTGTAAAATCATAAGGGGTACCATCAGCGTTTTATGTGTAAAATCATAAGGGGTACCATCAGCGTTTTATGTGTAAAACCATAAGTTGTACCATCAGCGTTTTATGTGTAAAATCATAAGGGGTACCATCAGCGTTTTATGTGTAAAATCATAAGGGGTACCATCAGCGTTTTTTGTGTAAAATCATAAGGGGTACCATCAGCGTTTTATGTGTAAAATCATAAGGGGTACCATCAGCGTTGTATGTGTAAAATCATAAGGGGTACCATCAGCGTTTTTTGTGTAAAACCATAAGGGGTACCATCAGTGTTTTATGTGTAAAACCATAAGGGGTACCATCAGTGTTTTATGTGTAAAACCATAAGTGGTACCATCAGCGTTTTATGTGTAAAACCATAAGTGGTACCATCAGCGTTTTATGTGTAAAATCATAAGGGGTACCATCAGCGTTTTTTGTGTAAAACCATGAGGGGTACCATCAGCGTTTTCTGTGTAAAATCATAAAGGGTACCATCAGCGTTTTATATGTAAAATCATAAAGGGTACCATCAACGTTTTCTGTGTAAAATCATAAGGGGTACCATCAGCGTTTTATGTGTAAAATCATAAGGGGTACCATCAGCGTTTTATGTGTAGAACCATAAGGGGTACCATCAGTGTTTTTTGTGTAAAATCATAAGGGGTACCATCAGCGTTTTATGTGTAAAATCATAAGGGGTACCATCAGCGTTTTATGTGTAGAACCATAAGGGGTACCATCAGTGTTTTTTGTGTAAAATCATAAGGGGTACCATCAGCGTTTTATGTGTAAAATCATAAAGGGTACCATCAGCGTTTTATGTGTAAAATCATAAAGGGTACCATCAACGTTTTCTGTGTAAAATCATAAGGGGTACCATCAGCGTTTTATGTGTAAAATCATAAGGGGTACCATCAGCGTTTTCTGTGTAAAATCATAAGGGGTACCATCAGTGTTTTTTGTGTAAAATCATAAGGGGTACCATCAGCGTTTTATGTGTAAATTCATAAAGGGTACCTTTCAGCTTTTTATGTGTAAAATCATAAAGGGTATCATCAGCGTTTTATGTGTAAACTCATGAGGGGTATCATCAGCGTTTTATGTGTAAATTCATAAAGGGTACCATCAGCGTTTTATGTGTAGAAAAAATTATGGGTACCATCAGCGTTTTATGTGTAAACTCATAAGGGGTGCCATCAGCGTTTTATGTGTAAAACTAACAATGGGTGCCATTAGCGTTTTATGTGTAAATTCATAAAGGGTACCATCAGCTTTTTATGTGTAAAATCATAAGGGGTACCATCAGCGTTTTATGTGTAAAATCATAAGGGGTACCATCAGCGTTTTATGTGTAAAATCATAAGGGGTACCATCAGCGTTTTATGTGTAAAATCATAAGGGGTACCATCAGCGTTTTTTGTGTAAAATCATAAGGGGTACCTTCAGCGTTTTATGTGTAAAATCATAAGGGGTACCATCAGCGTTTTACGTGTAAAATCATAAGGGGTACCATCAGCGTTTTACGTGTAAAATCATAAGGGGTACCATCAGCGTTTTATGTGTAAAATCATAAGGGGTACCATCAGCGTTTTATGTGTAAAATCATAAGCGGTACCATCAGCGTTTTATGTGTAAAATCATAAGGGGTACCATCAGCGTTTTTTGTGTAAAATCATAAGGGGTACCTTCAGCGTTTTATGTGTAAAATCTTAAGGGGTACCATCAGCGTTTTATGTGTAAAACCAAAAGGGGTACCATCAGCGTTTTATGTGTAAAATCATGAGGGGTTCCATCAGCGTTTTATGTGTAAAACCAATAATGGGTACCATCAGTGTTTTTTGTATAGAACCAGAAGGGGTACCATAAGTGTTTTTTGTGTAGAACCAATAATGGGTGCCATCAGCGTTTTATGTGTAAAACTAACAATGGGTGCCATCAGCGTTTTATGTGTAAATTCATAAGGGGTACCATCAGCGTTTTACGTGTAAAATCATAAGGGGTACCATCAGCGTTTTTTGTGTAAAACCAATAATGAGTACCATCAGCGTTTTTTGTGTAAAATCATTAAGGGTACCAGCAGCGTTATATGTGTAAAATCATAAGGGGCACCATCAGCGTTTTATGTGTAAAACCATAAGGGGTACCATCAGCGTTTTATGTGTAAAATCATAAGGGGTACTGTTACACCCGGCTCAACGGTGCAACATAAAGGGAGACGACACAGCAGAACGTTTCCAAACAAAACCATTTATTAAACAAAAATAACATAATAAGAAGTTAATATCAGTAAGATAATCAGTATGAGGTGCGCGTGAATGGATGCTACACATAAAGCAATGACTGTAAATGACAACAAAACAAAAGATAAGAGCGCATGGCAAACTGCTCCTGAATGAGTGCTGAGCAGCCGCCCCGACAGCCTCTTGCTCCATGCTTAAGACAGATCCTGTGACGAGCAACAGGTGCACTCAATTACCAAATCACCAGACCTGCAACGACAAGAGAAAACCAAAACACCAACCAACACAACTTAACCCTAACAGGTACCATCAGTGTTTTATGTGTAAAACTAATAATGGGTACCATCAGCGTTTTATGTGTAAAATCATAAGGGGTACCATCAGCGTTTTTTGTGTAAAACCATAAGGGGTACCATCAGCGTTTTTTGTGTAAAACCATAAGGTGTACCATCAGCGTTTTATGTGTAAAACTAATAATGGGTACCATCAGCGTTTTCTGTGTAAAACCATAAGGGGTACCATCAGCGTTTTATGTGCAAAATCATAAGTGGTACCATCAGTGTTTTTTGTGTAGAACCAGAAGGGGTACCATAAGTGTTTTTTGTGTAGAACCAATAATGGGTACCATCAGCGTTTTATGAGTAAAATCATAAGTGGTACCATCAGCGTTTTATGTGTAAAACCAAAAGGGGTACCATCAGCGTTTTATGTGTAGAACCATAAGGGGTACCATCAGCGTTTTATGTGTAGAACCATAAGGGATACCATCAGTGTTTTTTTTGTAAAACCAAAAGGGGTACCATCAGCGTTTTATGTGTAGAACCATAAGGGGTACCATCAGCGTTTTATGTGTAAAACCAAAAGGGGTAACATCAGCGATTTATGTGTAGAACCATAAGGGGTACCATCAGCGTTTTATGTGTAAAACCAAAAGGGGTACCATCAGCGTTTTATGTGTAGAACCATAAGGGATACCATCAGTGTTTTTTGTGTAAAATCATAAGGGGTACCATCAGCATTTTATGTGTAAACTCATAAGGGGTATCATCAGCGTTTTATGTGTAAATTCATAAAGGGTACCATCAGCTTTTTATGTGTAAAACCAAAAGGGGTACCATCAGCATTTTATGTGTAGAACCATAAGGGGTACCATCAGCGTTTTATGTGTAAAACCAAAAGGGGTACCATCAGCGTTTTATGTGTAAAACCAAAAGGGGTACCATCAGCGTTTTATGTGTAGAACCATAAGGGATACCATCAGTGTTTTTTGTGTAAAACCAAAAGGGGTACCATCAGCGTTTTATGTGTAGAACCATAAGGGATACCATCAGTGTTTTTTGTGTAAAATCATAAAGGGTATCATCAGCGTTTTATGTGTAAATTCATAAAGGGTACCATCAGCTTTTTATGTGTAAAACCAAAAGGGGTACCATCAGCATTTTATGTGTAGAACCATAAGGGGTACCATCAGCGTTTTATGTGTAAAACCAAAAGGGGTACCATCAGCGTTTTATGTGTAGAACCATAAGGGATACCATCAGTGTTTTTTGTGTAAACTCATAAAGGGTATCATCAGCGTTTTATGTGTAAACTCATAAAGGGTACCATCAGCTTTTTATGTGTAAAATCATAAGGGGTACCATCAGCGTTTTATGTGTAGAACCAATAATGGGTACCATCAGCGTTTTATGTGTAAACTCATAAGGGGTACCATCAGCGTTTTATGTGTAAATTCATAAAGGGTACCATCAGCTTTTTATGTGTAAAATCATAAGGGGTACCATCAGCGTTTTACGTGTAAAATCATAAGGGGTACCATCAGCGTTTTTTGTGTAAAACCAATAATGGGTACCATCAGCGTTTTTTGTGTAAAATCATAAAGGGTACCATCAGCGTTTTATGTTTAAAACCATAAGGGGTACCATCAGCGTTTTATGTGTAAAACCATAAGTGGTACCATCAGCGTTTTATGTGTAAAATCATAAGGGGTACCATCAGCGTTTTATGTGTAAAATCATAAGGGGTACCATCAGCGTTTTATGTGTAAAATCATAAGGGGTACCATCAGCGTTTTATGTGTAAAATCATAAGGGGTACCATCAGCATTTTATGTGTAAAATCATAAGGGGTACCATCAGCGTTTTATGTGTAAATTCATAAGGGGTACCATCAGCGTTTTTTGTGTAAAACCATAAGGGGTACCATCAGCGTTTTCTGTGTAAAACCATAAGGGGTACCATCAGCGTTTTATGTGTAGAACCAGAAGGGGTACCATAAGTGTTTTTTGTGTAGAACCAATAATGGGTACCATCAGCGTTTTATGAGTAAAATCATAAGTGGTACCATCAGCATTTTATGTGTAAAGCCAAAAGGGGTACCATCAGCGTTTTATGTGTAGAACCATAAGGGATACCATCAGTGTTTTTTTTGTAAAACCAAAAGGGGTACCATCAGCGTTTTATGTGTAGAACCATAAGGGGTACCATCAGCGTTTTATGTGTAAAACCAAAAGGGGTACCATCAGCGATTTATGTGTAGAACCATAAGGGGTACCATCAGCGTTTTATGTGTAAAACCAAAAGGGGTACCATCAGTGTTTTATGTGTAGAACCATAAGGGATACCATCAGTGTTTTTTGTGTAAAATCATAAGGGGTACCATCAGCATTTTATGTGTAAACTCATAAGGGGTATCATCAGCGTTTTATGTGTAAATTCATAAAGGGTACCATCAGCTTTTTATGTGTAAAACCAAAAGGGGTACCATCAGCATTTTATGTGTAGAACCATAAGGGGTACCATCAGCGTTTTATGTGTAAAACCAAAAGGGGTACCATCAGCGTTTTATGTGTAAAACCAAAAGGGGTACCATCAGCGTTTTATGTGTAGAACCATAAGGGATACCATCAGTGTTTTTTGTGTAAAACCAAAAGGGGTACCATCAGCGTTTTATGTGTAGAACCATAAGGGATACCATCAGTGTTTTTTGTCAAGTCAAGTCAAGTCAACTTTATTTATATAGCGCTTTTAACAATGTAGATTGTTTCAAAGCAGCTTTACAGTGTTAAACAGGAAAATAATGCAGCATAATTTTATTCAGCTGTATAGCCATTCTGGAAAAATTTCAAGTATCATACAGTGACAGTGTGGGCTTTAGATCAATAATTTGATCAGTAATTTAGTTTAAATGGTTAATTTAGTTTATTATTTAGATGTATTTCGAAGTTTAGTTGAAAAATTTAGTGTCCCCAACTGAGCACGCCAAGCCAGAGGCAACAGTGGCAAGGAAACCAAAACCCCATTAGGTGACCTAATGGAGAAAAATAAACCTTGGGAGAAACCAGGCTCAGTCGGGGTGCCAGTTCTCCTCTGGCCAATTAACAAACAGCGTATTATTATTATTATTCAGGCAGTTTTACAGCTCGGAGGTCATAATAGATCAGAATATTCGAGGGACCGGGGGCAACATGCTGGAGACGGGTTTATTGAGGATGATGTTGATTAAATAATTATTAAAGTGCAATATTCGAATGATCGGAGGCAACACGCAGGAGACGGGTTTATTGAGATGCCGTGTCGATGAGGCAGTTTCAGGGGGAGTCTAATCACGGTCTCCCAGACACTTCGGGGTCCTGTGTTGGTCTTCTCTGGGCGCAGGTCCACCATCTGATCTGGATACGGCCCGGATCCAGCTGACTGCAGTAAACCTCGGGATAAAACAGAGAGACTAACATTAGCGTAGATGCCATTCTTCTGATGATGTAACGAGTACATCAGGTGTTATGGGAAGTGTTCCCAGTTCCGGCTGACCTAGTTAATGCAGCCTAACAATCATTTCATTGAAAAAGTGTTTTATGTGTATGCCACGGTAAAGAGATGTGTTTTTAGTCTAGATTTAAACTGACAGAGTGTGTCTGCTTCCCGAACAATGTTAGGAAGACTGTTCCAGAGTTTAGGTGCTAAATAGGAAAACGATCGACCGCCTGCAGTTGATTTGGATATTCTCGGTATGATCAACTGGCCAGAATTTTGAGACCGCAGTAGACGTGATGGAGTATAATATGTTAAGAGCTCGCTCAAGTATTGGGGAGCTAAACCATTTAGTGCTTTGTAAGTAATAAGTAAGATTTTAAAATTTATGCGATGTTTAATAGGCAGCCAGTGCAGTGTTGACAGAACTGGGCTAATATGGTCATACTTCCTGGTTCTAGTAAGAACTCGAGCTGCTGCGTTTTGGACCAGCTGGAGTTTATTTATTAAGCGAGCAGGGCAACCACCCAGTAGAGCATTACAATAATCTAACCTTGAGGTCATGAACGCATGAACTAACTGTTCAGCATTTTGCATTGAGAGCATGTGCCGTAATTTAGATATATTTTTAAGATGGTAGAAAGCAGTTTTACAGATGCTAGAAACGTGGCTTTCAAACGAAAGATTGGTATCAAAGAGCACACCCAGGTTCCTCACTGACGACGAGGACTTGACAGAACAGCCATCAAGTGTTAGACAGTATTCTAGGTTACTACTTGTGGAGCTTTTTTGTCCAATAATTAAAAATTCAGTTTTTTCTGAATTGAGTTGCAGGAAATTACCAGTCATCCAATGTTTTATATCAGCTATGCATTCCGTTAATCTTGTGAATTGGTAAGTTTCTTTAGGGCGTGAAGAAATATAGAGCTGAGTATCGTCAGCATAACAATGAAAACTAACGCCATGCTTCCTAATGATATCTCCCAGTGGTAGCATGTACAGGGTGAAGAGTAGCGGTCCTAGCACTGAGCCTTGCGGTACTCCATACTGAACTTGCGATCGGTGTGACATATCTTCATTTACTACTACAAACTGATAACGGTTGCATAGGTACGATTTAAACCATGATAATGCAATTCCACTAATACCTACATAATTTTCGAGTCTATTCAAAAGAATGTTGTGGTCGATAGTATCAAATGCAGCGCTAAGATCGAGTAACACTAATAGAGAGATACAGCCACGATCGGATGATAAGAGCAAATCATTTGTAACTCTGACGAGAGCAGTCTCAGTGCTATGATACGGTCTAAATCCTGACTGGAAATCCTCACAGATACCATTTCTTTCTAAAAAGGAACATAATTGTGAAGACACTGCCTTTTCAAGTATTTTTGACAGAAAGGGTAGATTTGAGATTGGTCTATAATTGACTAAATCTGTAGGATCAAGTTGCGGTTTTTTAATAAGTGGTTTAATAATTGCCAACTTAAAAGTTTTCGGTACATATCCTAATGACAAAGATGAATTAATGATATTAAGAAGAGGATCTATGACCTCTGGTAGCATCTCTTTTAATAGCCTAGTTGGTATAGGGTCGAGCATACATGTTGTCGATTTTGATGATTTAACGAGTTTAGCCAATTCTTCTTCTCCTATAGCAGTGAATGAGTGTAATTTTTCCTCAGTGACACTACAATGCTCTGTCTGATGTGATGCTGTATTAGACGGCTGCATGGTTAAAAAATTTTTCCTAATATTATCAATCTTACATGTGAAGAAGTTCATAAAGTCATTACTGCTGTGCTGTTTACAATCATCAGAAGTTGAAGCTTTATTTTTGGTTAATTTAGCCACTGTATCGAATAAATACCTTGGGTTGTGTTTGTTTTCTTCCAAGAGAGTTGAGAAATGAGCAGATCTAGCAGTTTTTACAGCCTTTCTGTATGTGATCATGTGCTCTTTCCACGAATTAAGAAATACCTCTAATTTTGTTTTCTTCCAGCTGCGCTCCATTTTTCTGGCTGCTGTTTTAAGGGCCCGGGTGTGCTCGTTGTACCACGGCGTTGGACTATTTTCTTTAATCTTCTTTAAGCGCAGAGGAGCAACTGTGTCTAAAGTACTGCAAAAGAGAGAGTCAATAGTTTCTGTTGCAACATCGAGTTCTTCTATACTATCTGGGATGCTGAGCAGATGATACTGATGAGGGAGATTATTTAAAAAGCAATCTTTAGTAGCGGCAGTGATTGTCCTGCCATTTTTAAAGCGAGGGGGCGGCTTTGCAACCTTAGCTAAATTAAGTATACATGATACTAAGTAATGATCTGAGATGTCATCGCTCTGCTGCAGAATTTCAACGGTATCAACATTTATTCCATGTGACAATATTAGGTCTAAAGTATGATTATGGCGATGAGTGGCTCCTGACACGTGTTGCCTAACTCCAATAGAGTTTAGTGTGTCTTTAAATGCTAATCCCAATACGTCTTTTCCGTTGTCAACATGGATATTAAAATCACCAACAATTAGTACTTTATCTACGGCCAGTACTAACTCTGATAGAAAATCAGCAAATTCTTTGATAAAGTCTGTATTATGCCCAGGTGGCCTGTATACAGTAGCTAACACAAATGTTGAACGGGTTTTATCATGTACACTACATAGCGTTACATAAAGCACCAAAACTTCGAAGGAATTATATTTGAAACTAGACTTCTGAGTAATACTGAAGATATTATTATAAATTACAGCAACCCCTCCCCCTTTACCTTTCAGACGCGGCTCATGTTTATAACAATAATCTTGGGGGGTGGACTCATTTAAGGTAATGTAGTCGTCAGGTTTTAGCCAGGTTTCTGTCAAACAGAGCACATCTAGATTATTATCTGTAATAATATCATTAACAATAAGCGCTTTTGGGGAAAGGGATCTAATATTCAGCAACCCAAGCTTTATCAATTGTTCATCTGTATTATATATTTTGTTTATTTGTTGGACGTCAATTAAATTTTTACTGTTGAATGGTTTTGATGTTTTTTTTGTATTTACTAATTCGGGGAACAGACACAGTCTCTATATGATAATATCTAGGTGAAAGAGTCTCTATGTGCTGGGATTTATCTGACTCCGGTAACGTGAGATAGCTAGCAGACGGTCGGTTTAGCCAGTTTGTCTGCTTCCTGACCTGGGCCCTAGTGAGTCAAGGTTTAGCTCTAAGACTATGTGCCAGATTACTAGAGAGAAGAGCGGCACCACCCCAAGAGGGATGGATGCCATCCTTCTTCAACAGGTCAGGTCTGCCCCAAAAACTTTTCCAATTGTCTATGAACCCTATGTTATTTTGCAGACACCACTTAGACAACCAGCCATTGAGTGATGATAGTCTGCTAACTATCTCATCACTCCTTTTTACCGGGAGCGGTCCAGAACAAAAAACAGCCTCAGACATCGTACTAGCGAGTTCACACACCTCTTTAATGTTAATTTTGGTGATCTCCGACTGGCGAAGTCGAACATCATTAGTGCCGACGTGAATAATAATCTTAGAGAATTTACGATTAGCTTTAGCCAGCACTTTTAAATTTGCTTTGATGTCAGGTGCTCTGGCTCCAGGTAAACAAGTGACTATGGTAGCTGGTGTCTCTATCTTCACGTTCCGTGTAATAGAATCGCCAATGACTAGGGCACTTTCAACAGGATACTCAGTGGGTGCTTCACTGAGAGGGGAGAACCTGTTTGATGTTCTAACCGGAACGGAAAAGCGGTTCTTTGGTCTGCGACTATGCTGCCTCACTGTTACCCAGTTTCCCTGCTGCGAGGGCCCTGCAGCCGGAACCGAAGAATGTACAGAGTTCACTAAGCTATTCGCATCCAAATCAGTGTCTAAAGCTGTTACATCCTCACTACTCTCAGATAAAGTATGGATGCGTGTTTCTAATTCTGAAATCTTCTCCGTCAGCCTAACTATCTCCTTACATTTATCACATGTGAAGCCCTTTTCGCCAGCGGAGAAGCCTATACTGAACATGTGGCATGCACTGCAGGTGATAATGACAGGAGAAGACATGACTTACCGTGTTTGTTGATTAATCCAATTTACCACTTACCACAATCGTTTGCTGGACACAATTTACTAATCCAAGTTATGAACTCAGAAAAAGGGAGGCCCGGGTGCAGAGATAACAAGCTAACAGGCTAGCAAAATGCTAACGTGTGATGGTGATTTAGATTAAAAGCTAGCGATGTCAAATTTAACGTGATAGGCAATTTTTAAACAATGTATGGTGATGAGTAAGTTATATTTAGCAGTAGAAGAAAGAGGAAATATCAAAATAAAGATTCAAACGTAAGCAAGGCTCTACAGAGCTACAGACTTGAGCTACAGAGCAACAGACACAGCAGGCAGACAGGAGCAATCGATCGATAGTTTGTGTAAAATCATAAAGGGTATCATCAGCGTTTTATGTGTAAATTCATAAAGGGTACCATCAGCTTTTTATGTGTAAAACCAAAAGGGGTACCATCAGCATTTTATGTGTAGAACCATAAGGGGTACCATCAGCGTTTTATGTGTAAAACCAAAAGGGGTACCATCAGCGTTTTATGTGTAGAACCATAAGGGATACCATCAGTGTTTTTTGTGTAAACTCATAAAGGGTATCATCAGCGTTTTATGTGTAAACTCATAAAGGGTACCATCAGCTTTTTATGTGTAAAATCATAAGGGGTACCATCAGCGTTTTATGTGTAGAACCAATAATGGGTACCATCAGCGTTTTATGTGTAAACTCATAAGGGGTACCATCAGCGTTTTATGTGTAAATTCATAAAGGGTACCATCAGCTTTTTATGTGTAAAATCATAAGGGGTACCATCAGCGTTTTACGTGTAAAATCATAAGGGGTACCATCAGCGTTTTTTGTGTAAAACCAATAATGGGTACCATCAGCGTTTTTTGTGTAAAATCATAAAGGGTACCATCAGCGTTTTATGTTTAAAACCATAAGGGGTACCATCAGCGTTTTATGTGTAAAACCATAAGTGGTACCATCAGCGTTTTATGTGTAAAATCATAAGGGGTACCATCAGCGTTTTATGTGTAAAATCATAAGGGGTACCATCAGCGTTTTATGTGTAAAATCATAAGGGGTACCATCAGCGTTTTATGTGTAAAATCATAAGGGGTACCATCAGCATTTTATGTGTAAAATCATAAGGGGTACCATCAGCGTTTTATGTGTAAATTCATAAGGGGTACCATCAGCGTTTTTTGTGTAAAACCATAAGGGGTACCATCAGCGTTTTCTGTGTAAAACCATAAGGGGTACCATCAGCGTTTTATGTGTAGAACCAGAAGGGGTACCATAAGTGTTTTTTGTGTAGAACCAATAATGGGTACCATCAGCGTTTTATGAGTAAAATCATAAGTGGTACCATCAGCGTTTTATGTGTAAAGCCAAAAGGGGTACCATCAGCGTTTTATGTGTAGAACCATAAGGGATACCATCAGTGTTTTTTTTGTAAAACCAAAAGGGGTACCATCAGCGTTTTATGTGTAGAACCATAAGGGGTACCATCAGCGTTTTATGTGTAAAACCAAAAGGGGTACCATCAGCGATTTATGTGTAGAACCATAAGGGGTACCATCAGCGTTTTATGTGTAAAACCAAAAGGGGTACCATCAGCGTTTTATGTGTAGATCCATAAGGGATACCATCAGTGTTTTTTGTGTAAAATCATAAGGGGTACCATCAGCGTTTTATGTGTAAATTCATAAAGGGTACCTTTCAACTTTTTATGTGTAAAATCATAAAGGGTATCATCAGCGTTTTATGTGTAAACTCATAAGGGGTATCATCAGCGTTTTATGTGTAAATTCATAAAGGGTACCATCAGCTTTTTATGTGTAAAATCATAAGGGGTACCATCAGCGTTTTATGTGTAAATTCATAAAGGGTACCTTTCAACTTTTTATGTGTAAAATCATAAAGGGTATCATCAGCGTTTTATGTGTAAACTCATAAGGGGTATCATCAGCGTTTTATGTGTAAATTCATAAAGGGTACCATCAGCTTTTTATGTGTAAAATCATAATGGGTACCATCAGCGTTTTATGTGTAAACTCATAAGGGGTACCATCAGCGTTTTATGTGTAAATTCATAAAGGGTACCATCAGCTTTTTATGTGTAAAATCATAAGGGGTACCATCAGCGTTTTACGTGTAAAATCATAAGGGGTACCATCAGCGTTTTTTGTGTAAAACCAATAATGGGTACCATCAGCGTTTTATGTTTAAAACCATAAGGGGTACCATCAGCGTTTTATGTGTAAAACCATAAGTGGTACCATCAGCGTTTTATGTGTAAAATCATAAGGGGTACCATCAGCGTTTTATGTGTAAAATCATAAGGGGTACCATCAGCGTTTTATGTGTAAAATCATAAGGGGTACCATCAGCGTTTTATGTGTAAAATCATAAGGGGTACCATCAGCGTTTTATGTGTAAAATCATAAGGGGTACCATCAGCGTTTTATGTGTAAAATCATAAGGGGTACCATCAGCGTTTTATGTGTAAAACCATAAGTGGTACCATCAGCGTTTTATGTGTAAAATCATAAGGGGTACCATCAGCGTTTTTGTGTAAAACCATGAGGGGTACCATCAGCGTTTTCTGTGTAAAATCATAAAGGGTACCATCAGCGTTTTCTGTGTAAAATCATAAGGGGTACCATCAGCGTTTTATGTGTAAAATCATAAAGGGTACCATCAACGTTTTCTGTGTAAAATCATAAGGGGTACCATCAGCGTTTTATGTGTAAAATCATAAGGGGTACCATCAGCGTTTTATGTGTAGAACCATAAGGGGTACCATCAGCGTTTTATGTGTAAAATCATAAGGGGTACCATCAGCGTTTTATGTGTAGAACCATAAGGGGTACCATCAGCGTTTTAAGTGTAAAATCATAAAGGGTACCATCAGCGTTTTATGTGTAAAATCATAAAGGGTACCATCAACGTTTTCTGTGTAAAATCATAAGGGGTACAATCAGCGTTTTATGTGTAGAACCATAAGGGGTACCATCAGCGTTTTAAGTGTAAAATCATAAAGGGTACCATCAGCGTTTTATGTGTAGAACCATAAGGGGTACCATCAGCGTTTTCTGTGTAAAATCATAAAGGGTACCATCAGCGTTTTATGTGTAGAACCATAAGGGATACCATCAGCGTTTTCTGTGTAAAATCATAAAGGGTACAATCAGCGTTTTATGTGTAGAACCATAAAGGCTACCATCAACGTTTTCTGTGTAAAATCATAAAGGGTACCATCAGCGTTTTATGTGTAGAACCATAAAGGCTACCATCAACGTTTTCTGTGTAAAATCATAAGGGGTACCATCAGCGTTTTATGTGTAGAACCATAAGGGGTACCATCAGCGTTTTATGTGTAAATTCATAAAGGGTACCTTTCAGCTTTTTATGTGTAAAATCATAAAGGGTATCATCAGCGTTTTATGTGTAAACTCATAAGGTGAATCATCAGCGTTTTATGTGTAAATTCATAAAGGGTACCATCAGCTTTTTATGTGTAAAATCATAAGGGGTACCATCAGCGTTTTATGTGTAGAACCAATAATGGGTACCATCAGCGTTTTATGTGTAAACTCATAAGGGGTGCCATCAGCGTTTTATGTGTAAATTCATAAAGGGTACCATCAGCTTTTTATGTGTAAAATCATAAGGGGTACCATCAGCGTTTTACGTGTAAAATCATAAGGGGTACCATCAGCGTTTTTTGTGTAAAACCAATAATGGGTACCATCAGCGTTTTTTGTGTAAAATCATAAAGGGTACCATCAGCGTTTTATGTGTAAAACCATAAGGGGTACCATCAGCGTTTTATGTGTAAAACCATAAGTGGTACTATCAGCGTTTTATGTGTAAAATCATAAGGGGTACCATCAGGGTTTTATGTGTAAAATCATAAGGGGTACCATCAGCGTTTTATGTGTAAAACCATAAGTGGTACCATCAGCGTTTTATGTGTAAAATCATAAGGGGTACCATCAGCGTTTTTTGTGTAAAACCATGAGGGGTACCATCAGCGTTTTCTGTGTAAAATCATAAGGGGTACCATCAGCGTTTTATGTGTAAAATCATAAAGGGTACCATCAACGTTTTCTGTGTAAAATCATAAGGGGTACCATCAGCGTTTTATGTGTAAAATCATAAGGGGTACCATCAGCGTTTTATGTGTAGAACCATAAGGGGTACCATCAGCGTTTTCTGTGTAAAATCATAAGGGGTACCATCAGCGTTTTATGTGTAGAACCATAAGGGGTACCAACAACGTTTTCTGTGTAAAATCATAAGGGGTACAATCGGCGTTTTATGTGTAGAACCATAAGGGATACCATCAGTGTTTTTTGTGTAAAACCAAAAGGGGTACCATCAGCGATTTATGTGTAGAACCATAAGGGGTACCATCAGCGTTGTATGTGTAAAACCAAAAGGGTTACCATCAGCGTTTTATGTGTAGAACCATAAGGGGTACAATCAGCGTTTTATGTGTAAAATCATAAAGGGTACCATCAAAGTTTTATGTGTAGAACCATAAGGGGTACCATCAGCGTTTTCTGTGTAAAATCATAAGGGGTACCATCAGCGTTTTTTGTGTAGAACCAAAAGGGGTGCCATCAGCGTTTTTTGTGTAAAATCATAAAGGGTACCTTTCAGCTTTTTATGTGTAAAATCATAAAGGGTATCATCAGCGTTTTATGTGTAAACTCATAAGGGGTATCATCAGCGTTTTATGTGTAAATTCATAAAGGGTACCATCAGCTTTTTATGTGTAAAATCTTAAGGGGTACAATCAGCGTTTTATGTGTAGAACCAATAATGGGTAACATCAGCGTTTTATGTGTAGAACCAAAAGGGGTGCCATCAGCGTTTTTTGTGTAAAATCATAAGGGGTACCATCAGCGTTTTATGTGTAAATTCATAAAGGGTACCTTTCAGCTTTTTATGTGTAAAATCATAAAGGGTATCATCAGCGTTTTATGTGTAAACTCATAAGGGGTATCATCAGCGTGTTATGTGTAAATTCATAAAGGGTACCATCAGCTTTTTATGTGTAAAATCATAAGGGGTACCATCAGCGTTTTATGTGTAGAACCAATAATGGGTACCATCAGCGTTTTATGTGTAAACTCATAAGGGGTGCCATCAGCGTTTTATGTGTAAATTCATAAAGGGTACCATCAGCTATTTATGTGCAAAATCATAAGGGGTACCATCAGCGTTTTTTGTGTAAAACCAATAATGGGTACCATCAGCGTTTTTTGTGTAAAATCATAAAGGGTACCATCAGCGTTTTATGTGTAAAACCATAAGGGGTACCATCAGCGTTTTATGTGTAAAACCACAAGTGGTACCATCAGCGTTTTATGTGTAAAATCGTCTCGGTTACGTATGGTAACCCTCGTTCCCTGAAGGAGGGAACGGAGACGTACGTCGGACGTACCGACGAATTGGGATCACTTCTGGGAGCCCCTATCAGCTTCGAGCTATCTAGAACCGGCCAATGGACAATTGGCGTGCGAGATTTGCATCTCGCGCCCCGCCCCGCGCCGCGGGTATAAACAGGAAGCGAGAGCGAATGCACGCTGTTTTTCACTGAGGAGCCACACGTAGTGGCTCGACCTGCAGTGATGGTACAGCAACTGTGGCGACGGGACGTACGTCTCCGTTCCCTCCTTCAGGGAACGAGGGTTACCATACGTAACCGAGACGTTCCCATTCAGTCGGTCACGTTCGACGTACGTCGGACGTACCGACGAATTGGGATCCCCTATGGAAAACGCCATAGTTACTACCACTTCCAGCGCCCAGCGATGAGCCCCACAGACCCCGATCTGATGCGGGCGGGTAGGTTCACGCAGGGAGAGTCAAAGCTGCTGTTCCGCAAGACCCACTCAGCTGACTGTATTGGATAACGCTGGGAAAGCGTGCCTGTGAAGGCAGCTGCGGAAGCCACATCATGCCCAGAGGGAGTTAACATGTGGAGAATACACGTATGGGCTGGCCGTGGGCAGCACAACATACGGAAGTCTCAGGGGTGGCCCCGGTCAATTAGGAGGGAGACAACACGAACCTGAGACGGCAGAGGAGCTCTGCCGAGGGAAAGACACGGGCTCGCCGTAGGGAGCCGTACCGTGGAAGAATACACATATGGGACCGCCGTGGGGGTCACTACATACGGAACCCAGCCTAACACAAGTTCCACCAATGCATACGAGTGTTAGACCTGGCGTCGAACGCTCCGCCACGTCCGACTGCCGCGGGTTGCGGAGGACTCAACAGGGTTCGCCGTTCCGGGGAACTCGACTGGAGCAGAATAAGCGCACGCATCCGTCTACCATAGGGGAGGGAATGGCGCAGCAAGCCGACACTGGAACGGGTACTTCGGTGTTACTGACTATGGGAAGTGAGCACACAGGAAGAGACCGGCTCTACACGGAGGCTATAGAATCTAGCGAACGTGTTAGGTGTCGCCCAGCCCGCAGCTCTACAAATATCTGTCAGCGAGGCGCCACGAGCCAGCGCCCAGGAAGAGGCAACACCCCTAGTGGAGTGGGCTCTTAACCCGAGCGGGCAGGGCACGTCTTGGGACTGATAAGCCAAGACGATGGCGTCCACTATCCAGTGGGCCATCCTCTGCTTGGAGACAGCCTTTCCCTTCTGCTGTCCTCCGTAACAGACGAAGAGCTGCTCTGAGGTCCTGAAGCTTTGCGTTCTGTCCACGTAAGTCCGGAGAGCACGGACGGGACAGAGAAAAGCTAGGGCTGGGTCTGCCTCCTCCGAAGGCAGCGCTTGCAGGCTCACCACTTGGTCCCGGAAGGGAGTAGTGGGAACCTTGGGCACGTATCCAGGCCGGGGTCTCATGATCACATGAGAGTTACCGGGCCCGAACACCAGGCACGATTCGTCGACCGAAAATGCCTGCAGGTCCCCTACCCTCTTGATGGAGGCCAACGCAATCAGGAGTATAGTCTTTAACGACAGGATTTTCAACTCGGCTGACTGCAGAGGCTCAAAGGGTTCTCTCTGTAGTGCAGTAAGCACCAGAGCTAAGTCCCAAGAGGGTATAGAGGGAGGACGAGGAGGATTTAATCTCCTCGCTCCCCTAAGGAACCTGACGATCAGATCGTGCTTACCTAGAGATTTTCCATCTACGAACTCATGATTAGCGGCGATAGCGGCGACATAGACCTTGAGGGTGGAGGGAGACAGCCTTCGCTCCAACCCATCTTGTAGAAAGGTAAGCACAGAAGCGATCGAACATCTTCGGGGGTCTTCTTGGCGGGAAGAGCACCAATCGACGAACAGGTTCCACTTCAACGCATAGAGGCGCCTCGTAGAGGGGGCTCTAGCGGAAGTGATGGTGTCAACTACCGCTTGTGGTAGGTCACCTAGAACCTCCGCGTCCCGTCCAGGGACCAGACATGGAGTTTCCAGAGGTCTGGACGCGGGTGCCATAGGGTGCCCCGTCTCTGAGTCAGGAGGTCCTGCCTCAGAGGAATGGGCCAGGGAGGTGCTGTCGCAAGGAGCACTAGTTCCGGGAACCAAGTCCGGTTGGGCCAATACGGAGCGACCAACAGGACCTGCTCCTCGTCCTCCCTGACTTTGCACAGAGTCTGCGCAAGAAGGCTCACTGGGGGAAACGCATACTTGCGTTCTTCCCGGGGCCAGCTGTGGGCCAGGGCATCCGACCCGAGGGTTCCCTCGGTCAAGGAATAAAACCACTGACAGTGGGTCGTCTCTGGGGAGGCAAACAGGTCTACCTGTGCGGCCCCGAAACGACTCCAGATTAGCTGGACCGCCTGGGGATGGAGTCGCCATTCTCCCGGAAGTTCCTGCTGACGTGACAGCTCGTCGGCCGCACAATTGAGCAGGCCCGGAATGTGAACAGCACGAAGCGACCTCAGATGCTTCTGACTCCATAAGAGGAGATGGCGGGCGAGTTGCGACATGCGACGGGAGCGTAGACCACCTTGTTTGTTGATGTACGCTACGGCCGCAGTGTTGTCCGTCCGGACCAGAACGTGTTTGCCTCTGAGCGGCACTTTGAAGCGGCTGAGTGCAAGACGAACTGCTAACAACTCGAGGCAATTGATATGCCATTGCAGCTGAGGCCCCGTCCACAGGCCCGAAGCTGCAAGCCCGTTGTACGTGGCACCCCAACCCGTGGATGAGGCATCCGTGGAGACAACGGAGTGCCTGGACACTTGTTCTAGGGGGACTCCCGCCCGGAGAAACAAAGGGTCCGACCACGGGCCGAAGGTTTGGCGGCACCTCGGAGTCACTTGGACGCGGAGGGAACCGCTGTGCCACGCCCATCTCGGGACTCGATCGTGTAGCCAGCGTTGAAGCGGTCTCATATGAAGCAATCCGAGCGGCGTTACTGCGGCTGCGGATGCCATATGCCCCAGGAGCCTCTGAAAATGTTTCAGTGGAACCGCTGTCCTGCCTTTGAATGAATTCAGGCAGTTCAACACCGACTGGACGCGCTCCTCGGTGAGGCGCGCAGTCATGGCGACCGAGTCCATCTCCATACCGAGAAAAGAGATCCTCTGCGTGGGGCAGAGTTTGCTCTTCTCCCAGTTGACCCGAAGTCCCAACTGGCTGAGGTGACTGAGCACCTTGTCCCTGTGTTCGCACAACTGCTCTCGTGACTGGGCAAGAATCAGCCAGTCGTCGAGGTAGTTGAGGATGCGAACACCATGCTCTCTCATGGGAGCAATGGCCGCCTCCGCAACCTTCGTAAAGACGCGGGGCGACAGGGACAGGCCGAAGGGTAAGACGCGGTACTGATATGCCCGTCCCTCGAACGCGAAGCGCAGAAAGGGCCGGTGTCGAGGGAGAATCGAGACATGAAAGTACGCGTCCTTCAGGTCGATCGCTGCAAACCAATCTTGGGGACGGATGCACCTGAAGATGCGCTTCTGCGTTAACATCGTGAACGGCAGCCTGTGAAGGGACCGGTTCAGGAATCGCAGGTCCAAGATCGGTCGTAACCCGCCGCCTTTCTTGGGTACAATGAAGTACGGGCTGTAGAACCCGGACCTCATATCGGCTTGAGGGACCGGCTCTATCGCGTCCTTCGCCAGTAGGACAGCGATCTCCGCCCTGAGCACGGGGGCGTTCGCCTCCACTACAGTCGTGAAGTGAACGCCCCTGAACTTGGGGGGACGCCGGGCGAACTGAATCGCATAGCCGAGTCTGATGGTACGGATGAGCCACCGAGACGGGCTGGGAAGCGCTAGCCAGGCTCCCAGACTCCGAGCAAGGGGGACCATCGGCACCACAGACGTACCCGCAG
Organism: Gobio gobio; assembly: GCF_949357685.1. NCBI lineage: Eukaryota > Metazoa > Chordata > Actinopteri > Cypriniformes > Gobionidae > Gobio > Gobio gobio. The sequence goes on along the minus strand of NC_137117.1, from coordinate 5,107,689 downwards.
CGGGGCAGCGAGGCGGAACGCAGGGATCCGGCTCGGACGGCATGGGAGCGGCCCGTAGCGGGATCTGAGTGTGCTGTGCAACACTTACCTGCATCCGCGGAGGGGACGTGCGAGTGTGGGGAGGCCGCTTGAGTGCGTCCCGACAGCCGGCGTCCCCTGTTGGCGAAGGGAGAGGTACTTGAGGGTGGCGAGGCATGGGAGCGTCGACCACCGCCAAGCGCGCTCTCTTGGCACCCAGAGATATTGGAAACTGCTCTTTTATTGAAGTTTTGGGTGCCGCTGGCACTGGGACCAGCGGCGGAACAGACAAACAAAAGATTTTCCCCCGGCCCTCCTCCGGGGGAAGGAGTGGTGCTGCAGCCATCTCCCTCAGAGCAGTTTCCTCCATCTCTGGGTGGCCCGTCTCAGGGTCGCTTGCGACGACGCTTGCCACCTGGCTTGGCAGCGGCCTGAGCGGGCTGGACATCCTTCCCACGGCAGGCCCCACGCCGTCGGCTGGTGGAAGGCTGCTGCGGTGCCTTGGCGGGGGCGGAGGCGGCGGCGGGTGGACGTCCTCGGCGACGAGTAGTCGGAGGCGCTGCCACCGGCGGCGGGGTGGGGGAGCAGCGGGCCGCCGGGGCAGGATGTGCTTGATCGCCTCCGTCTGCTTCTGGGCGGCCGAGAACTGTTGGGCGAAGCTCTCGACCGCGTCGCCGAACAACCCAGCTGACGAGATGGGGGAGTCCAGGAACCGATATTTATCGGCCTCCCTCATATCAGCCAGGTTGAGCCAGAGATGACGCTCCTGGACCACAAGCGTGGACATCGCCTGACCGATGGAACGGGCGGTGACTTTCGTCGCCCGGAGGGCGAGGTCCGTCGCCGTCCGGAGCTCCCGGAGGAGCTCTGGGTCAGGCCTACCCTCGTGCATGTCAAGGAGTGCCTGGGCCTGGTGGACCTGGAGCAACGCCATGCCATGCAAAGCGGACGCAGCCTGCCCGCAGGCCTTGTAAGCCTTCCCAGTCAGACTGGAAGAGAACTTACAGGCCCGGGACGGGAGACGTGGGTCACCGCGCCAGTTAGAGGCGGTCGCCGGACACAGTTGCATCGCGACGGCGCGCTCCACTGGCGGGATCCCCACGTAACCCTTGGCTGGCCCGCCGTCGAGGGTAGTGAGAGGGGAGGAGTCACTCGGCCGGTTTCTGGCAGAAAAAGGTGCCGTCCACGACCTCGTGAGCTCCTCATGCACCTCCGGGAAGAAAGGTGTCGGGGCGGGACGCTGAGAACCAGCGCGACCCACCCCGAGGAACCAATCGTCCAACCTAGAGGGTTCGGGACACGGTGGAGGGTTCCACTCGAGCCCAACCCTTTCGGCGGCCCGGGAAAGCATAGCAGCCATCTCAGGGTCCGGGGCAGCCGTTGCCACTCTCCCAGAGGGAGGCAGTACAACTGACCCTTCATCCCCCGAGGACTGAAACTCCCCCTCCGATGCAGCGATTGACATCTGTTCGTCTGCTGGAGCTCCAAAAGTCACCACTGGTCTCCCGTGGGAGGGTCCAGCGGGTTCTCCTGGAGGCTCTACCGGCTGCGGAGCAGAGGGAATAGGGGCCTGCGGAGATTCACTCGGCGGGTTTGCCCTAAACGTGATCCTCAGATCACCCTGGCCATCCAAAGAAGCAGGACCGCCCGGGTTAGGGGCAGCCCTGGTTCGTGGGATGGGTAAGGGGACTCCCCCAGCCCGAAGGTAGGAGAGTCTCGATCTTAACTCCGAGATGGTCATGTTCCCGCAGTGGGAACATGAGCCATCCACAAACGCCGCCTCAGTGTGCTGTATGCCCAAACACGTGAGACAGCGATTGTGACCGTCAGCAGGGGACAGGGAACGACCGCATCCAGAAACGCACGGGTGGTAAGACATCCTGAAAAGGACGGCACGTCACCCGTGAACTCTTTTTGTGAGGAAAACGCTCTGTGCTGAAGCACTCAGGGGGAAACGCGACAGCGCACGGGATTGTGTGCAGCCCGTGCCTGTACTCAAACAGGGAAAACGCCCAACCAGACCAACAGAAATTTGTTGCTGTGAAAACAGCAGTTTTCTCTGCTCTCTCAGCAGCTGGATGAGTCAGCGCGGTCCCGCTGAAAGGTGCCGTTTCTCCAACACGCGTCCTCTTCCGGTTCCTCTCCGGTCTAGTTCTCTTGCTGTAGCAGCGAAAATACTCTTCTATAGTAGATGAGTGAGTCGTCTTCATATGCCTGTGTGGCTCCGAAGTGAATGACAGCGTGCATTCGCTCTCGCTTCCTGTTTATACCCGCGGCGCGGGGCGGGGCGCGAGATGCAAATCTCGCACGCCAATTGTCCATTGGCCGGTTCTAGATAGCTCGAAGCTGATAGGGGCTCCCAGAAGTGATCCCAATTCGTCGGTACGTCCGACGTACGTCGAACGTGACCGACTGAATGGGAACATAAGGGGTACCATCAGCGTTTTATGTATAAAATCATAAGGGGTACCATCAGCGTTTTATGTGTAAAACCATGAGTGGTACCATCAGCGTTTTATGTGTAAAATCATAAGGGGTACCATCAGCGTTTTATGTGTAAAATCATAAGTGGTACCATCAGCGTTTTTTGTGTAAAATCATAAGGGGTACCATCAGCGTTTTATGTGTAAATTCATAAAGGGTACCTTTCAGCTTTTTATGTGTAAAATCATAAAGGGTATCATCAGCGTTTTATGTGTAAACTCATAAGGGGTATCATCAGCGTTTTATGTGTAAAATCTTAAGGGGTACAATCAGCGTTTTATGTGTAGAACCAATAATGGGTAACATCAGCGTTTTATGTGTAGAACCAAAAGGGGTGCCATCAGCGTTTTTTGTGTAAAATCATAAGGGGTACCATCAGCGTTTTATGTGTAAATTCATAAAGGGTACCTTTCAGCTTTTTATGTGTAAAATCATAAAGGGTATCATCAGCGTTTTATGTGTAAACTCATAAGGGGTATCATCAGCGTTTTATGTGTAAATTCATAAAGGGTACCATCAGCTTTTTATGTGTAAAATCATAAGGGGTACCATCAGCGTTTTATGTGTAGAACCAATAATGGGTACCATCAGCGTTTTATGTGTAAACTCATAAGGGGTGCCATCAGCGTTTTATGTGTAAATTCATAAAGGGTACCATCAGCTATTTATGTGCAAAATCATAAGGGGTACCATCAGCGTTTTACGTGTAAAATCATAAGGGGTACCATCAGCGTTTTTTGTGTAAAACCAATAATGGGTACCATCAGCGTTTTTTGTGTAAAATCATAAAGGGTACCATCAGCGTTTTATGTGTAAAACCATAAGGGGTACCATCAGCGTTTTATGTGTAAAACCACAAGTGGTACCATCAGCGTTTTATGTGTAAAATCATAAGGGGTACCATCAGCGTTTTATGTGTAAAATCATAAGGGGTACCATCAGCGTTTTATGTGTAAAACCATGAGTGGTACCATCAGCGTTTTATGTGTAAAATCATAAGGGGTACCATCAGCGTTTTATGTGTAAAATCATAAGTGGTACCATCAGCGTTTTTTGTGTAAAATCATAAGGGGTACCATCAGCGTTTTATGTGTAAAATCAGAAGGGGTACCATCAGCGTTGTATGTGTAAAATCATAAGGGGTACCATCAGCGTTTTTTGTGTAAAACCATAAGGGGTACCATCAGTGTTTTATGTGTAAAACCATAAGTGGTACCATCAGCGTTTTATGTGTAAAATCATAAGGGGTACCATCAGCGTTTTATGTGTAAAACCATAAGTGGTACCATCAGCTTTTTATGTGTAAAATCATAAGGGGTACCATCAGCGTTTTTTGTGTAAAACCATGAGGGGTACCATCAGCGTTTTCTGTGTAAAATCATAAAGGGTACCATCAGCGTTTTCTGTGTAAAATCATAAGGGGTACCATCAGCGTTTTATGTGTAAAATCATAAAGGGTACCATCAACGTTTTCTGTGTAAAATGATAAGGGGTACCATCAGCGTTTTATGTGTAAAATCATAAGGGGTACCATCAGCGTTTTATGTGTAGAACCATAGGGGTACCATCAGCGTTTTCTGTGTAAAATCATAAGGGGTAACATCAGCGTTTTATGTGTAGAACCATAAGGGGTACCATCAACGTTTTCTGTGTAAAATCATAAGGGGTACAATCAGCGTTTTATGTGTAGAACCATAAGGGATACCATCAGTGTTTTTTGTGTAAAACCAAAAGGGGTACCATCAGCGTTTTATGTGTAGAACCATAAGGGGTACCATCAGTGATTTATGTGTAGAACCAAAAGGGGTACCATCAGCGATTTATGTGTAGAACCATAAGGGGTACCATCAGCGTTTTATGTGTAGAACCATAAGGGATACCATCAGTGTTTTTTGTGTAAAACCAAAAGGGGTACCATCAGCGTTTTATGTGTAGAACCATAAGGGGTACCATCAGCGATTTATGTGTAGAACCAAAAGGGGTACCATCAGCGATTTATGTGTAGAACCAAAAGGGGTACCATCAGCGATTTATGTGTAGAACCAAAAGGGGTACCATCAGCGTTCTATGTGTAGAACCATAAGGGATACCATCAGTGTTTTTTGTGTAAAATCATAAGGGGTACCATCAGCGTTTTATGTGTAAATTCATAAAGGGTACCTTTCAGCTTTTTATGTGTAAAATCATAAAGGGTATCATCAGCGTTTTATGTGTAAACTCATAAGGGGTATCATCAGCGTTTTATGTGTAAATTCATAAAGGGTACCATCAGCTTTTTATGTGTAAAATCATAAGGGGTACCATCAGCGTTTTATGTGTAAAACCATAAGGGGTACCATCAGCGTTTTCTGTGTAAAACCATAAGGGGTACCATCAGCGTTTTATGTGTAGAACCAGAAGGGGTACCATAAGTGTTTTTTGTGTAGAACCAATAATGGGTACCATCAGCGTTTTATGAGTAAAATCATAAGTGGTACCATCAGCATTTTATGTGTAAAGCCAAAAGGGGTACCATCAGCGTTTTATGTGTAGAACCATAAGGGATACCATCAGTGTTTTTTTTGTAAAACCAAAAGGGGTACCATCAGCGTTTTATGTGTAGAACCATAAGGGGTACCATCAGCGTTTTATGTGTAAAACCAAAAGGGGTACCATCAGCGATTTATGTGTAGAACCATAAGGGGTACCATCAGCGTTTTATGTGTAAAACCAAAAGGGGTACCATCAGCGTTTTATGTGTAGAACCATAAGGGATACCATCAGTGTTTTTTGTGTAAAATCATAAGGGGTACCATCAGCATTTTATGTGTAAACTCATAAGGGGTACCATCAGCGTTTTATGTGTAAATTCATAAAGGGTACCATCAGCTTTTTATGTGTAAAACCAAAAGGGGTACCATCAGCATTTTATGTGTAGAACCATAAGGGGTACCATCAGCGTTTTATGTGTAAAACCAAAAGGGGTACCATCAGCGTTTTATGTGTAAAACCAAAAGGGTTACCATCAGCGTTTTATGTGTAGAACCATAAGGGATACCATCAGTGTTTTTTGTGTAAAACCAAAAGGGGTACCATCAGCGTTTTATGTGTAGAACCATAAGGGATACCATCAGTGTTTTTTGTGTAAAATCATAAAGGGTATCATCAGCGTTTTATGTGTAAATTCATAAAGGGTACCATCAGCTTTTTATGTGTAAAACCAAAAGGGGTACCATCAGCATTTTATGTGTAGAACCATAAGGGGTACCATCAGCGTTTTATGTGTAAAACCAAAAGGGGTACCATCAGCGTTTTATGTGTAGAACCATAAGGGATACCATCAGTGTTTTTTGTGTAAACTCATAAAGGGTATCATCAGCGTTTTATGTGTAAACTCATAAAGGGTACCATCAGCTTTTTATGTGTAAAATCATAAGGGGTACCATCAGCGTTTTATGTGTAGAACCAATAATGGGTACCATCAGCGTTTTATGTGTAAACTCATAAGGGGTACCATCAGCGTTTTATGTGTAAATTCATAAAGGGTACCATCAGCTTTTTATGTGTAAAATCATAAGGGGTACCATCAGCGTTTTACGTGTAAAATCATAAGGGGTACCATCAGCGTTTTTTGTGTAAAACCAATAATGGGTACCATCAGCGTTTTTTGTGTAAAATCATAAAGGGTACCATCAGCGTTTTATGTTTAAAACCATAAGGGGTACCATCAGCGTTTTATGTGTAAAACCATAAGTGGTACCATCAGCGTTTTATGTGTAAAATCATAAGGGGTACCATCAGCGTTTTATGTGTAAAATCATAAGGGGTACCATCAGCGTTTTATGTGTAAAATCATAAGGGGTACCATCAGCGTTTTATGTGTTAAATCATAAGGGGTACCATCAGCATTTTATGTGTAAAATCATAAGGGGTACCATCAGCGTTTTATGTGTAAATTCATAAGGGGTACCATCAGCGTTTTCTGTGTAAAACCATAAGGGGTACCATCAGCGTTTTATGTGTAGAACCAGAAGGGGTACCATAAGTGTTTTTTGTGTAGAACCAATAATGGGTACCATCAGCGTTTTATGAGTAAAATCATAAGTGGTACCATCAGCGTTTTATGTGTAAAGCCAAAAGGGGTACCATCAGCGTTTTATGTGTAGAACCATAAGGGATACCATCAGTGTTTTTTTTGTAAAACCAAAAGGGGTACCATCAGCGTTTTATGTGTAGAACCATAAGGGGTACCATCAGCGTTTTATGTGTAAAACCAAAAGGGGTACCATCAGCGATTTATGTGTAGAACCATAAGGGGTACCATCAGCGTTTTATGTGTAAAACCAAAAGGGGTACCATCAGCGTTTTATGTGTAGAACCATAAGGGATACCATCAGTGTTTTTTGTGTAAAATCATAAGGGGTACCATCAGCGTTTTATGTGTAAATTCATAAAGGGTACCTTTCAACTTTTTATGTGTAAAATCATAAAGGGTATCATCAGCGTTTTATGTGTAAACTCATAAGGGGTATCATCAGCGTTTTATGTGTAAATTCATAAAGGGTACCATCAGCTTTTTATGTGTAAAATCATAAGGGGTACCATCAGCGTTTTATGTGTAAATTCATAAAGGGTACCTTTCAACTTTTTATGTGTAAAATCATAAAGGGTATCATCAGCGTTTTATGTGTAAACTCATAAGGGGTATCATCAGCGTTTTATGTGTAAATTCATAAAGGGTACCATCAGCTTTTTATGTGTAAAATCATAATGGGTACCATCAGCGTTTTATGTGTAAACTCATAAGGGGTACCATCAGCGTTTTATGTGTAAATTCATAAAGGGTACCATCAGCTTTTTATGTGTAAAATCATAAGGGGTACCATCAGCGTTTTACGTGTAAAATCATAAGGGGTACCATCAGCGTTTTTTGTGTAAAACCAATAATGGGTACCATCAGCGTTTTATGTTTAAAACCATAAGGGGTACCATCAGCGTTTTATGTGTAAAACCATAAGTGGTACCATCAGCGTTTTATGTGTAAAATCATAAGGGGTACCATCAGCGTTTTATGTGTAAAATTATAAGGGGTTCCATCAGCATTTTATGTGTAAAATCATAAGGGGTACCATCAGCGTTTTATGTGTAAAATCATAAGGGGTACCATCAGCGTTTTATGTGTAAAATCATAAGGGGTACCATCAGCGTTTTATGTGTAAAATCATAAGGGGTACCATCAGCGTTTTATGTGTAAAATCATAAGGGGTACCATCAGCGTTTTATGTGTAAAACCATAAGTGGTACCATCAGCGTTTTATGTGTAAAATCATAAGGGGTACCATCAGCGTTTTTGTGTAAAACCATGAGGGGTACCATCAGCGTTTTCTGTGTAAAATCATAAAGGGTACCATCAGCGTTTTCTGTGTAAAATCATAAGGGGTACCATCAGCGTTTTATGTGTAAAATCATAAAGGGTACCATCAACGTTTTCTGTGTAAAATCATAAGGGGTACCATCAGCGTTTTATGTGTAAAATCATAAGGGGTACCATCAGCGTTTTATGTGTAGAACCATAAGGGGTACCATCAACGTTTTCTGTGTAAAATCATAAGGGGTACCATCAGCGTTTTATGTGTAAAATCATAAGGGGTACCATCAGCGTTTTATGTGTAGAACCATAAGGGGTACCATCAGCGTTTTAAGTGTAAAATCATAAAGGGTACCATCAGCGTTTTATGTGTAAAATCATAAAGGGTACCATCAACGTTTTCTGTGTAAAATCATAAGGGGTACAATCAGCGTTTTATGTGTAGAACCATAAGGGGTACCATCAGCGTTTTAAGTGTAAAATCATAAAGGGTACCATCAGCGTTTTATGTGTAGAACCATAAGGGGTACCATCAGCGTTTTCTGTGTAAAATCATAAAGGGTACCATCAGCGTTTTATGTGTAGAACCATAAGGGATACCATCAGCGTTTTCTGTGTAACATCATAAAGGGTACCATCAGCGTTCCCTTTCAAAAGCTACACTCAATGCTGCATAAGCTTATGCAAATGGGAAATGTCTTTGACATAACCAGCTGTGAAAATAGTTTGAAAACACGTCAATGAAATTGACCCGGAGGTATTTATAGCCTCGGCCGGTGACGTCATAGGCGCACCTGCTGCACGAGGCTATAAATAGATGAGCTTCCGCTGGAGCAAACCAGGTCTTTTTGTTTTCAGACCAACTCTGTGTTATGGTGTGTTACAAAGTCTCTGAAAAAAAATTCTCTCTCTCTTTCAAGACTCAACTCGAGATCTTTGTTAGGAGTTAGTTTTCAACATGGCAGTGTGCAGATTTCTCTCTCTTTCTCATCTCTGTTACAAAGAAACATAAGTGGAAAGAGTTCTAGTTAAATCTGATCAGTTGGAAACGAGTCAGCAGAGTAAAACGCTGTATATCCATGTTCTCTTTCAAAAAACAGAACTGGATGCACACGTGTATTGCTGTGTGTGTTTGGGGAAGAGCATGCGGTTGCTGCATTGAGTCAGACGAGTGCGAGCATTGCAAGCCTTTACAGTTAGAATGCTTTATGCTCGTCTGGGCTACTTTCAGTCCGCACCAGTTTTCGGAGCTCTCGAATGGGTTTGTTGACGAGCAAGAGACGGGTCCGTCCCTTTCGCTTGCTCGCTCAACAAATGCATGTTTCCCCGCGTGATCCCGAAGCGCGCTCCAGCGTTTCTTCGGCTCGCGCGGGGGATGATGATGAATCTCTGGGTCCGCGGACCTCGAGCAGCCACCTGCGATCGTTCCTCACATGATGGTGAATCCATACGAGGAATTTATCGAGGTGGTTGTTCGCGCGGTGGCCAGGGCAGTTTGTCTGGTACCGTGAATGAGAGATCCCCGAACGCAGTGAGCTTGAGGTTTCTGTCTAGAAAAAAAAAAAAAACATTTACTTCACGTGTTTTTGTACCCTTGACGTCGACATTTTCGACTATCATGGGTGCGAAATCGCGTGGATATGTGAGAATACCCCAGGTGGGAGACGCTCACGAGCTATCTCTCGCCTGGGTCTGCATTTTCATTAAAGAGACAAACCTCCCCATAAAGCCATGTAGAAAATAAACATCGGCTGTCATGGGCAAAGCTTATATATATGAATTATATATTGTATATTATTTTATATGGAATATATATATATATATAATATTATTTTATATCAATATATATTGTATATGATTTATATAAGAATAATAAATATAAAGGGACAGGCTGGTGCTGCGCTGCACACTATGGCTGTCTTGCAAGCATATCAGGCTGACCTTCTGAAGGATTTGAGTGGTTCATTTGGTGACTCAGTTAACTCTGTAGTGGCCAGATTTAAAGGAGTGGAAGAAACATGAAGTGTTCACTCAGTTTCTTCCTCAATGCACTCAAGGGGAGGGGCTATCAGCCACACAACCTCTCTTCAGTCCTTCAAGATTTAGGGGGGTAATAAGCAGAGTGTGGCGAGTCGCGCTCTCCCTCGTAAAGATTGGAGACCGGCTCGTCATCCTCAACAACCTCCCAGGGCAGACCTCGGGACTGTCATCAATATAAGAAGTCCGGTGGTCTGGTGCCCAGTCTGCCCCCACGGGACAGGGCGTGTCAAACATTTGCTCGCCCCACCCCGTTATCCTCAAAACTACTCCATCCCCGCCGCCTCTGGTGATTCGGGGGGGCAGTGGTTTCCAGTGAAATGTTAGACGTTCAGTGTTTAAATCCTGCTATCATCCAGGACATAGAACGTCTAACATCCCCTCAACAGGAAGTGTTAAAATTGTCACTCTCAGAGTCTCAGGCAGCGTGTTAACTTCTGCCAGGCGTTTCTGCATTGGTGTTAAGCACAGTAAAAATTAGTAAACTAATTTATTTGTCATCCTCCTTGTTTGAACGGCGTGGTCTCCACTTCCGTGAAGGCGGAGTTGGCGTTCGTACTGTCACAAGTGACAGCAGTTACTTCCTGGTCCCCAGTAGGGTGGGGGGGGTGTCTAATCTCAGATCTTCGAGTCTTAAACCGTGAAGCAGTTAAAGTACTCAAGGTCAAGATGTTACAGTGAAGGCGGTCGTGTCGCATATTCAACATTGTGATTGGATTCGGCACGATTGATCCGAAGGACGCATGTATTCGCATATAAAGTCTGCCACAACACAGGAAGTTCCTGAGGTTCGCTCTTGGGGGCAAAAGCTTACCAATTTCGGGTCTTCCATTTGGCTAGCCTTGTAACCGCACATAAACAAAATGTATGGATGTATTACTGGCTCCATTGGGATTCCGGGACATTCAAATTTTGAATTACAAAGGCGATTGCTAAAATTAGCACAATCACATGAGATGGTGCTTCAACACAGTGTGTTGGCTCATCTAGTTTCTCTAGGGTTGAGACTCAACACCAAGAAAAGTGTTCTTTCTCCTGCCCAGAGAACGACTTATCTAGGGTTTGTTCGGTTTTTGGTCACAAGGTGGGCACAATGGTTTCCCGCTTGAATCAAGACCATTCAGTATTCCCTGAGCAAAGTCAGGCTAGACCAAGATCTTACTGATCATCAGCACCAGAGTGTTAGGTCTAATGGCATCAGCATCCACGGGTTTCCCTTTGGGGTTGTTGCACATAAGACCGTTTCAGTTGTGGCTCAAAGCCAGAGGACTTAGGGCCAATCCTCAGGCAAATAAAGTGGCGCGCCATGTGGCTTCGTACACTAACTATGTGGTTCAGACCCCGGTTTTTGCCTTGGGTCCCACTCTAGGCGTACCTTGTCGTCGCAAGTTGCTAACGACGGACGCTTCCCTGACGGGCTGGGGTGCGGCCTTAAGTGGTCGTCCAGCCCAACGGGAATGGGAGGGTCATCAACTCAGTTGGCACATCAACTGCCTCGAGTTGACGGCTGTATTTCTGGCCCTGAAATACTTTCTCCCCCAATTGAGGGGCTGTCATGTCCTAGTGCGGGTGGACAGTACAGCTAAATATCTTGTATATAATCACCAGGGGGGTCTGTGCTCACGCTATCAGAATAGCGAGACAGATTTTTCTCTGGGCTCAGAACAAGTTCCTGTCACTCGAGCAGTGTACATTCAAGGGCAGGAGCAGATTTACTGTCCAGATAGAGTTACAGATGGGGGGGTGGAAACTCCACCCAGAAGTAGTCAAGCAGATCTGGATCAGATTTTACAGAGCTGACCACAGGGAGTGGACCTCTTCGCCTCTTCTCAGACAGCGCAATGTCCCTGCTTCTCTCTGTCACCCAGCCCCGCTGGGTCTGGGTGTGATGGTTCATACATGGCCCAAAATGTGTCTGTATGCCCTCCTTCCAGTCGCTCTGCTCCTGGGAGTTCTAGCCGGGGTTCGCCAACAAGGGTCTTGCTTCTTATCAATAGCGCTGCGTTGGTCGAACAGGGTTTGGTTCTCGGAGATAGTGTCTCTCCTCAACGGCTCGCCTTGGGCGATTCCGGCGAGGAGGGACCTTCTGTCTCAGGCAGAGAGCACGATATTCCATTCCAGGCCCGACCTGTGGAACCTTCATGTTTGGCCCCTGAAGGGCACCAACTGAGGGACACGGGGCTTTCGCCTGCAGTTATTGAGACCATTCTAAGTGCTAGAGCTTCCTCCACTCGGAAGTTTATGCTAATAAATGGGGTGTCTTTGAAAGGTGGTGTACGACACAATGTAGATTCAGTCAACTGCCAGGTAACTTCAGTTCTGGATTTTCTGCAAGAAAAGTTGTCATCAGGCACCTGCCCCTCCACTCTCAGGGTTCATGTGGCCGCTCTTTCGGCTTGCCACGCCTTGGTGGATGGGGTGCCGCTCGGGAGACATCCTCTACTCGCTCGCTTCATTCGTGGGGTAGGCGGTTGAGGCCACCTGTTAGAACCAAGATCCCTTCATGGGACTTAGCTTTAGTCTTCGAGGGTCTGGTTGAGACCCCCTTTGAAACATTAGCTTGCCCCTCCACTCTCAGGGTTCATGTGGCCGCTCTTTTGGCTTGCCACGCCCTGGTGGATGGGGTGCCGCTTGGGAGGCATCTTCTGCCTGCTCACTTTGTTGTGCCAGGCAGTTGTGGCCTCCATTAAGAGCCAAGATCCCTTCATGGGACTTAGTTTTAGCCCTCGAGGGTCTGGTTGAGACCCCCTTTGAACCTCTAGAATCAGCGTATGACGAACTTCTGACTCTAAAGATGGTTTTTCTTATGGCTATAACTTCTCTGAAAAGAATTGGGGACATGCAGGCTCTGTCAATATCGCCATCCTGCTTAGACTTTGCCCCAGGTTTGGTGAAAGTGATTTTGCATCCCCACCCTGACTACCTGCCTAAGGTTCCTTTGTCGACTGTACATCCTGTCACTCTTGAAACCTTCTGCCCTCTGCCGTTCACAACGCCGGATCAGGAGAAACTTCATAGACTGTGTCCAGTCCATGCTCTTCAGGCCTACGTCCACCGCACTAGCCAGTGGCGTAAGTCAGAGCAACTGTTTGTTTGCCATGGGGGCCGTAACAGAGGTTCTGCCACCATCAAACAATGTCACATTGGGTCAGGGATGCTACTGCTCTTGCCTATGAGGTGCGCGGTCAAGCTTCGCCTATAGGATTAAGGGCTCACTCCACCAGGGGAGTCGCCTCTTCTACTGCGTTAGCAAGGGGTGCTCCCTTACAAAGTGTTTGTGATGCGGCAGGTTGGTCCTCTCCGCACACATTCTTAAGACTTTATAGCTTGGATGCTCATGCCACTCTGGGCTCTCATGTCCTTGAGTCGACATCACAGGCTAATGCCTGAGGCTTCTTGCGTTCTTGTGCACACCTACACAACCGTAAGGGGTCCAGGCACCATCAAGCACGGCGGCGTGGGTATTCTCGTTCCCATTTGCATAAGCTTATGCAGCATTGAGTGTAGCTTTTGAAAGGGAACACTTGGGGTTACTTGACTGTAACCCTGTTCCCTGATAAAGCGGAACGAGATGCTGCATTGCTAGGCCGTGCTGATGATGCTTCAGGACTGGTCTTCAAACAAAGAAGATCTGGTTTGCTCCAGCGGAAGCTCATCTATTTATAGCCTCGTGCAGCAGGTGCGCCTATGACGTCACCGGCCGAGGCTATAAATACCTCCGGGTCAATTTCATTGACGTGTTTTCACACTATTTTCACAGCTGGTTATGTCAAAGACATTTCCCATTTGCATAAGCTTATGCAGCATCTCGTTCCGCTTTATCAGGGAACAGGGTTACAGTCAAGTAACCCCAAGTGTTTTATGTGTAGAACCATAAAGGCTACCATCAACGTTTTCTGTGTAAAATCATAAAGGGTACCATCAGCGTTTTATGTGTAGAACCATAAAGGCTACCATCAACGTTTTCTGTGTAAAATCATAAGGGGTACCATCAGCGTTTTATATGTAGAACCATAAGGGGTACCATCAGCGTTTTATGTGTAAATTCATAAAGGGTACCTTTCAGCTTTTTATGTGTAAAATCATAAAGGGTATCATCAGCGTTTTATGTGTAAACTCATAAGGTGAATCATCAGCGTTTTATGTGTAAATTCATAAAGGGTACCATCAGCTTTTTATGTGTAAAATCATAAGGGGTACCATCAGCGTTTTATGTGTAGAACCAATAATGGGTACCATCAGCGTTTTATGTGTAAACTCATAAGGGGTGCCATCAGCGTTTTATGTGTAAATTCATAAAGGGTACCATCAGCTTTTTATGTGTAAAATCATAAGGGGTACCATCAGCGTTTTACGTGTAAAATCATAAGGGGTACCATCAGCGTTTTTTGTGTAAAACCAATAATGGGTACCATCAGCGTTTTTTGTGTAAAATCATAAAGGGTACCATCAGCGTTTTATGTGTAAAACCATAAGGGGTACCATCAGCGTTTTATGTGTAAATCCATAAGTGGTACTATCAGCGTTTTATGTGTAAAATCATAAGGGGTACCATCAGGGTTTTATGTGTAAAATCATAAGGGGTACCATCAGCGTTTTATGTGTAAAACCATGAGTGGTACCATCAGCGTTTTATGTGTAAAATCATAAGGGGTACCATCAGCGTTTTATGTGTAAAATCAGAAGGGGTACCATCAGCGTTGTATGTGTAAAATCATAAGGGGTACCATCAGCGTTTTTTGTGTAAAACCATAAGGGGTACCATCAGTGTTTTATGTGTAAAATCATAAGGGGTACCATCAGCGTTTTTTGTGTAAAATCATAAGGGGTACCATCAGCGTTTTATGTGTAAAATCAGAAGGGGTACCATCAGCGTTTTTTGTGTAAAACCATAAGGGGTACCATCAGTGTTTTATGTGTAAAACCATAAGTGGTACCATCAGCGTTTTATGTGTAAAATCATAAGGGGTACCATCAGCGTTTTTTGTGTAAAACCATGAGGGGTACCATCAGCGTTTTCTGTGTAAAATCATAAGGGGTACCATCAGCGTTTTATGTGTAAAATCATAAAGGGTACCATCAACGTTTTCTGTGTAAAATCATAAGGGGTACCATCAGCGTTTTATGTGTAAAATCATAAGGGGTACCATCAGCGTTTTATGTGTAGAACCATAAGGGGTACCTTCAGCGTTTTCTGTGTAAAATCATAAGGGGTACCATCAGCGTTTTATGTGTAGAACCATAAGGGGTACCAACAACGTTTTCTGTGTAAAATCATAAGGGGTACAATCGGCGTTTTATGTGTAGAACCATAAGGGATACCATCAGTGTTTTTTGTGTAAAACCAAAAGGGGTACCATCAGCGATTTATGTGTAGAACCATAAGGGGTACCATCAGCGTTGTATGTGTAAAACCAAAAGGGTTACCATCAGCGTTTTATGTGTAGAACCATAAGGGGTACAATCAGCGTTTTATGTGTAAAATCATAAAGGGTACCATCAAAGTTTTATGTGTAGAACCATAAGGGGTACCATGAGCGTTTTCTGTGTAAAATCATAAGGGGTACCATCAGCGTTTTTTGTGTAGAACCAAAAGGGGTGCCATCAGCGTTTTTTGTGTAAAATCATAAAGGGTACCTTTCAGCTTTTTATGTGTAAAATCATAAAGGGTATCATCAGCGTTTTATGTGTAAACTCATAAGGGGTATCATCAGCGTTTTATGTGTAAATTCATAAAGGGTACCATCAGCTTTTTATGTGTAAAATCTTAAGGGGTACAATCAGCGTTTTATGTGTAGAACCAATAATGGGTAACATCAGCGTTTTATGTGTAGAACCAAAAGGGGTGCCATCAGCGTTTTTTGTGTAAAATCATAAGGGGTACCATCAGCGTTTTATGTGTAAATTCATAAAGGGTACCTTTCAGCTTTTTATGTGTAAAATCATAAAGGGTATCATCAGCGTTTTATGTGTAAACTCATAAGGGGTATCATCAGCGTTTTATGTGTAGAACCAATAATGGGTACCATCAGCGTTTTATGTGTAAACTCATAAGGGGTGCCATCAGCATTTTATGTGTAAATTCATAAAGGGTACCATCAGCTATTTATGTGCAAAATCATAAGGGGTACCATCAGCGTTTTTTGTGTAAAACCAATAATGGGTACCATCAGCGTTTTTTGTGTAAAATCATAAAGGGTACCATCAGCGGTTTATGTGTAAAACCATAAGGGGTACCATCAGCGTTTTATGTGTAAAACCACAAGTGGTACCATCAGCGTTTTATGTGTAAAATCATAAGGGGTACCATCAGCGTTTTATGTATAAAATCATAAGGGGTACCATCAGCGTTTTATGTGTAAAACCATGAGTGGTACCATCAGCGTTTTATGTGTAAAATCATAAGGGGTACCATCAGCGTTTTATGTGTAAAATCATAAGTGGTACCATCAGCGTTTTTTGTGTAAAATCATAAGGGGTACCATCAGCGTTTTATGTGTAAATTCATAAAGGGTACCTTTCAGCTTTTTATGTGTAAAATCATAAAGGGTATCATCAGCGTTTTATGTGTAAACTCATAAGGGGTATCATCAGCGTTTTATGTGTAAAATCTTAAGGGGTACAATCAGCGTTTTATGTGTAGAACCAATAATGGGTAACATCAGCGTTTTATGTGTAGAACCAAAAGGGGTGCCATCAGCGTTTTTTGTGTAAAATCATAAGGGGTACCATCAGCGTTTTATGTGTAAATTCATAAAGGGTAACTTTCAGCTTTTTATGTGTAAAATCATAAAGGGTATCATCAGCGTTTTATGTGTAAACTCATAAGGGGTATCATCAGCGTTTTATGTGTAAATTCATAAAGGGTACCATCAGCTTTTTATGTGTAAAATCATAAGGGGTACCATCAGCGTTTTATGTGTAGAACCAATAATGGGTACCATCAGCGTTTTATGTGTAAACTCATAAGGGGTGCCATCAGCGTTTTATGTGTAAATTCATAAAGGGTACCATCAGCTATTTATGTGCAAAATCATAAGGGGTACCATCAGCGTTTTACGTGTAAAATCATAAGGGGTACCATCAGCGTTTTTTGTGTAAAACCAATAATGGGTACCATCAGCGTTTTTTGTGTAAAATCATAAAGGGTACCATCAGCGTTTTATGTGTAAAACCATAAGGGGTACCATCAGCGTTTTATGTGTAAAACCACAAGTGGTACCATCAGCGTTTTATGTGTAAAATCATAAGGGGTACCATCAGCGTTTTATGTGTAAAACCAATAATGGGTACCATCAGCGTTTTTTGTGTAAAATCATAAAGGGTACCATCAGCGTTTTATGTGTAAAACCATAAGGGGTACCATCAGCGTTTTATGTGTAAAACCACAAGTGGTACCATCAGCGTTTTATGTGTAAAATCATAAGGGGTACCATCAGCGTTTTTTGTGTAAAACCAATAATGGGTACCATCAGCGTTTTTTGTGTAAAATCATAAAGGGTACCATCAGCGTTTTATGTGTAAAACCATAAGGGGTACCATCAGCGTTTTATGTGTAAAACCACAAGTGGTACCATCAGCGTTTTATGTGTAAAATCATAAGGGGTACCATCAGCGTTTTATGTGTAAAATCATAAGGGGTACCATCAGCGTTTTATGTGTAGAACCAATAAAGGGTACCATCAGCGTTTTTTGTGTAAAATCATAAGGGGTACCATCAGCGTTTTATGTGTAAATTCATAAAGGGTACCTTTCAGCTTTTTATGTGTAAAATCATAAAGGGTATCATCAGCGTTTTATGTGTAAACTCATAAGGGGTATCATCAGCGTTTTATGTGTAAATTCATAAAGGGTACCATCAGCTTTTTATGTGTAAAATCATAAGGGGTACCATCAGCGTTTTATGTGTAGAACCAATAATGGGTACCATCAGCGTTTTATGTGTAAACTCATAAGGGGTGCCATCAGCGTTTTATGTGTAAATTCATAAAGGGTACCATCAGCTATTTATGTGCAAAATCATAAGGGGTACCATCAGCGTTTTACGTGTAAAATCATAAGGGGTACCATCAGCGTTTTTTGTGTAAAACCAATAATGGGTACCATCAGCGTTTTTTGTGTAAAATCATAAAGGGTACCATCAGCGTTTTATGTGTAAAACCATAAGGGGTACCATCAGCGTTTTATGTGTAAAACCACAAGTGGTACCATCAGCGTTTTATGTGTAAAATCATAAGGGGTACCATCAGCGTTTTATGTGTAAAATCATAAGGGGTACCATCAGCGTTTTATGTGTAAAACCATGAGTGGTACCATCAGCGTTTTATGTGTAAAATCATAAGGGGTACCATCAGCGTTTTATGTGTAAAATCATAAGTGGTACCATCAGCGTTTTTTGTGTAAAATCATAAGGGGTACCATCAGCGTTTTATGTGTAAAATCAGAAGGGGTACCATCAGCGTTGTATGTGTAAAATCATAAGGGGTACCATCAGCGTTTTTTGTGTAAAACCATAAGGGGTACCATCAGTGTTTTATGTGTAAAACCATAAGTGGTACCATCAGCGTTTTATGTGTAAAATCATAAGGGGTACCATCAGCGTTTTATGTGTAAAACCATAAGTGGTACCATCAGCTTTTTATGTGTAAAATCATAAGGGGTACCATCAGCGTTTTTTGTGTAAAACCATGAGGGGTACCATCAGCGTTTTCTGTGTAAAATCATAAAGGGTACCATCAGCGTTTTCTGTGTAAAATCATAAGGGGTACCATCAGCGTTTTATGTGTAAAATCATAAAGGGTACCATCAACGTTTTCCGTGTAAAATGATAAGGGGTACCATCAGCGTTTTATGTGTAAAATCATAAGGGGTACCATCAGCGTTTTATGTGTAGAACCATAGGGGTACCATCAGCGTTTTCTGTGTAAAATCATAAGGGGTAACATCAGCGTTTTATGTGTAGAACCATAAGGGGTACCATCAACGTTTTCTGTGTAAAATCATAAGGGGTACAATCAGCGTTTTATGTGTAGAACCATAAGGGATACCATCAGTGTTTTTTGTGTAAAACCAAAAGGGGTACCATCAGCGTTTTATGTGTAGAACCATAAGGGGTACCATCAGCGATTTATGTGTAGAACCAAAAGGGGTACCATCAGCGATTTATGTGTAGAACCATAAGGGGTACCATCAGCGTTTTATGTGTAGAACCATAAGGGATACCATCAGTGTTTTTTGTGTAAAACCAAAAGGGGTACCATCAGCGTTTTATGTGTAGAACCATAAGGGGTACCATCAGCGATTTATGTGTAGAACCAAAAGGGGTACCATCAGCGATTTATGTGTAGAACCAAAAGGGGTACCATCAGCGATTTATGTGTAGAACCAAAAGGGGTACCATCAGCGTTCTATGTGTAGAACCATAAGGGATACCATCAGTGTTTTTTGTGTAAAATCATAAGGGGTACCATCAGCGTTTTATGTGTAAATTCATAAAGGGTACCTTTCAGCTTTTTATGTGTAAAATCATAAAGGGTATCATCAGCGTTTTATGTGTAAACTCATAAGGGGTATCATCAGCGTTTTATGTGTAAATTCATAAAGGGTACCATCAGCTTTTTATGTGTAAAATCATAAGGGGTACCATCAGCGTTTTATGTGTAAAACCAAAAGGGGTACCATCAGCGATTTATGTGTAGAACCATAAGGGGTACCATCAGCGTTTTATGTGTAAAACCAAAAGGGGTACCATCAGCGTTCTATGTGTAGAACCATAAGGGATACCATCAGTGTTTTTTGTGTAAAATCATAAGGGGTACCATCAGCGTTATTTGCGTAAAACCATAAGGGGTACCATCAGTGTTTTATGTGTAAAATCATAAGGGGTACCATCAGCGTTTTTTGTGTAAAATCATAAGGGGTACCATCAGCGTTTTATGTGTAAAATCAGAAGGGGTACCATCAGCGTTGTATGTGTAAAATCATAAGGGGTACCATCAGCGTTTTTTGTGTAAAACCATAAGGGGTACCATCAGTGTTTTATGTGTAAAACCATAAGTGGTACCATCAGCGTTTTATGTGTAAAATCATAAGGGGTACCATCAGCGTTTTCTGTGTAAAATCATAAGGGGTACAATCAGCGTTTTATGTGTAGAACCATAAGGGGTACCATCAGCGTTTTAAGTGTAAAATCATAAAGGGTACCATCAGCGTTTTATGTGTAGAACCATAAGGGGTACCATCAGCGTTTTCTGTGTAAAATCATAAAGGGTACCATCAGCGTTTTATGTGTAGAACCATAAGGGATACCATCAGCGTTTTCTGTGTAAAATCATAAAGGGTACCATCAGCGTTTTATGTGTAGAACTATAAAGGCTACCATCAACGTTTTCTGTGTAAAATCATAAAGGGTACCATCAGCGTTTTATGTGTAGAACCATAAAGGCTACCATCAACGTTTTCTGTGTAAAATCATAAGGGGTACCATCAGCGTTTTATGTGTAGAACCATAAGGGGTACCATCAGCGTTTTATGTGTAAATTCATAAAGGGTACCTTTCAGCTTTTTATGTGTAAAATCATAAAGGGTATCATCAGCGTTTTATGTGTAAACTCATAAGGTGAATCATCAGCGTTTTATGTGTAAATTCATAAAGGGTACCGTCAGCTTTTTATGTGTAAAATCATAAGGGGTACCATCAGCGTTTTATGTGTAGAACCAATAATGGGTACCATCAGCGTTTTATGTGTAAACTCATAAGGGGTGCCATCAGCGTTTTATGTGTAAATTCATAAAGGGTACCATCAGCTTTTTATGTGTAAAATCATAAGGGGTACCATCAGCGTTTTACGTGTAAAATCATAAGGGGTACCATCAGCGTTTTTTGTGTAAAACCAATAATGGGTACCATCAGCGTTTTTTGTGTAAAATCATAAAGGGTACCATCAGCGTTTTATGTGTAAAACCATAAGGGGTACCATCAGCGTTTTATGTGTAAAACCATAAGTGGTACTATCAGCGTTTTATGTGTAAAATCATAAGGGGTACCATCAGGGTTTTATGTGTAAAATCATAAGGGGTACCATCAGCGTTTTATGTGTAAAACCATGAGTGGTACCATCAGCGTTTTATGTGTAAAATCATAAGGGGTACCATCAGCGTTTTATGTGTAAAATCAGAAGGGGTACCATCAGCGTTGTATGTGTAAAATCATAAGGGGTACCATCAGCGTTTTTTGTGTAAAACCATAAGGGGTACCATCAGTGTTTTATGTGTAAAACCATAAGTGGTACCATCAGCGTTTTATGTGTAAAATCATAAGGGGTACCATCAGCGTTTTTTGTGTAAAACCATGAGGGGTACCATCAGCGTTTTCTGTGTAAAATCATAAAGGGTACCATCAGCGTTTTATGTGTAAAACCATAAGGGGTACCATCAGCGTTTTATGTGTAAAACCACAAGTGGTACCATCAGCGTTTTATGTGTAAAATCATAAGGGGTACCATCAGCGTTTTATGTGTAAAATCATAAGGGGTACCATCAGCGTTTTATGTGTAGAACCAATAATGGGTAACATCAGCGTTTTATGTGTAGAACCAAAAGGGGTGCCATCAGCGTTTTTTGTGTAAAATCATAAGGGGTACCATCAGCGTTTTATGTGTAAATTCATAAAGGGTACCTTTCAGCTTTTTATGTGTAAAATCATAAAGGGTATCATCAGCGTTTTATGTGTAAACTCATAAGGGGTATCATCAGCGTTTTATGTGTAAATTCATAAAGGGTACCATCAGCTTTTTATGTGTAAAATCATAAGGGGTACCATCAGCGTTTTATGTGTAGAACCAATAATGGGTACCATCAGCGTTTTATGTGTAAACTCATAAGGGGTGCCATCAGCGTTTTATGTGTAAATTCATAAAGGGTACCATCAGCTATTTATGTGCAAAATCATAAGGGGTACCATCAGCGTTTTACGTGTAAAATCATAAGGGGTACCATCAGCGTTTTTTGTGTAAAACCAATAATGGGTACCATCAGCGTTTTTTGTGTAAAATCATAAAGGGTACCATCAGCGTTTTATGTGTAAAACCATAAGGGGTACCATCAGCGTTTTATGTGTAAAACCACAAGTGGTACCATCAGCGTTTTATGTGTAAAATCATAAGGGGTACCATCAGCGTTTTATGTGTAAAATCATAAGGGGTACCATCAGCGTTTTATGTGTAAAACCATGAGTGGTACCATCAGCGTTTTATGTGTAAAATCATAAGGGGTACCATCAGCGTTTTATGTGTAAAATCATAAGTGGTACCATCAGCGTTTTTTGTGTAAAATCATAAGGGGTACCATCAGCGTTTTATGTGTAAAATCAGAAGGGGTACCATCAGCGTTGTATGTGTAAAATCATAAGTGGTACCATCAGCGTTTTTTGTGTAAAATCATAAGGGGTACCATCAGCGTTTTATGTGTAAAATCAGAAGGGGTACCATCAGCGTTGTATGTGTAAAATCATAAGGGGTACCATCAGCGTTTTTTGTGTAAAACCATAAGGGGTACCATCAGTGTTTTATGTGTAAAACCATAAGTGGTACCATCAGCGTTTTATGTGTAAAATCATAAGGGGTACCATCAGCGTTTTATGTGTAAAACCATAAGTGGTACCATCAGCTTTTTATGTGTAAAATCATAAGGGGTACCATCAGCGTTTTTTGTGTAAAACCATGAGGGGTACCATCAGCGTTTTCTGTGTAAAATCATAAAGGGTACCATCAGCGTTTTCTGTGTAAAATCATAAGGGGTACCATCAGCGTTTTATGTGTAAAATCATAAAGGGTACCATCAACGTTTTCTGTGTAAAATGATAAGGGGTACCATCAGCGTTTTATGTGTAAAATCATAAGGGGTACCATCAGCGTTTTATGTGTAGAACCATAGGGGTACCATCAGCGTTTTCTGTGTAAAATCATAAGGGGTAACATCAGCGTTTTATGTGTAGAACCATAAGGGGTACCATCAACGTTTTCTGTGTAAAATCATAAGGGGTACAATCAGCGTTTTATGTGTAGAACCATAAGGGGTACCATCAGCGATTTATGTGTAGAACCAAAAGGGGTACCATCAGCGATTTATGTGTAGAACCATAAGGGGTACCATCAGCGTTTTATGTGTAGAACCATAAGGGATACCATCAGTGTTTTTTGTGTAAAACCAAAAGGGGTACCATCAGCGTTTTATGTGTAGAACCATAAGGGGTACCATCAGCGATTTATGTGTAGAACCAAAAGGGGTACCATCAGCGATTTATGTGTAGAACCAAAAGGGGTACCATCAGCGATTTATGTGTAGAACCAAAAGGGGTACCATCAGCGTTCTATGTGTAGAACCATAAGGGATACCATCAGTGTTTTTTGTGTAAAATCATAAGGGGTACCATCAGCGTTTTATGTGTAAATTCATAAAGGGTACCTTTCAGCTTTTTATGTGTAAAATCATAAAGGGTATCATCAGCGTTTTATGTGTAAACTCATAAGGGGTATCATCAGCGTTTTATGTGTAAATTCATAAAGGGTACCATCAGCTTTTTATGTGTAAAATCATAAGGGGTACCATCAGCGTTTTATGTGTAAAACCAAAAGGGGTACCATCAGCGATTTATGTGTAGAACCATAAGGGGTACCATCAGCGTTTTATGTGTAAAACCAAAAGGGGTACCATCAGCGTTCTATGTGTAGAACCATAAGGGATACCATCAGTGTTTTTTGTGTAAAATCATAAGGGGTACCATCAGCGTTTTTTGTGTAAAACCATAAGGGGTACCATCAGTGTTTTATGTGTAAAATCATAAGGGGTACCATCAGCGTTTTTTGTGTAAAATCATAAGGGGTACCATCAGCGTTTTATGTGTAAAATCAGAAGGGGTACCATCAGCGTTGTATGTGTAAAATCATAAGGGGTACCATCAGCGTTTTTTGTGTAAAACCATAAGGGGTACCATCAGTGTTTTATGTGTAAAACCATAAGTGGTACCATCAGCGTTTTATGTGTAAAATCATAAGGGGTACCATCAGCGTTTTCTGTGTAAAATCATAAGGGGTACAATCAGCGTTTTATGTGTAGAACCATAAGGGGTACCATCAGCGTTTTAAGTGTAAAATCATAAAGGGTACCATCAGCGTTTTATGTGTAGAACCATAAGGGGTACCATCAGCGTTTTCTGTGTAAAATCATAAAGGGTACCATCAGCGTTTTATGTGTAGAACCATAAGGGATACCATCAGCGTTTTCTGTGTAAAATCATAAAGGGTACCATCAGCGTTTTATGTGTAGAACTATAAAGGCTACCATCAACGTTTTCTGTGTAAAATCATAAAGGGTACCATCAGCGTTTTATGTGTAGAACCATAAAGGCTACCATCAACGTTTTCTGTGTAAAATCATAAGGGGTACCATCAGCGTTTTATGTGTAGAACCATAAGGGGTACCATCAGCGTTTTATGTGTAAATTCATAAAGGGTACCTTTCAGCTTTTTATGTGTAAAATCATAAAGGGTATCATCAGCGTTTTATGTGTAAACTCATAAGGTGAATCATCAGCGTTTTATGTGTAAATTCATAAAGGGTACCATCAGCTTTTTATGTGTAAAATCATAAGGGGTACCATCAGCGTTTTATGTGTAGAACCAATAATGGGTACCATCAGCGTTTTATGTGTAAACTCATAAGGGGTGCCATCAGCGTTTTATGTGTAAATTCATAAAGGGTACCATCAGCTTTTTATGTGTAAAATCATAAGGGGTACCATCAGCGTTTTACGTGTAAAATCATAAGGGGTACCATCAGCGTTTTTTGTGTAAAACCAATAATGGGTACCATCAGCGTTTTTTGTGTAAAATCATAAAGGGTACCATCAGCGTTTTATGTGTAAAACCATAAGGGGTACCATCAGCGTTTTATGTGTAAAACCATAAGTGGTACTATCAGCGTTTTATGTGTAAAATCATAAGGGGTACCATCAGGGTTTTATGTGTAAAATCATAAGGGGTACCATCAGCGTTTTATGTGTAAAACCATGAGTGGTACCATCAGCGTTTTATGTGTAAAATCATAAGGGGTACCATCAGCGTTTTATGTGTAAAATCAGAAGGGGTACCATCAGCGTTGTATGTGTAAAATCATAAGGGGTACCATCAGCGTTTTTTGTGTAAAACCATAAGGGGTACCATCAGTGTTTTATGTGTAAAACCATAAGTGGTACCATCAGCGTTTTATGTGTAAAATCATAAGGGGTACCATCAGCGTTTTTTGTGTAAAACCATGAGGGGTACCATCAGCGTTTTCTGTGTAAAATCATAAGGGGTACCATCAGCGTTTTATGTGTAAAATCACTTGGGGTTACTTGACTGTAACCCTGTTCCCTGATAAAGCGGAACGAGATGCTGCATAAGCTTATGCAAATGGGAAATGTCTTTGACATAACCAGCTGTGAAAATAGTGTGAAAACACGTCAATGAAATTGACCCGGAGGTATTTATAGCCTCGGCCGGTGACGTCATAGGCGCACCTGCTGCACGAGGCTATAAATAGATGAGCTTCCGCTGGAGCAAACCAGATCTTCTTTGTTTGAAGACCAGTCCTGAAGCATCATCAGCACGGCCTAGCAATGCAGCATCTCGTTCCGCTTTATCAGGGAACAGGGTTACAGTCAAGTAACCCCAAGTGTTCCCTTTCAAAAGCTACACTCAATGCTGCATAAGCTTATGCAAATGGGAACGAGAATACCCACGCCGCCGTGCTTGATGGTGCCTGGACCCCTTACGGTTGTGTAGGTGTGCACAAGAACGCAAGAAGCCTCAGGCATTAGCCTGTGATGTCGACTCAAGGACATGAGAGCCCAGAGTGGCATGAGCATCCAAGCTATAAAGTCTTAAGAATGTGTGCGGAGAGGACCAACCTGCCGCATCACAAACACTTTGTAAGGGAGCACCCCTTGCTAACGCAGTAGAAGAGGCGACTCCCCTGGTGGAGTGAGCCCTTAATCCTATAGGCGAAGCTTGACCGCGCACCTCATAGGCAAGAGCAGTAGCATCCCTGACCCAATGTGACATTGTTTGATGGTGGCAGAACCTCTGTTACGGCCCCCATGGCAAACAAACAGTTGCTCTGACTTACGCCACTGGCTAGTGCGGTGGACGTAGGCCTGAAGAGCATGGACTGGACACAGTCTATGAAGTTTCTCCTGATCCGGCGTTGTGAACGGCAGAGGGCAGAAGGTTTCAAGAGTGACAGGATGTACAGTCGACAAAGGAACCTTAGGCAGGTAGTCAGGGTGGGGATGCAAAATCACTTTCACCAAACCTGGGGCAAAGTCTAAGCAGGATGGCGATATTGACAGAGCCTGCATGTCCCCAATTCTTTTCAGAGAAGTTATAGCCATAAGAAAAACCATCTTTAGAGTCAGAAGTTCGTCATACGCTGATTCTAGAGGTTCAAAGGGGGTCTCAACCAGACCCTCGAGGGCTAAAACTAAGTCCCATGAAGGGATCTTGGCTCTTAATGGAGGCCACAACTGCCTGGCACAACAAAGTGAGCAGGCAGAAGATGCCTCCCAAGCGGCACCCCATCCACCAGGGCGTGGCAAGCCAAAAGAGCGGCCACATGAACCCTGAGAGTGGAGGGGCAAGCTAATGTTTCAAAGGGGGTCTCAACCAGACCCTCGAAGACTAAAGCTAAGTCCCATGAAGGGATCTTGGTTCTAACAGGTGGCCTCAACCGCCTACCCCACGAATGAAGCGAGCGAGTAGAGGATGTCTCCCGAGCGGCACCCCATCCACCAAGGCGTGGCAAGCCGAAAGAGCGGCCACATGAACCCTGAGAGTGGAGGGGCAGGTGCCTGATGACAACTTTTCTTGCAGAAAATCCAGAACTGAAGTTACCTGGCAGTTGACTGAATCTACATTGTGTCGTACACCACCTTTCAAAGACACCCCATTTATTAGCATAAACTTCCGAGTGGAGGAAGCTCTAGCACTTAGAATGGTCTCAATAACTGCAGGCGAAAGCCCCGTGTCCCTCAGTTGGTGCCCTTCAGGGGCCAAACATGAAGGTTCCACAGGTCGGGCCTGGAATGGAATATCGTGCTCTCTGCCTGAGACAGAAGGTCCCTCCTCGCCGGAATCGCCCAAGGCGAGCCGTTGAGGAGAGACACTATCTCCGAGAACCAAACCCTGTTCGACCAACGCAGCGCTATTGATAAGAAGCAAGACCCTTGTTGGCGAACCCCGGCTAGAACTCCCAGGAGCAGAGCGACTGGAAGGAGGGCATACAGACACATTTTGGGCCATGTATGAACCATCACACCCAGACCCAGCGGGGCTGGGTGACAGAGAGAAGCAGGGACATTGCGCTGTCTGAGAAGAGGCGAAGAGGTCCACTCCCTGTGGTCAGCTCTGTAAAATCTGATCCAGATCTGCTTGACTACTTCTGGGTGGAGTTTCCACCCCCCCATCTGTAACTCTATCTGGACAGTAAATCTGCTCCTGCCCTTGAATGTACACTGCTCGAGTGACAGGAACTTGTTCTGAGCCCAGAGAAAAATCTGTCTCGCTATTCTGATAGCGTGAGCACAGACCCCCCTGGTGATTATATACAAGATATTTAGCTGTACTGTCCACCCGCACTAGGACATGACAGCCCCTCAATTGGGGGAGAAAGTATTTCAGGGCCAGAAATACAGCCGTCAACTCGAGGCAGTTGATGTGCCAACTGAGTTGATGACCCTCCCATTCCCGTTGGGCTGGACGACCACTTAAGGCCGCACCCCAGCCCGTCAGGGAAGCGTCCGTCGTTAGCAACTTGCGACGACAAGGTACGCCTAGAGTGGGACCCAAGGCAAAAACCGGGGTCTGAACCACATAGTTAGTGTACGAAGCCACATGGCGCGCCACTTTATTTGCCTGAGGATTGGCCCTAAGTCCTCTGGCTTTGAGCCACAACTGAAACGGTCTTATGTGCAACAACCCCAAAGGGAAACCCGTGGATGCTGATGCCATTAGACCTAACACTCTGGTGCTGATGATCAGTAAGATCTTGGTCTAGCCTGACTTTGCTCAGGGAATACTGAATGGTCTTGATTCAAGCGGGAAACCATTGTGCCCACCTTGTGACCAAAAACCGAACAAACCCTAGATAAGTCGTTCTCTGGGCAGGAGAAAGAACACTTTTCTTGGTGTTGAGTCTCAACCCTAGAGAAACTAGATGAGCCAACACACTGTGTTGAAGCACCATCTCATGTGATTGTGCTAATTTTAGCAATCGCCTTTGTAATTCAAAATTTGAATGTCCCGGAATCCCAATGGAGCCAGTAATACATCCATACATTTTGTTTATGTGCGGTTACAAGGCTAGCCAAATGGAAGACCCGAAATTGGTAAGCTTTTGCCCCCAAGAGCGAACCTCAGGAACTTCCTGTGTTGTGGCAGACTTTATATGCGAATACATGCGTCCTTCGGATCAATCGTGCCGAATCCAATCACAATGTTGAATATGCGACACGACCGCCTTCACTGTAACATCTTGACCTTGAGTACTTTAACTGCTTCACGGTTTAAGACTCGAAGATCTGAGATTAGACACCCCCCCCACCCTACTGGGGACCAGGAAGTAACTGCTGTCACTTGTGACAGTACGAACGCCAACTCCGCCTTCACGGAAGTGGAGACCACGCCGTTCAAACAAGGAGGATGACAAATAAATTAGTTTACTAATTTTTACTGTGCTTAACACCAATGCAGAAACGCCTGGCAGAAGTTAACACGCTGCCTGAGACTCTGAGAGTGACAATTTTAACACTTCCTGTTGAGGGGATGTTAGACGTTCTATGTCCTGGATGATAGCAGGATTTAAACACTGAACGTCTAACATTTCACTGGAAACCACTGCCCCCCCGAATCACCAGAGGCGGCGGGGATGGAGTAGTTTTGAGGATAACGGGGTGGGGCGAGCAAATGTTTGACACGCCCTGTCCCGTGGGGGCAGACTGGGCACCAGACCACCGGACTTCTTATATTGATGACAGTCCCGAGGTCTGCCCTGGGAGGTTGTTGAGGATGACGAGCCGGTCTCCAATCTTTACGAGGGAGAGCGCGACTCGCCACACTCTGCTTATTACCCCCCTAAATCTTGAAGGACTGAAGAGAGGTTGTGTGGCTGATAGCCCCTCCCCTTGAGTGCATTGAGGAAGAAACTGAGTGAACACTTCATGTTTCTTCCACTCCTTTAAATCTGGCCACTACAGAGTTAACTGAGTCACCAAATGAACCACTCAAATCCTTCAGAAGGTCAGCCTGATATGCTTGCAAGACAGCCATAGTGTGCAGCGCAGCACCAGCCTGTCCCTTTATATTTATTATTCTTATATAAATCATATACAATATATATTGATATAAAATAATATTATATATATATATATATATTCCATATAAAATAATATACAATATATAATTCATATATATAAGCTTTGCCCATGACAGCCGATGTTTATTTTCTACATGGCTTTATGGGGAGGTTTGTCTCTTTAATGAAAATGCAGACCCAGGCGAGAGATAGCTCGTGAGCGTCTCCCACCTGGGGTATTCTCACATATCCACGCGATTTCGCACCCATGATAGTCGAAAATGTCGACGTCAAGGGTACAAAAACACGTGAAGTAAATGTTTTTTTTTTTTTTTCTAGACAGAAACCTCAAGCTCACTGCGTTCGGGGATCTCTCATTCACGGTACCAGACAAACTGCCCTGGCCACCGCGCGAACAACCACCTCGATAAATTCCTCGTATGGATTCACCATCATGTGAGGAACGATCGCAGGTGGCTGCTCGAGGTCCGCGGACCCAGAGATTCATCATCATCCCCCGCGCGAGCCGAAGAAACGCTGGAGCGCGCTTCTTGATCACGCGGGGAAACATGCATTTGTTGAGCGAGCAAGCGAAAGGGACGGACCCGTCTCTTGCTCGTCAACAAACCCATTCGAGAGCTCCGAAAACTGGTGCGGACTGAAAGTAGCCCAGACGAGCATAAAGCATTCTAACTGTAAAGGCTTGCAATGCTCGCACTCGTCTGACTCAATGCAGCAACCGCATGCTCTTCCCCAAACACACACAGCAATACACGTGTGCATCCAGTTCTGTTTTTTGAAAGAGAACATGGATATACAGCGTTTTACTCTGCTGACTCGTTTCCAACTGATCAGATTTAACTAGAACTCTTTCCACTTATGTTTCTTTGTAACAGAGATGAGAAAGAGAGAGAAATCTGCACACTGCCATGTTGAAAACTAACTCCTAACAAAGATCTCGAGTTGAGTCTTGAAAGAGAGAGAGAATTTTTTTTCAGAGACTTTGTAACACACCATAACACAGAGTTGGTCTGAAAACAAAAAGACCTGGTTTGCTCCAGCGGAAGCTCATCTATTTATAGCCTCGTGCAGCAGGTGCGCCTATGACGTCACCGGCCGAGGCTATAAATACCTCCGGGTCAATTTCATTGACGTGTTTTCACACTATTTTCACAGCTGGTTATGTCAAAGACATTTCCCATTTGCATAAGCTTATGCAGCATTGAGTGTAGCTTTTGAAAGGGAACATAAAGGGTACCATCAACGTTTTCTGTGTAAAATCATAAGGGGTACCATCAGCGTTTTATGTGTAAAATCATAAGGGGTACCATCAGCGTTTTATGTGTAGAACCATAAGGGGTACCATCAGCGTTTTCTGTGTTAAATCATAAGGGGTACCATCATCGTTTTATGTGTAGAACCATAAGGGGTACCAACAACGTTTTCTGTGTAAAATCATAAGGGGTACAATCGGCGTTTTATGTGTAGAACCATAAGGGATACCATCAGTGTTTTTTGTGTAAAACCAAAAGGGGTACCATCAGCGATTTATGTGTAGAACCATAAGGGGTACCATCAGCGTTTTATGTGTAAAACCAAAAGGGGTACCATCAGCGTTGTATGTGTAAAACCAAAAGGGGTACCATCAGCGTTTTATGTGTAGAACCATAAGGGGTACAATCAGCGTTTTATGTGTAGAACCATAAGGGGTACAATCAGCGTTTTATGTGTAGAACCATAAGGGGTACCATCAGCGTTTTAAGTGTAAAATCATAAAGGGTACCATCAAAGTTTTATGTGTAGAACCATAAGGGGTACCATCAGCGTTTTCTGTGTAAAATCATAAGGGGTACCATCAGCGTTTTTTGTGTAGAACCAAAAGGGGTGCCATCAGCGTTTTTTGTGTAAAATCATAAAGGGTACCTTTCAGCTTTTTATGTGTAAAATCATAAAGGGTATCATCAGCGTTTTATGTGTAAACTCATAAGGGGTATCATCAGCGTTTTATGTGTAAATTCATAAAGGGTACCATCATCTTTTTATGTGTAAAATCTTAAGGGGTACAATCAGCGTTTTATGTGTAGAACCAATAATGGGTAACATCAGCGTTTTATGTGTAGAACCAAAAGGGGTGCCATCAGCGTTTTTTGTGTAAAATCATAAGGGGTACCATCAGCGTTTTATGTGTAAATTCATAAAGGGTACCTTTCAGCTTTTTATGTGTAAAATCATAAAGGGTATCATCAGCGTTTTATGTGTAAACTCATAAGGGGTATCATCAGCGTTTTATGTGTAAATTCATAAAGGGTACCATCAGCTTTTTATGTGTAAAATCTTAAGGGGTACAATCAGCGTTTTATGTGTAGAACCAATAATGGGTAACATCAGCGTTTTATGTGTAGAACCAAAAGGGGTGCCATCAGCGTTTTTTGTGTAAAATCATAAGGGGTACCATCAGCGTTTTATGTGTAAATTCATAAAGGGTACCTTTCAGCTTTTTATGTGTAAAATCATAAAGGGTATCATCAGCGTTTTATGTGTAAACTCATAAGGGGTATCATCAGCGTGTTATGTGTAAATTCATAAAGGGTACCATCAGCTTTTTATGTGTAAAATCATAAGGGGTACCATCAGCGTTTTATGTGTAGAACCAATAATGGGTACCATCAGCGTTTTATGTGTAAACTCATAAGGGGTGCCATCAGCGTTTTATGTGTAAATTCATAAAGGGTACCATCAGCTATTTATGTGCAAAATCATAAGGTGTACCATCAGCGTTTTTTGTGTAAAACCAATAATGGGTACCATCAGCGTTTTTTGTGTAAAATCATAAAGGGTACCATCAGCGTTTTATGTGTAAAACCATAAGGGGTACCATCAGCGTTTTATGTGTAAAACCGCAAGTGGTACCATCAGCGTTTTATGTGTAAAATCATAAGGGGTACCATCAGCGTTTTATGTATAAAATCATAAGGGGTACCATCAGCGTTTTATGTGTAAAACCATGAGTGGTACCATCAGCGTTTTATGTGTAAAATCATAAGGGGTACCATCAGCGTTTTATGTGTAAAATCATAAGTGGTACCATCAGCGTTTTTTGTGTAAAATCATAAGGGGTACCATCAGCGTTTTATGTGTAAATTCATAAAGGGTACCTTTCAGCTTTTTATGTGTAAAATCATAAAGGGTATCATCAGCGTTTTATGTGTAAACTCATAAGGGGTATCATCAGCGTTTTATGTGTAAAATCTTAAGGGGTACAATCAGCGTTTTATGTGTAGAACCAATAATGGGTAACATCAGCGTTTTATGTGTAGAACCAAAAGGGGTGCCATCAGCGTTTTTTGTGTAAAATCATAAGGGGTACCATCAGCGTTTTATGTGTAAATTCATAAAGGGTACCTTTCAGCTTTTTATGTGTAAAATCATAAAGGGTATCATCAGCGTTTTATGTGTAAATTCATAAAGGGTACCATCAGCTTTTTATGTGTAAAATCATAAGGGGTACCATCAGCGTTTTATGTGTAGAACCAATAATGGGTACCATCAGCGTTTTATGTGTAAACTCATAAGGGGTGCCATCAGCGTTTTATGTGTAAATTCATAAAGGGTACCATCAGCTATTTATGTGCAAAATCATAAGGGGTACCATCAGCGTTTTACGTGTAAAATCATAAGGGGTACCATCAGCGTTTTTTGTGTAAAACCAATAATGGGTACCATCAGCGTTTTTTGTGTAAAATCATAAAGGGTACCATCAGCGTTTTATGTGTAAAACCATAAGGGGTACCATCAGCGTTTTATGTGTAAAACCACAAGTGGTACCATCAGCGTTTTATGTGTAAAATCATAAGGGGTACCATCAGCGTTTTATGTGTAAAACCATGAGTGGTACCATCAGCGTTTTATGTGTAAAATCATAAGGGGTACCATCAGCGTTTTATGTGTAAAATCATAAGTGGTACCATCAGCGTTTTTTGTGTAAAATCATAAGGGGTACCATCAGCGTTTTATGTGTAAAATCAGAAGGGGTACCATCAGCGTTGTATGTGTAAAATCATAAGGGGTACCATCAGCGTTTTTTGTGTAAAACCATAAGGGGTACCATCAGTGTTTTATGTGTAAAACCATAAGTGGTACCATCAGCGTTTTATGTGTAAAATCATAAGGGGTACCATCAGCGTTTTATGTGTAAAACCATAAGTGGTACCATCAGCTTTTTATGTGTAAAATCATAAGGGGTACCATCAGCGTTTTTTGTGTAAAACCATGAGGGGTACCATCAGCGTTTTCTGTGTAAAATCATAAAGGGTACCATCAGCGTTTTCTGTGTAAAATCATAAGGGGTACCATCAGCGTTTTATGTGTAAAATCATAAAGGGTACCATCAACGTTTTCTGTGTAAAATGATAAGGGGTACCATCAGCGTTTTATGTGTAAAATCATAAGGGGTACCATCAGCGTTTTATGTGTAGAACCATAGGGGTACCATCAGCGTTTTCTGTGTAAAATCATAAGGGGTAACATCAGCGTTTTATGTGTAGAACCATAAGGGGTACCATCAACGTTTTCTGTGTAAAATCATAAGGGGTACAATCAGCGTTTTATGTGTAGAACCATAAGGGATACCATCAGTGTTTTTTGTGTAAAACCAAAAGGGGTACCATCAGCGTTTTATGTGTAGAACCATAAGGGGTACCATCAGCGATTTATGTGTAGAACCAAAAGGGGTACCATCAGCGATTTATGTGTAGAACCATAAGGGGTACCATCAGCGTTTTATGTGTAGAACCATAAGGGATACCATCAGTGTTTTTTGTGTAAAACCAAAAGGGGTACCATCAGCGTTTTATGTGTAGAACCATAAGGGGTACCATCAGCGATTTATGTGTAGAACCAAAAGGGGTACCATCAGCGATTTATGTGTAGAACCAAAAGGGGTACCATCAGCGATTTATGTGTAGAACCAAAAGGGGTACCATCAGCGTTCTATGTGTAGAACCATAAGGGATACCATCAGTGTTTTTTGTGTAAAATCATAAGGGGTACCATCAGCGTTTTATGTGTAAATTCATAAAGGGTACCTTTCAGCTTTTTATGTGTAAAATCATAAAGGGTATCATCAGCGTTTTATGTGTAAACTCATAAGGGGTATCATCAGCGTTTTATGTGTAAATTCATAAAGGGTACCATCAGCTTTTTATGTGTAAAATCATAAGGGGTACCATCAGCGTTTTATGTGTAAAACCAAAAGGGGTACCATCAGCGATTTATGTGTAGAACCATAAGGGGTACCATCAGCGTTTTATGTGTAAAACCAAAAGGGGTACCATCAGCGTTCTATGTGTAGAACCATAAGGGATACCATCAGTGTTTTTTGTGTAAAATCATAAGGGGTACCATCAGCGTTTTTTGTGTAAAACCATAAGGCAAGGCAAGGCAAGTTTATTTGTATAGCACATTTCATACACAGTGGCAATTCAAAGTGCTTTACACAGAAATGAAATAAAAATATTACAGTTATAATAGGAATTTAAAGAAATAAAAAATCAAGAAAATATTGAAAGATAAAAATAAAGAGTATAATTAAAAATAAAAATAAAAACAGGGTTAAATTTAAGCATATAAATTAAAATGCAAGCAGTTCGGACAAAGCACGTACAGTGGCACAGCTCATTCAGTAAATGCACAGCTAAACAGATTTGTTTTGAGTCTGGATTTGAAAGTGGCTACTGTTGGAGCACATCTGATCTGTTCAGGAAGCTGGTTCCAGCTACGGCTGGCATAATAGCTAAAAGCAGACTCTCCTTGCTTTGAGTGAACCCTTGGTATTTCTAATTGACTTGATCCTGATGATC
Organism: Gobio gobio; assembly: GCF_949357685.1. NCBI lineage: Eukaryota > Metazoa > Chordata > Actinopteri > Cypriniformes > Gobionidae > Gobio > Gobio gobio. The sequence continues at coordinate 5,072,556 of NC_137117.1, read as the reverse complement.
TGAGTGATCTGTTGGGTTTGTATTTAATCAGCATATCTGCAATGTATTGAGGTCCTAGGTCATTGAGTGATTTATATACAAGTAATAGCACTTTAAAATCGATCCTAAATGTAACTGGAAGCCAGTGTAAAGATCTGAGGACTGGTGTGATATGGTCATATTTTCTGGTTCGGCTCAGGATCCTGGCAGCAGCGTTCTGTATGAGCTGCAGCTGTCTAATGGTCTTTTTGGGAAGGCCGGTGAGAAGACCATTACAATAGTCCACCCTACTGGTAATAAAAGCATGAACGAGTTTCTCTAAGTCTTGCCTGGAAACAAAGCATCTAATTCTTGATATATTTTTGAGATGATAGTAAGCGGATTTAGTTATTGCTTTGACATGACTATTGAAACTCAGGTCTGACTCCAAAATCACACCAAGATTCCTGACTTGATTTTTTGATTTCAGGCCTTTAGCCTCAAGATATGCGTTCACCTTCAGAATTTCATCTTTGTTTCCAAATGTAGTAATTTCAGTTTTGTCTTTGTTTAACTGAAGAAAGTTTTGGCACATCCAACTGTTAACTTCATCAATGCATTTACATAGAGAGTCAATGGGGCTGTAGTCATTAGGTGATAGGGCTAAGTAGATCTGGGTGTCGTCAGCATAGCTGTGGTAAGCCATTTTGTTATTTTTCATTATTTGGCTGAGTGGCAGCATGTACAGGTTGAATAGGAGTGGTGCAAGAATTGACCCTTGTGGGACTCCGCATGTCATGGATGTCCACTCAGACTTATGGTCACCTATACTCACATAATAACCTCTCCCTTCTAAGTATGACCTGAACCATTTGAGGACCATTCCAGAAAGCCCAACCCAATTTTCTAGCCTGTCAAGAAGTATTTTGTGGTCAACAGTGTCGAATGCAGCACTGAGGTCCAGTAGTACCAGAATTGATGTTTTGCCTGTATCTGTATTGAGGCGAATATCATTTATAATCTTTATGAGCGCCGTCTCTGTGCTGTGATGCGGTCGGAAACCAGATTGAAAATTGTCAAAGTATCCGTTTGAGCTTAAGAATTTGTTCAGCTGACTGAAAACAACTTTTTCAATGATCTTGCCTATGAAGGGGAGATTTGAGATTGGTCTGTAGTTGCTCAGTATGGAGTTATCCAGATTTCTCTTTTTCAGGAGAGGCTTAACTACTGCGGTTTTAAGGGAGTTTGGAAAAGTCCCAGAAAGAAGTGAGGCGTTTACCACTTCTAGGAGATCTGCTTCTAAACAGTTAAACACACTTTTGAAAAAAGAAGTGGGGAGTGTGTCAAGGGCGCAGGTTGATGTTTTAAGGTGCTGTACTGTTTCTTCTAAAATTTTACCATCAATTGCTTCGAAATCAGTCATAGTAACTTTCTGAGGCTGTGGTCTGATCTGATTCACCTCAGAGCAACTAAACGATGTGCTGATCGCATTTCTGATATTAATGATTTTCTCGGAGAAGAAGGAAGCAAACTCACTGCATTTGCTGTCTGAGAGCATTTCACTGGGAATGTGACTCGGGGGGTTTGTTAGTCTCTCTACAGTAGCAAAAAGAGTGCGCGTGTTGTTTATGTTTCTGTTTATAATATTTGAAAAGAAGGTCTGTCTAGCTTTGCCTAGTTCCACATTGAAAGCACGAAGACTGTCTTTATAGATCTTATAATGGACTACAAGTTTCGTCTTTCGCCACATGCGTTCCGATTTCCTGCATTGTCTTTTCATTAATTGCACTTCTGTTGAGTTTCTCCAAGGTGCTTTTTGTTTGCCACTCTTTTTCCTGGCTTTTACAGGAGCAATATCATCAATTACACCCTTAACTTTTGAGTTAAAAGAGTCAAGGAGAAAATCAACAGAGTCTGCAGATATGCTTGGTGTTAGAGATATAGCCTTCATAAACAGCACACTAGTGTTCTCATTTAAGCATCTCTTTTTGATAGAGACAGATCTGGTTTCAATGGCAGGAGAGATTGATATATCAAAGAAAATACAGAAATGATCAGACATTGCCACATCCTTAATAACTATTGATGAAATGTTTAGCCCCTTACTGATAAGTAAATCTAGAGTGTGTCCACGATCATGTGTGGGTCCGTGAACATGTTGTGTCAAATCAAAAGTGTTAAGAACAGTCATGAGATCTTTTGTTGTACTGGATTCAGCATTGTCAATGTGAATGTTAAAATCCCCAGCAATAGTAAAACAGTCATACTCAGATGAGATTGCTGATAACAGCTCTGTAAAGTCATCAATAAAGGCCGGAGAATATTTCGGAGGCCTATAAATAATGATAAGCAGGATGCGTGGAGCACCTTTTAGCACAATGCCCAGATATTCTAGAGACAAATAGTCACCAAAAGATACTTGCTTACATTGATAGACATCTTTAAATAGTGCTGCGACCCCCCCGCCCCTTCTGACTGGTCTGCAGACACTCATAAAAGTAAAGTTAGGAGGGGCTGTTTCATTGAGGACTGTTGCACTGCAGCTGTCTTCTAGCCACGTTTCATTTAGCAGCAAAAAATCTAGGTTGTTTGTGGATATTAAGTCGTTGACTAGAAATGATTTGTTTTTAAGTGAACGGATGTTTAAGAGTGCTAACTTAACAGTATTAATTTTAATTTTTTCCCCCATAGTAATCTTAGTTTGACAATTAACAGGCAGCAGATTAGATGGGTTTGCCATACGGCCTGAGAAAGCCTTGGACTTTCTATCACGTAACAGAACAGAAATAGAGAAAGATAGAGGCACACTGGATTCACGCATGTTTTGTAAACATTTGATAAGATTGCTGTTGACGTTGCGAGGACCCAGAACACGTCACTGAGAGCTGGTATCAGTTGCTTTTGGTGCAGATGGAGGAGGGTGTGTGCCCTGGCGTTGTGACCGAAGAAATCTCACAGGAGGAGGGGCAGAGCGAGCTGGGCCCACAGTCTTTGGTGGTTGTGGGGCTCGACGCTCTTTGGTTGATATCTGGGGGCTCGCAGTGATCGAGTATGATTGTCTGTTTCCAGTATAAACAAAATCCATTTTCTCTGTGAAGCTCAGAGGCGGGGATGCTGTAGAGCGGGATAACATGTCTGGTGAGGGGGGCTGTTTCTCTGGTGTTACCGGAAACTGCAATATGTTATCGTCCGGTTCAAGGATTGACTTTTCTTCCAGCCTATTGCTTATATTACATATAAGTTTTAAAAGTTCACCAGTGTCACTCCTGATGGTCCCCATTTTTACCAGTGCCTCCACAGACTCCACAGTATGGGCTGAGATGTTACTGTTTAGTGGCTCGATCTGTGTCACTTCGAGCTGTTCTAATCCATCACAGTCTATCTGTGGTGAGCTCTGAGGGCGGGGTTCAGCTGGGAGTGTGTCCATGAGAAGTGGTTGTTGTGGCTGCGTGGTGTTATCATTGTCCTTGTGGGGTGTATCAACCGCATGTCCATTCAGATGCTGAAATGAAGTCCTGTGATCGTACTTTACTGGTGTGTGTGTGCTATCCAGGTTGAGTGGGTTAGCACACACAGCTGAAGGATGATGAAGGGAAAAATAAATATTGTCCTTTAGCACTCTTGCACCGAGTTTGTTTGGGTGGAGGCCATTTGATGTAAACAGTTGTCTCTGACTCCAGAAGAGATTAAAGTTGTCGATAAAGTTCACTCCCTTCATGTTGCAGGTTTTTTGCAGCCATGTATTAAGCCCAAGTAGCCGTGAGAACCTATTTGTTCCTCTTGCTGGAAGTGGTCCACTGATGAACGGCTGAACTTTCAGTTTTCTAAGTGTTTCAAAAAGTTCATTAAAATCCCTCTTTAGAAGTTCTGACTCCTCTCTCTGAATATCGTTCTTTCCCACATGAATGATAAGTCGATTTGCAGTCTTATGTTTCATCAGAATGTTCTTAAGTTCCCTGTTTACATCAGAGACTGTTGCTTGTGGAAGGCAGCATGTAGTTGTATCCCTGCTGCTAATGTTTCTGATTGTTGAGTCCCCCACTATGAGAGTCCTGGGCTCGGCTGCGCTCTGAGCTGAGGGCCGCTGTCTGCTCGACCTTGAGCGCCTGTTAGCATCAGTGTTAGCTGCGGGCTGATTCAATCTGTGTTCGGTCATATTCATCACATTTGGGGATTCCTCACCCACATTCATTAGCACTTCAAATCTGTTTTCAAGATGTATATTTGGTGGTAGAAAACTAGTGTTTGCAATCCTTGTGTCTGGGGTAGAGCATGCTACTGCGGCAATATGTGATGCTCGTGACAATCTGATGTCTCGAGTGCCTTTGGGTCTTGCTCCCTGTTTGTTCCATTGATTAGTGTGTTGATCAGTTACTTGTTTCTCTACATGTTGAGTAGCACTACATTTATGGGACTCACCGGCAGTGTGCAGAGGGCGATCATGATGAAGCTCTGCTGTGTGATTCGTCTGGTTGGATGGTTCCGCAAATAACTTTGTTTCAAGAACTGCAATCCTTTGTAAAAGTCTGTGGCAGTTTGTGCAGCAAGTAGATTCTAGAAGAGGCATTTTCTTATCCTTTTGAATGTAGGCAGCTGTGTTTTCCCTTCTCCGGAATGTAAGCTGGAGGCAGTGGGAGGCTGGTCGGTTGAAATATTCCGCTTTTTGTTTAGGAATTCAGTCACCAGAGTTTCTAATTTTATCATTGGAGTCAAGCTTTGTCGTTTGAGCAATGTGCTGATTTGCTGAAGTTGTAAAATATAGAAGCGATAGAGCAAAGCGCGGAGCAGTAAGCAAGAGCGTCCGAACAGTAGCGAAGCAGGAAGTAAGAGGGTACCATCAGTGTTTTATGTGTAAAATCATAAGGGGTACCATCAGCGTTTTTTGTGTAAAATCATAAGGGGTACCATCAGCGTTTTATGTGTAAAATCAGAAGGGGTACCATCAGCGTTGTATGTGTAAAATCATAAGGGGTACCATCAGCGTTTTTTGTGTAAAACCATAAGGGGTACCATCAGTGTTTTATGTGTAAAACCATAAGTGGTACCATCAGCGTTTTATGTGTAAAATCATAAGGGGTACCATCAGCGTTTTCTGTGTAAAATCATAAGGGGTACAATCAGCGTTTTATGTGTAGAACCATAAGGTGTACCATCAGCGTTTTAAGTGTAAAATCATAAAGGGTACCATCAGCGTTTTATGTGTAGAACCATAAGGGGTACCATCAGCGTTTTCTGTGTAAAATCATAAGGGGTACAATCAGCGTTTTATGTGTAAAATCATAAGGGGTACCATCAGCGTTTTAAGTGTAAAATCATAAAGGGTACCATCAGCGTTTTATGTGTAGAACCATAAGGGGTACCATCAGCGTTTTCTGTGTAAAATCATAAAGGGTACCATCAGCGTTTTATGTGTAGAACCATAAGGGATACCATCAGCGTTTTCTGTGTAAAATCATAAAGGGTACCATCAGCGTTTTATGTGTAGAACTATAAAGGCTACCATCAACGTTTTCTGTGTAAAATCATAAAGGGTACCATCAGCGTTTTATGTGTAGAACTATAAAGGCTACCATCAACGTTTTCTGTGTAAAATCATAAAGGGTACCATCAACGTTTTCTGTGTAAAATCATAAAGGGTACCATCAGCGTTTTATGTGTAGAACCATAAAGGCTACCATCAACGTTTTCTGTGTAAAATCATAAGGGGTACCATCAGCGTTTTATGTGTAGAACCATAAGGGGTACCATCAGCGTTTTATGTGTAAATTCATAAAGGGTACCTTTCAGCTTTTTATGTGTAAAATCATAAAGGGTATCATCAGCGTTTTATGTGTAAACTCATAAGGTGAATCATCAGCGTTTTATGTGTAAATTCATAAAGGGTACCATCAGCTTTTTATGTGTAAAATCATAAGGGGTACCATCAGCGTTTTATGTGTAGAACCAATAATGGGTACCATCAGCGTTTTATGTGTAAACTCATAAGGGGTGCCATCAGCGTTTTATGTGTAAATTCATAAAGGGTACCATCAGCTTTTTATGTGTAAAATCATAAGGGGTACCATCAGCGTTTTACGTGTAAAATCATAAGGGGTACCATCAGCGTTTTTTGTGTAAAACCAATAATGGGTACCATCAGCGTTTTTTGTGTAAAATCATAAAGGGTACCATCAGCGTTTTATGTGTAAAACCATAAGGGGTACCATCAGCGTTTTATGTGTAAAACCATAAGTGGTACTATCAGCGTTTTATGTGTAAAATCATAAGGGGTACCATCAGGGTTTTATGTGTAAAATCATAAGGGGTACCATCAGCGTTTTATGTGTAAAACCATGAGTGGTACCATCAGCGTTTTATGTGTAAAATCATAAGGGGTACCATCAGCGTTTTATGTGTAAAATCAGAAGGGGTACCATCAGCGTTGTATGTGTAAAATCATAAGGGGTACCATCAGCGTTTTTTGTGTAAAACCATAAGGGGTACCATCAGTGTTTTATGTGTAAAACCATAAGTGGTACCATCAGCGTTTTATGTGTAAAATCATAAGGGGTACCATCAGCGTTTTTTGTGTAAAACCATGAGGGGTACCATCAGCGTTTTCTGTGTAAAATCATAAGGGGTACCATCAGCGTTTTATGTGTAAAATCATAAAGGGTACCATCAACGTTTTCTGTGTAAAATCATAAGGGGTACCATCAGCGTTTTATGTGTAAAATCATAAGGGGTACCATCAGCGTTTTATGTGTAGAACCATAAGGGGTACCATCAGCGTTTTCTGTGTTAAATCATAAGGGGTACCATCATCGTTTTATGTGTAGAACCATAAGGGGTACCAACAACGTTTTCTGTGTAAAATCATAAGGGGTACAATCGGCGTTTTATGTGTAGAACCATAAGGGATACCATCAGTGTTTTTTGTGTAAAACCAAAAGGGGTACCATCAGCGATTTATGTGTAGAACCATAAGGGGTACCATCAGCGTTTTATGTGTAAAACCAAAAGGGGTACCATCAGCGTTGTATGTGTAAAACCAAAAGGGTTACCATCAGCGTTTTATGTGTAGAACCATAAGGGGTACAATCAGCGTTTTATGTGTAGAACCATAAGGGGTACCATCAGCGTTTTAAGTGTAAAATCATAAAGGGTACCATCAAAGTTTTATGTGTAGAACCATAAGGGGTACCATCAGCGTTTTCTGTGTAAAATCATAAGGGGTACCATCAGCGTTTTTTGTGTAGAACCAAAAGGGGTGCCATCAGCGTTTTTTGTGTAAAATCATAAAGGGTACCTTTCAGCTTTTTATGTGTAAAATCATAAAGGGTATCATCAGCGTTTTATGTGTAAACTCATAAGGGGTATCATCAGCGTTTTATGTGTAAATTCATAAAGGGTACCATCATCTTTTTATGTGTAAAATCTTAAGGGGTACAATCAGCGTTTTATGTGTAGAACCAATAATGGGTAACATCAGCGTTTTATGTGTAGAACCAAAAGGGGTGCCATCAGCGTTTTTTGTGTAAAATCATAAGGGGTACCATCAGCGTTTTATGTGTAAATTCATAAAGGGTACCTTTCAGCTTTTTATGTGTAAAATCATAAAGGGTATCATCAGCGTTTTATGTGTAAACTCATAAGGGGTACCATCAGCTTTTTATGTGTAAAATCATAAGGGGTACCATCAGCGTTTTATGTGTAGAACCAATAATGGGTACCATCAGCGTTTTATGTGTAAACTCATAAGGGGTGCCATCAGCGTTTTATGTGTAAATTCATAAAGGGTACCATCAGCGTTTTATGTGTAGAACCAATAATGGGTACCATCAGCGTTTTATGTGTAAACTCATAAGGGGTGCCATCAGCGTTTTATGTGTAAATTCATAAAGGGTACCATCAGCTATTTATGTGCAAAATCATAAGGGGTACCATCAGCGTTTTACGTGTAAAATCATAAGGGGTACCATCAGCGTTTTTTGTGTAAAACCAATAATGGGTACCATCAGCGTTTTTTGTGTAAAATCATAAAGGGTACCATCAGCGTTTTATGTGTAAAACCATAAGGGGTACCATCAGCGTTTTATGTGTAAAACCACAAGTGGTACCATCAGCGTTTTATGTGTAAAATCATAAGGGGTACCATCAGCGTTTTATGTGTAAAATCATAAGGGGTACCATCAGCGTTTTATGTGTAAAACCATGAGTGGTACCATCAGCGTTTTATGTGTAAAATCATAAGGGGTACCATCAGCGTTTTATGTGTAAAATCATAAGTGGTACCATCAGCGTTTTTTGTGTAAAATCATAAGGGGTACCATCAGCGTTTTATGTGTAAATTCATAAAGGGTACCTTTCAGCTTTTTATGTGTAAAATCATAAAGGGTATCATCAGCGTTTTATGTGTAAACTCATAAGGGGTATCATCAGCGTTTTATGTGTAAAATCTTAAGGGGTACAATCAGCGTTTTATGTGTAGAACCAATAATGGGTAACATCAGCGTTTTATGTGTAGAACCAAAAGGGGTGCCATCAGCGTTTTTTGTGTAAAATCATAAGGGGTACCATCAGCGTTTTATGTGTAAATTCATAAAGGGTACCTTTCAGCTTTTTATGTGTAAAATCATAAAGGGTATCATCAGCGTTTTATGTGTAAACTCATAAGGGGTATCATCAGCGTTTTATGTGTAAATTCATAAAGGGTACCATCAGCTTTTTATGTGTAAAATCATAAGGGGTACCATCAGCGTTTTATGTGTAGAACCAATAATGGGTACCATCAGCGTTTTATGTGTAAACTCATAAGGGGTGCCATCAGCGTTTTATGTGTAAATTCATAAAGGGTACCATCAGCTATTTATGTGCAAAATCATAAGGGGTACCATCAGCGTTTTACGTGTAAAATCATAAGGGGTACCATCAGCGTTTTTTGTGTAAAACCAAAAATGGGTACCATCAGCGTTTTTTGTGTAAAATCATAAAGGGTACCATCAGCGTTTTATGTGTAAAACCATAAGGGGTACCATCAGCGTTTTATGTTTAAAACCACAAGTGGTACCATCAGCGTTTTATGTGTAAAATCATAAGGGGTACCATCAGCGTTTTATGTGTAAAATCATAAGGGGTACCATCAGCGTTTTATGTGTAAAACCATGAGTGGTACCATCAGCGTTTTATGTGTAAAATCATAAGGGGTACCATCAGCGTTTTATGTGTAAAATCATAAGTGGTACCATCAGCGTTTTTTGTGTAAAATCATAAGGGGTACCATCAGCGTTTTATGTGTAAAATCAGAAGGGGTACCATCAGCGTTGTATGTGTAAAATCATAAGGGGTACCATCAGCGTTTTTTGTGTAAAACCATAAGGGGTACCATCAGTGTTTTATGTGTAAAACCATAAGTGGTACCATCAGCGTTTTATGTGTAAAATCATAAGTGGTACCATCAGCTTTTTATGTGTAAAATCATAAGGGGTACCATCAGCGTTTTTTGTGTAAAACCATAAGTGGTACCATCAGCTTTTTATGTGTAAAACCATAAGTGGTACCATCAGCTTTTTATGTGTAAAATCATAAGGGGTACCATCAGCGTTTTTTGTGTAAAACCATGAGGGGTACCATCAGCGTTTTCTGTGTAAAACCATAAGTGGTACCATCAGCTTTTTATGTGTAAAATCATAAGGGGTACCATCAGCGTTTTTTGTGTAAAACCATGAGGGGTACCATCAGCGTTTTCTGTGTAAAACCATAAGTGGTACCATCAGCTTTTTATGTGTAAAATCATAAGGGGTACCATCAGCGTTTTTTGTGTAAAACCATGAGGGGTACCATCAGCGTTTTCTGTGTAAAATCATAAAGGGTACCATCAGCGTTTTCTGTGTAAAATCATAAGGGGTACCATCAGCGTTTTATGTGTAAAATCATAAAGGGTACCATCAACGTTTTCTGTGTAAAATGATAAGGGGTACCATCAGCGTTTTATGTGTAAAATCATAAGGGGTACCATCAGCGTTTTATGTGTAGAACCATAAGGGGTACCATCAGCGTTTTCTGTGTAAAATCATAAGGGGTAACATCAGCGTTTTATGTGTAGAACCATAAGGGGTACCATCAACGTTTTCTGTGTAAAATCATAAGGGGTACAATCAGCGTTTTATGTGTAGAACCATAAGGGATACCATCAGTGTTTTTTGTGTAAAACCAAAAGGGGTACCATCAGCGTTTTATGTGTAGAACCATAAGGGGTACCATCAGCGATTTATGTGTAGAACCAAAAGGGGTACCATCAGCGATTTATGTGTAGAACCATAAGGGATACCATCAGCGTTTTATGTGTAAAACCAAAAGGGGTACCATCAGCGTTCTATGTGTAGAACCATAAGGGATACCATCAGTGTTTTTTGTGTAAAATCATAAGGGGTACCATCAGCGTTTTATGTGTAAATTCATAAAGGGTACCTTTCAGCTTTTTATGTGTAAAATCATAAAGGGTATCATCAGCGTTTTATGTGTAAACTCATAAGGGGTATCATCAGCGTTTTATGTGTAAATTCATAAAGGGTACCATCAGCTTTTTATGTGTAAAATCATAAGGGGTACCATCAGCGTTTTATGTGTAAAACCAAAAGGGGTACCATCAGCGATTTATGTGTAGAACCATAAGGGGTACCATCAGCGTTTTATGTGTAAAACCAAAAGGTGTACCATCAGCGTTCTATGTGTAGAACCATAAGGGATACCATCAGTGTTTTTTGTGTAAAATCATAAGGGGTACCATCAGCGTTTTATGTGTAAATTCATAAAGGGTACCTTTCAGCTTTTTATGTGTAAAATCATAAAGGGTATCATCAGCGTTTTATGTGTAAACTCATAAGGGGTATCATCAGCGTTTTATGTGTAAATTCATAAAGGGTACCATCAGCTTTTTATGTGTAAAATCATAAGGGGTACCATCAGCGTTTTATGTGTAGAACAAATAAAGGGTACCATCAGCGTTTTATGTGTAAACTCATAAGGGGTGCCATCAGCGTTTTATGTGTAAAACTAACAATGGGTGCCATTAGCGTTTTATGTGTAAATTCATAAAGGGTACCATCAGCTTTTTATGTGTAAAATCATAAGGGGTACCATCAGCATTTTACGTGTAAAATCATAAGGGGTACCATCAGAGTTTTTTGTGTAAAACCAATAATGGGTACCATCAGCGTTTTTTGTGTGAAATCATAAAGGGTACCAGCAGCGTTATATGTGTAGAATCATAAGGGGTACCATCAGCGTTTTATGTGTAAAATCATAAGGGGTACCATCAGCGTTTTATGTGTAAAATCATAAGGGGTACCATCAGCGTTTTTTGTGTAGAACCATAAGGGGTACCATCAGCGTTTTCTGTGTAAAATCATAAGGGGTACCATCAGCGTTTTATGTGTAGAACCAAAAGGGGTACCATCAACGTTTTCTGTGTTAAATCATAAGGGGTACAATCAGCGTTTTATGTGTAGAACCATAAGGGGTACCATCAGCGTTTTAAGTGTAAAATCATAAAGGGTACCATCAGCGTTTTATGTGTAGAACCATAAGGGGTACCATCAGCGTTTTAAGTGTAAAATCATAAAGGGTACCATCAGCGTTTTATGTGTAGAACCATAAGGGGTACCATCAGCGTTTTATGTGTAAAACCATAAGTGGTACCATCAGCTTTTTATGTGTAAAATCATAAGGGGTACCATCAGCGTTTTTTGTGTAAAACCATGAGGGGTACCATCAGCGTTTTCTGTGTAAAATCATAAAGGGTACCATCAGCGTTTTCTGTGTAAAATCATAAGGGGTACCATCAGCGTTTTATGTGTAAAATCATAAAGGGTACCATCAACGTTTTCTGTGTAAAATGATAAGGGGTACCATCAGCGTTTTATGTGTAAAATCATAAGGGGTACCATCAGCGTTTTATGTGTAGAACCATAAGGGGTACCATCAGCGTTTTCTGTGTAAAATCATAAGGGGTAACATCAGCGTTTTATGTGTAAAATCATAAGTGGTACCATCAGCTTTTTATGTGTAAAATCATAAGGGGTACCATCAGCGTTTTTTGTGTAAAACCATAAGTGGTACCATCAGCTTTTTATGTGTAAAACCATAAGTGGTACCATCAGCTTTTTATGTGTAAAATCATAAGGGGTACCATCAGCGTTTTTTGTGTAAAACCATGAGGGGTACCATCAGCGTTTTCTGTGTAAAACCATAAGTGGTACCATCAGCTTTTTATGTGTAAAATCATAAGGGGTACCATCAGCGTTTTTTGTGTAAAACCATGAGGGGTACCATCAGCGTTTTCTGTGTAAAACCATAAGTGGTACCATCAGCTTTTTATGTGTAAAATCATAAGGGGTACCATCAGCGTTTTTTGTGTAAAACCATGAGGGGTACCATCAGCGTTTTCTGTGTAAAATCATAAAGGGTACCATCAGCGTTTTCTGTGTAAAATCATAAGGGGTACCATCAGCGTTTTATGTGTAAAATCATAAAGGGTACCATCAACGTTTTCTGTGTAAAATGATAAGGGGTACCATCAGCGTTTTATGTGTAAAATCATAAGGGGTACCATCAGCGTTTTATGTGTAGAACCATAAGGGGTACCATCAGCGTTTTCTGTGTAAAATCATAAGGGGTAACATCAGCGTTTTATGTGTAGAACCATAAGGGGTACCATCAACGTTTTCTGTGTAAAATCATAAGGGGTACAATCAGCGTTTTATGTGTAGAACCATAAGGGATACCATCAGTGTTTTTTGTGTAAAACCAAAAGGGGTACCATCAGCGTTTTATGTGTAGAACCATAAGGGGTACCATCAGCGATTTATGTGTAGAACCAAAAGGGGTACCATCAGCGATTTATGTGTAGAACCATAAGGGGTACCATCAGCGTTTTATGTGTAAAACCAAAAGGGGTACCATCAGCGTTCTATGTGTAGAACCATAAGGGATACCATCAGTGTTTTTTGTGTAAAATCATAAGGGGTACCATCAGCGTTTTATGTGTAAATTCATAAAGGGTACCTTTCAGCTTTTTATGTGTAAAATCATAAAGGGTATCATCAGCGTTTTATGTGTAAACTCATAAGGGGTATCATCAGCGTTTTATGTGTAAATTCATAAAGGGTACCATCAGCTTTTTATGTGTAAAATCATAAGGGGTACCATCAGCGTTTTATGTGTAAAACCAAAAGGGGTACCATCAGCGATTTATGTGTAGAACCATAAGGGGTACCATCAGCGTTTTATGTGTAAAACCAAAAGGTGTATCATCAGCGTTCTATGTGTAGAACCATAAGGGATACCATCAGTGTTTTTTGTGTAAAATCATAAGGGGTACCATCAGCGTTTTATGTGTAAATTCATAAAGGGTACCTTTCAGCTTTTTATGTGTAAAATCATAAAGGGTATCATCAGCGTTTTATGTGTAAACTCATAAGGGGTATCATCAGCGTTTTATGTGTAAATTCATAAAGGGTACCATCAGCTTTTTATGTGTAAAATCATAAGGGGTACCATCAGCGTTTTATGTGTAGAACAAATAAAGGGTACCATCAGCGTTTTATGTGTAAACTCATAAGGGGTACCATCAACGTTTTCTGTGTAAAATCATAAGGGGTACAATCAGCGTTTTATGTGTAGAACCATAAGGGATACCATCAGTGTTTTTTGTGTAAAACCAAAAGGGGTACCATCAGCGTTTTATGTGTAGAACCATAAGGGGTACCATCAGCGATTTATGTGTAGAACCAAAAGGGGTACCATCAGCGATTTATGTGTAGAACCATAAGGGGTACCATCAGCGTTTTATGTGTAAAACCAAAAGGGGTACCATCAGCGTTCTATGTGTAGAACCATAAGGGATACCATCAGTGTTTTTTGTGTAAAATCATAAGGGGTACCATCAGCGTTTTATGTGTAAATTCATAAAGGGTACCTTTCAGCTTTTTATGTGTAAAATCATAAAGGGTATCATCAGCGTTTTATGTGTAAACTCATAAGGGGTATCATCAGCGTTTTATGTGTAAATTCATAAAGGGTACCATCAGCTTTTTATGTGTAAAATCATAAGGGGTACCATCAGCGTTTTATGTGTAAAACCAAAAGGGGTACCATCAGCGATTTATGTGTAGAACCATAAGGGGTACCATCAGCGTTTTATGTGTAAAACCAAAAGGTGTATCATCAGCGTTCTATGTGTAGAACCATAAGGGATACCATCAGTGTTTTTTGTGTAAAATCATAAGGGGTACCATCAGCGTTTTATGTGTAAATTCATAAAGGGTACCTTTCAGCTTTTTATGTGTAAAATCATAAAGGGTATCATCAGCGTTTTATGTGTAAACTCATAAGGGGTATCATCAGCGTTTTATGTGTAAATTCATAAAGGGTACCATCAGCTTTTTATGTGTAAAATCATAAGGGGTACCATCAGCGTTTTATGTGTAGAACAAATAAAGGGTACCATCAGCGTTTTATGTGTAAACTCATAAGGGGTGCCATCAGCGTTTTATGTGTAAAACTAACAATGGGTGCCATTAGCGTTTTATGTGTAAATTCATAAAGGGTACCATCAGCTTTTTATGTGTAAAATCATAAGGGGTACCATCAGCGTTTTACGTGTAAAATCATAAGGGGTACCATCAGCGTTTTTTGTGTAAAACCAATAATGGGTACCATCAGCGTTTTTTGTGTGAAATCATAAAGGGTACCAGCAGCGTTATATGTGTAGAATCATAAGGGGTACCATCAGCGTTTTATGTGTAAAATCATAAGGGGTACCATCAGCGTTTTATGTGTAAAATCATAAGGGGTACCATCAGCGTTTTTTGTGTAGAACCATAAGGGGTACCATCAGCGTTTTCTGTGTAAAATCATAAGGGGTACCATCAGCGTTTTATGTGTAGAACCAAAAGGGGTACCATCAACGTTTTCTGTGTAAAATCATAAGGGGTACAATCAGCGTTTTATGTGTAGAACCATAAGGGGTACCATCAGCGTTTTAAGTGTAAAATCATAAAGGGTACCATCAGCGTTTTATGTGTAGAACCATAAGGGGTACCATCAGCGTTTTAAGTGTAAAATCATAAAGGGTACCATCAGCGTTTTATGTGTAGAACCATAAGGGGTACCATCAGCGTTTTATGTGTAAAACCATAAGTGGTACCATCAGCTTTTTATGTGTAAAATCATAAGGGGTACCATCAGCGTTTTTTGTGTAAAACCATGAGGGGTACCATCAGCGTTTTCTGTGTAAAATCATAAAGGGTACCATCAGCGTTTTCTGTGTAAAATCATAAGGGGTACCATCAGCGTTTTATGTGTAAAATCATAAAGGGTACCATCAACGTTTTCTGTGTAAAATGATAAGGGGTACCATCAGCGTTTTATGTGTAAAATCATAAGGGGTACCATCAGCGTTTTATGTGTAGAACCATAAGGGGTACCATCAGCGTTTTCTGTGTAAAATCATAAGGGGTAACATCAGCGTTTTATGTGTAGAACCATAAGGGGTACCATCAACGTTTTCTGTGTAAAATCATAAGGGGTACAATCAGCGTTTTATGTGTAGAACCATAAGGGATACCATCAGTGTTTTTTGTGTAAAACCAAAAGGGGTACCATCAGCGTTTTATGTGTAGAACCATAAGGGGTACCATCAGCGATTTATGTGTAGAACCAAAAGGGGTACCATCAGCGATTTATGTGTAGAACCATAAGGGGTACCATCAGCGTTTTATGTGTAAAACCAAAAGGGGTACCATCAGCGTTCTATGTGTAGAACCATAAGGGATACCATCAGTGTTTTTTGTGTAAAATCATAAGGGGTACCATCAGCGTTTTATGTGTAAATTCATAAAGGGTACCTTTCAGCTTTTTATGTGTAAAATCATAAAGGGTATCATCAGCGTTTTATGTGTAAACTCATAAGGGGTATCATCAGCGTTTTATGTGTAAATTCATAAAGGGTACCATCAGCTTTTTATGTGTAAAATCATAAGGGGTACCATCAGCGTTTTATGTGTAAAACCAAAAGGGGTACCATCAGCGATTTATGTGTAGAACCATAAGGGGTACCATCAGCGTTTTATGTGTAAAACCAAAAGGGGTACCATCAGCGTTCTATGTGTAGAACCATAAGGGATACCATCAGTGTTTTTTGTGTAAAATCATAAGGGGTACCATCAGCGTTTTATGTGTAAATTCATAAAGGGTACCTTTCAGCTTTTTATGTGTAAAATCATAAAGGGTATCATCAGCGTTTTATGTGTAAACTCATAAGGGGTATCATCAGCGTTTTATGTGTAAATTCATAAAGGGTACCATCAGCTTTTTATGTGTAAAATCATAAGGGGTACCATCAGCGTTTTATGTGTAGAACAAATAAAGGGTACCATCAGCGTTTTATGTGTAAACTCATAAGGGGTGCCATCAGCGTTTTATGTGTAAAACTAACAATGGGTGCCATTAGCGTTTTATGTGTAAATTCATAAAGGGTACCATCAGCTTTTTATGTGTAAAATCATAAGGGGTACCATCAGCGTTTTACGTGTAAAATCATAAGGGGTACCATCAGCGTTTTTTGTGTAAAACCAATAATGGGTACCATCAGCGTTTTTTGTGTGAAATCATAAAGGGTACCAGCAGCGTTATATGTGTAGAATCATAAGGGGTACCATCAGCGTTTTATGTGTAAAATCATAAGGGGTACCATCAGCGTTTTATGTGTAAAATCATAAGGGGTACCATCAGCGTTTTTTGTGTAGAACCATAAGGGGTACCATCAGCGTTTTCTGTGTAAAATCATAAGGGGTACCATCAGCGTTTTATGTGTAGAACCAAAAGGGGTACCATCAACGTTTTCTGTGTAAAATCATAAGGGGTACAATCAGCGTTTTATGTGTAGAACCATAAGGGGTACCATCAGCGTTTTAAGTGTAAAATCATAAAGGGTACCATCAGCGTTTTCTGTGTAGAACCATAAGGGGTACCATCAGCGTTTTCTGTGTAAAATCATAAAGGGTACCATCAGCGTTTTATGCGTAGAACCATAAGGGGTACCATCAGCGTTTTCTGTGTAAAATCATAAAGGGTACCATCAGCGTTTTATGTGTAGAACCATAAAGGGTACCATCAACGATTTCTGTGTAAAATCATAAGGGGTACCATCAGCGTTTTATGTGTAGAACCATAAGGGGTACCATCAGTGTTTTATGTGTAAAATCATGAAGGGTACCATCAGCGTTTTAAGTGTAAAATCATAAGGGGTACCATCAGTGTTTTTTGTGTAGAACCAAAAGGGGTACCATCAGCGTTTTTTGTGTAAAACCATAAGGGGTACCATCAGCGTTTTATGTGTAAAACCATAAGGGGTACCATCAGCGTTGTATGTGTAAAATCATGAAGGGTACCTTCAGCGTTTTAAGTGTAAAACCATAAGGGGTACCATCAGCGTTTTATGTGTAAAACCATAAGTGGTACCATCAGCGTTTTAAGTGTAAAATCATAAGGGGTACCATCAGCGTTTTATGTGCAGAACCAAAAGGGGTACCATCAGTGCTTTACGTTTAAAACCATAAGGGGTACCATCAGCGTTTTATGTGTAGAACCAAAAGGGGTACCATCAGCATTTTATGTGTAGAACCAAAAGGGGTACCATCAGCGTTTTAAGTGTAGAACCATAAGGGGTACCATCAGCGTTTTATGTGTAGAACCATAAGGGGTACCATCAGCGTTTTATGTGTAGAACCAAAAGGGGTACCATCAGCGTTTTTTTTGTGTAGAACCAAAAGGGGTACCATCAGCGTTTTATGTGTAGAACCAAAAGGGGTACCATCAGCGTTTTATGTGTAGAACCAAAAGGGGTACCATCAGCGTTTTATGTGTAGAACCAAAAGGGGTACCATCAGCGTTTTAAGTGTAGAACCATAAGGGGTACCATCAGCGTTTTATGTGTAGAACCATAAGGGGTACCATCAGCGTTTTATGTGTAGAACCAAAAGGGGTACCATCAGCGTTTTATGTGTAAAATCATAAGGGGTACCATCAGCGTTTTTTGTGTAAAACCATAAGGGGTACCATCAGCGTTTTATATGTAAAATCATAAGGGGTACCATCAGCGTTTTTTGTGTAAAATCATAAGGGGTACCATCAGCGTTTTATGTGTAAAATCTTAAGGGGTACCATCAGCGTTGTATGTGTAATATCATAAGGGGTACCATCAGCGTTTTACGTGTAAAATCATAAGGGGTACCATCAGCGTTTTATGTGTAAAATCATAAAGGGTACCATCAACGTTTTCTGTGTAAAATGATAAGGGGTACCATCAGCGTTTTATGTGTAAAATCATAAGGGGTACCATCAGCGTTTTATGTGTAGAACCATAAGGGGTACCATCAGCGTTTTCTGTGTAAAATCATAAGGGGTACCATCAGCGTTTTATGTGTAGAACCATAAGGGGTACCATCAACGTTTTCTGTGTAAAATCATAAGGGGTACAATCAGCGTTTTATGTGTAGAACCATAAGGGATACCATCAGTGTTTTTTGTGTAAAACCAAAAGGGGTACCATCAGCGTTTTATGTGTAGAACCATAAGGGGTACCATCAGCGATTTATGTGTAGAACCAAAAGGGGTACCATCAGCAATTTATGTGTAGAACCATAAGGGGTACCATCAGCGTTTTATGTGTAAAACCAAAAGGGGTACCATCAGCGTTCTATGTGTAGAACCATAAGGGATACCATCAGTGTTTTTTGTGTAAAATCATAAGGGGTACCATCAGCGTTTTATGTGTAAATTCATAAAGGGTACCTTTCAGCTTTTTATGTGTAAAATCATAAAGGGTATCATCAGCGTTTTATGTGTAAACTCATAAGGGGTATCATCAGCGTTTTATGTGTAAATTCATAAAGGGTACCATCAGCTTTTTATGTGTAAAATCATAAGGGGTACCATCAGCGTTTTATGTGTAAAATCATAAGGGGTACCATCAGCGTTTTTTGTGTAAAACCAATAATGGGTACCATCAGCGTTTTTTGTGTAAAATCATAAAGGGTACCATCAGCGTTTTATGTGTAAAACCATAAGTGGTACCATCAGCTTTTTATGTGTAAAATCATAAGGGGTACCATCAGCGTTTTATGTGTAAAATCATAAGGGGTACCATCAGCGTTTTTTGTGTAAAACCAATAATGGGTACCATCAGCGTTTTTTGTGTAAAATCATAAAGGGTACCATCAGCGTTTTATGTGTAAAACCATAAGGGGTACCATCAGCGTTTTCTGTGTAAAATCATAAGGGGTACCATCAGCGTTTTATGTGTAGAACCAAAAGGGGTACCATCAACGTTTTCTGTGTAAAATCATAAGGGGTACAATCAGCGTTTTATGTGTAGAACCATAAGGGGTACCATCAGCGTTTTAAGTGTAAAATCATAAAGGGTACCATCAGCGTTTTCTGTGTAGAACCATAAGGGGTACCATCAGCGTTTTCTGTGTAAAATCATAAAGGGTACCATCAGCGTTTTATGTGTAGAACCATAAGGGGTACCATCAGCGTTTTCTGTGTAAAATCATAAAGGGTACCATCAGCGTTTTATGTGTAGAACCATAAAGGGTACCATCAACGATTTCTGTGTAAAATCATAAGGGGTACCATCAGCGTTTTATGTGTAGAACCATAAGGGGTACCATCAGTGTTTTATGTGTAAAATCATGAAGGGTACCATCAGCGTTTTAAGTGTAAAATCATAAGGGGTACCATCAGTGTTTTTTGTGTAGAACCAAAAGGGGTACCATCAGCGTTTTTTGTGTAAAACCATAAGGGGTACCATCAGCGTTTTATGTGTAAAACCATAAGGGGTACCATCAGCGTTGTATGTGTAAAATCATGAAGGGTACCTTCAGCGTTTTAAGTGTAAAACCATAAGGGGTACCATCAGCGTTTTATGTGTAAAACCATAAGTGGTACCATCAGCGTTTTAAGTGTAAAATCATAAGGGGTACCATCAGCGTTTTATGTGCAGAACCAAAAGGGGTACCATCAGTGCTTTACGTTTAAAACCATAAGGGGTACCATCAGCGTTTTATGTGTAGAACCAAAAGGGGTACCATCAGCATTTTATGTGTAGAACCAAAAGGGGTACCATCAGCGTTTTAAGTGTAGAACCATAAGGGGTACCATCAGCGTTTTATGTGTAGAACCATAAGGGGTACCATCAGCGTTTTATGTGTAGAACCAAAAGGGGTACCATCAGCGTTTTTTTTGTGTAGAACCAAAAGGGGTACCATCAGCGTTTTATGTGTAGAACCAAAAGGGGTACCATCAGCGTTTTATGTGTAGAACCAAAAGGGGTACCATCAGCGTTTTATGTGTAGAACCAAAAGGGGTACCATCAGCGTTTTAAGTGTAGAACCATAAGGGGTACCATCAGCGTTTTATGTGTAGAGCCATAAGGGGTACCATCAGCGTTTTATGTGTAGAACCAAAAGGGGTACCATCAGCGTTTTATGTGTAAAATCATAAGGGGTACCATCAGCGTTTTTTGTGTAAAACCATAAGGGGTACCATCAGCGTTTTATATGTAAAATCATAAGGGGTACCATCAGCGTTTTTTGTGTAAAATCATAAGGGGTACCATCAGCGTTTTATGTGTAAAATCTTAAGGGGTACCATCAGCGTTGTATGTGTAATATCATAAGGGGTACCATCAGCGTTTTACGTGTAAAATCATAAGGGGTACCATCAGCGTTTTATGTGTAAAATCATAAAGGGTACCATCAACGTTTTCTGTGTAAAATGATAAGGGGTACCATCAGCGTTTTATGTGTAAAATCATAAGGGGTACCATCAGCGTTTTATGTGTAGAACCATAAGGGGTACCATCAGCGTTTTCTGTGTAAAATCATAAGGGGTACCATCAGCGTTTTATGTGTAGAACCATAAGGGGTACCATCAACGTTTTCTGTGTAAAATCATAAGGGGTACAATCAGCGTTTTATGTGTAGAACCATAAGGGATACCATCAGTGTTTTTTGTGTAAAACCAAAAGGGGTACCATCAGCGTTTTATGTGTAGAACCATAAGGGGTACCATCAGCGATTTATGTGTAGAACCAAAAGGGGTACCATCAGCAATTTATGTGTAGAACCATAAGGGGTACCATCAGCGTTTTATGTGTAAAACCAAAAGGGGTACCATCAGCGTTCTATGTGTAGAACCATAAGGGATACCATCAGTGTTTTTTGTGTAAAATCATAAGGGGTACCATCAGCGTTTTATGTGTAAATTCATAAAGGGTACCTTTCAGCTTTTTATGTGTAAAATCATAAAGGGTATCATCAGCGTTTTATGTGTAAACTCATAAGGGGTATCATCAGCGTTTTATGTGTAAATTCATAAAGGGTACCATCAGCTTTTTATGTGTAAAATCATAAGGGGTACCATCAGCGTTTTATGTGTAAAACCAAAAGGGGTACCATCAGCGATTTATGTGTAGAACCATAAGGGGTACCATCAGCGTTTTATGTGTAAAACCAAAAGGGGTACCATCAGCGTTCTATGTGTAGAACCATAAGGGATACCATCAGTGTTTTTTGTGTAAAATCATAAGGGGTACCATCAGCGTTTTATGTGTAAATTCATAAAGGGTACCTTTCAGCTTTTTATGTGTAAAATCATAAAGGGTATCATCAGCGTTTTATGTGTAAACTCATAAGGGGTATCATCAGCGTTTTATGTGTAAATTCATAAAGGGTACCATCAGCTTTTTATGTGTAAAATCATAAGGGGTGCCATCAGCGTTTTATGTGTAAAACTAACAATGGGTGCCATTAGCGTTTTATGTGTAAATTCATAAAGGGTACCATCAGCTTTTTATGTGTAAAATCATAAGGGGTACCATCAGCGTTTTACGTGTAAAATCATAAGGGGTACCATCAGCGTTTTTTGTGTAAAACCAATAATGGGTACCATCAGCGTTTTTTGTGTAAAATCATAAAGGGTACCAGCAGCGTTATATGTGTAGAATCATAAGGGGTACCATCAGCGTTTTATGTGTAAAATCATAAGGGGTACCATCAGCGTTTTATGTGTAAAATCATAAGGGGTACCATCAGCGTTTTTTGTGTAAAATCATAAGGGGTACCATCAGCGTTTTATGTGTAAAATCTTAAGGGGTACCGTCTCGGTTACGGATGTAACCCTCGTTCCCTGAGGAGGGAACGGAGACGTAACGTTAGTGACTAACGAATGGGGGTTTCGCTTAGAAGCCTATCAACTTCGAGTTTTGAGAAAACGCCCAATGGCGTGCCAATGCCATGGGGCATGCGGAATTTGCATACGTAGCTCCGCCTCACTGCGTGAGTATATAAGGAAGTACGAGGCAATATCGCATTATGTTACCTGCTTGAGGAGCCAAGACTGAACTCCTGCGTTCCAGGCAACACAGCTGATGTGGCAAGGGGACGTTACGTCTCCGTTCCCTCCTCAGGGAACGAGGGTTACATCCGTAACCGAGACGTTCCCCTTCGTTCAGTCACTACGACGTAACGTTAGTGACTAACGAATGGGGGTCCCAATATAATCCCGCCACTCAGCTGTCTTCCAGCGCCCTGCGTAAGTGTGAGTACCCTGTCGTAAGACTAGTACGGACGAAGGACTCCCACTTAACACAGGATTACCAAGGTACACTGGGAAGCATATCCCAGTGAGGGAATGCCAAGATGCCTACCCGTGGGGAGGACTTAAGAGACACATATGACCCGGAGAGGGTTGCATATGGGAGATCTCTAGGGTACCAGCCGAAGGTGGATTTTTAACCCTAGGGGTGGCGGGGACACGCCAAGGGAAGAAACCCGCTCACTGCGGAGACTTACGGTGAAATACACATGTGGGGGTCGCCAGAGGGAACCATGCACATGGGGCACCTGGCCGGACATGAGGGTCTGGGCTCGAGAGGGCAGACTGAACTGATGTCGGCGTCGACAGTGCTGGAGGAGCTCAGGGCTCTCGGGGAACTCACCTGAGGAAATATCGCACGTATCCAGTCCGTGGAGTGGAGTGGCGAGCAAGCGAAGACACCTGAACCTGGTCCTTACCGGCCCCTCGGGGGAGCGAGTACATAGTCAGACACTGGCTCCACTCGGAGATTATAGAATCTGGCGAATGTGTTGGGTGTCGCCCAGCCTGCAGCTCTGCAGATGTCTGCTAGCGAGGCGCCATGCGCTAGAGCCCAAGAGGAAGCCACACTCCGGGTGGAGTGTGCCCTCACACCAAGGGGACATGGTCGGCCTTGCTGCTGGTAAGCCAAAGCAATGGTGTCCACTATCCAGTGAGACAGCCTTTGCTTTGAGAGAGCACTTCCCTTCCGCTCTCCACCATAACAGACAAAGAGCTGGTCTGAGGTCCTGAAACACTGCGTCATGTCTACGTAGGCGCGGAGAGCGCGTACTGGACAGAGCAATGCCAAGGCTGGGTCTGCCTCCTCCAAAGGCAGCGCTTGCAGGTTCACCACCTGGTCCTTGAACGGAGTGGTGGGAACCTTGGGCACATATCCAGGCCGGGGTCTCAGGATCACGTGAGAGTTAGCCGGCCCGAACTCCAGGCACGCTTCGTCAACCGAAAATGCCTGCAGGTCCCCGACCCTCTTGACTGAGGCCAATGCGGTCAGCAGAGCCGTCTTCATAGACAGAAACTTAATATCGACCGACCGCAAAGGCTCAAAGGGAGGTCTCTGCAGAGCAGTTAACACTACTGCGAGGTCCCAAGAGGGTACGAGAGGAGAGCGAGGAGGATTCAGTCTCCTAGCTCCCCTCAGGAACCTGATGACCAGGTCGTGCTGACTTACCTTTTTGTTCTCCAAGAGATCGTGGTGGGCAGATATTGCGGCCACATATACCTTGAGGGTGGAGGGAGACAGCCTTCGCTCCAGCCCCTCTTGGAGAAACTCAAGCACGGACCCGATCGGACATTTCCAGGGGTCTTCTTGGCGGGAAGAGCACCAGGTGACGAAGAGGTTCCACTTCAACGCATAGGCATGCCGAGTGGACTCTGCCCTAGCGGAAGTGATGGTGGCGACCACCGTAGGTGGTAGGCCACTCAAACCTGCCGGGTCCCGTCTAGGAGCCACACGTGGAGGTTCCAAAGGTCGGGACGCGGGTGCCAATGGGTGCCCCGTCTCTGAGTAAGGAGGTCCGGTCTCAGAGGAATAGGCCAGGGAGGGGCTGTCGCAAGGAGAATGAGTTCGGAGAACCAGGTCCGGCCGTGCCAGTACGGGGCGACCAAAAGGACCTGCTCCTTGTCCTCCCTGATCTTGCACAGAAGCTGTGCGAGTAGGCTCACTGGGGGAAACGCATATTTGCGTAGGCCCCGCGGCCAGCTGTGCGCCAGTGCATCCGTGCCGAGCGTGCCCTCGGTCAGGGAATAATACAGGCTGCAGTGGGAAGAGTCGTGGGAGGCAAACAGGTCTACCTGTGCGTCGCCGAACTGTTCCCAAATCAGCTGAACCGTCCGGGGATGGAGTCTCCATTCTCCCGGGAGAGGCTGAAACCGCGAGAGCTCGTCGGCTGCGTGGTTCAGGACTCCCGGAATATGGACAGCACGAAGGGACCTCAGGCGCTTCTGACTCCATAAGACGAGATGGCGGGCAAGTTGAGACATGCGGCGGGAGCGTAGACCGCCATGGTGGTTGATGTAGGTTACTACGGCCGTGTTGTCTGACCGGACAAGCACATGTTGACCCTTCAGCAACGCTCGGAAGCGGTGCAGGGCGAACCGTACTGCCAGCAACTCGAGGCAATTGACATGCAGGAGGCGCTGGGGTCCTGTCCAGGAGCCCGCGGCTGCTTGTCCATTGCACATGGCACCCCAGCCCGTGGCAGAAGCATCCGTCGATACGACAACATGCCTGGAAACTCGTTCTAAGGGCACACCGGCCCGTAGAAAGCTGAGGTTCGACCACGGGGTGAGTGTCTGTAAGCAGGCCCGAGTCACTTGGATCCGGAGCGTGCCAGACTGCCATGCCCATCTCGGGACTCGATCGCGAAGCCAGTGCTGAAGCGGTCTCATATGAAGCAATCCGAGCGGCGTTACCGCGGCTGCAGATGCCATATGCCCCAGGAGCCTCTGAAAAAGTTTCAGTGGAACCGCATTCTTGCTCTCGATTTGTCGGAGGCAAGTCAGCAGAGACTGCGCGCGCTCGCTCGAAGGCTGCGCGTACATGGCGACCGAATCGACCTCCATACCGAGAAAAGAGATCCTCTGCACGGGGCAAAGTTTGCTCTTCTCCCAGTTGACCCGAAGGCCCAGACGGGTTAAGTGGTGGAGAACCAGATCTCTGTGTCCGCAAACCTGCTCTCGAGAGTGGCCTAGTATGAGCCAGTCGTCGAGGTAGTTCAGGATGCGGACCCCGTGCTGCCAAAGGGGCGCAAGGGCTGCCTCGGCGATCTTCGTGAAGACGCGAGGGGACAGAGATAACCCGAATGGGAGAACTGCGTACTGGTATGCCCGCCCCTCGAAAGCAAACCGTAGGAACGGTCTGTGTCGAGGAAGGATGGAGACATGGAAGTAGGCGTCCTTCAGGTCAATCGCTGCAAACCAATCGTACGGACGAACGCATTCGAAAAGGCGTTTCGCAGTCAACATCTCGAACGGAAGCCGGTGAAGGGATCGGTTCAAGATGCGAAGGTCCAGGATTGGCCGTAACCCACCGGTTTTCTTGGGTACAATGAAGTAGGGGCTGTAGAACCCCGACCTCATTTCGGCTGGAGGGACAGGCTCGATCGCACCCTTCGCCAGTAGAGTGGCAATCTCCGCACGCATGACGGGGGCATGGGCCCCGGTCATGGTATAGCGGACTCCCCTGTAACGGGGAGGAGCCTGCGCGAACTGAATCGCGTAGCCGAGCCTGATGGTCCGGGCAGCCCAGCGGGACAGCCCCGGAAGCTGAAGCCAGGCTTCCAGAGACTGCACCAACGGGGTCATCCGGACGACAGACGTACCCTGGGTGGGGCAGCGAGGCAGCGTTACCGGCGCGGACAGGGGAGGCTGTTGGGCGTCCCCGGGTCGGAGCACGGTTAACGGCTGCGCCCTGACAGAGGAGACCAGGGAAGGACTCGCGTTCCACTGGGGTCTGCTCTGCCAGGGGGCTGGCGACAGAGAGGGATGCGAGTGGCGAGACCCGAGGGTGGCGCGCACTGTCATCACCGGTCTCTGGGTGCTCAGAGACAGGAACATGAGTTCTTCCCAAGCGCTGCTAGCCCGGGGGCCAGCAGCGGAAGGATTTTCCCCCGGCCCTCCACCGGGGGAAGGAGAGGCCCTGCGACCATCCCCTGGGAAGAACTGGAACCCATCTCTGAGTTGTCCACCTCCATCCTGGCGTTTAACCAGTCTGGGGAGCGGACTGGGCGACATCCTCAACCACCTCCACGGCGCGGCCCAGGTGAAGGCTGCTGCTGGGGCCGGGCGGGAAGAGGGAGGGCGCCCTCGGCGGCGAGCGGACTGAGGCGACTGGGCCGGCGGCTGGTGCAGCAGCTGGCCGCCGGGGCAGTACGTGTTGCAGCCTCAGTCTGCTCTGGGGCGGCCGAGAACTGTTGGGCGCAGTTCTCAGCCGCGCCGCCGAAGAGGCCAGCCTGGGATATGGGTGAGTTGAGGAGGCGGGCCCGCTCAACGTCCTCCACATCACCAGGTAAGGCCTGGTGTTCTCCCGGACCACAGCTGTGGACATCGCCCGACCCAGGGAGCGTGTGGCCACCTTCACCGCCCGGGGGCGGGGTCAGTTGCGGCACGCAGCTCAATGAAGAGCCCTGGGTCGGCTCCACCCTTGTGCATGTGCAAAGGGGCGGCGGCCTGCCCGTAGCACTGCGGGACCACGCCACCGAAGTAGACGAGCCCACAGGCTTTGGGGGGGGTGCTTAGGACAGCCACACCACGCCACGTCAAAGCCCTCTGTGGACACCGTAGTGCGCAACAGAGAGTTCAACAGTGGGGGGGGGAGGGGGCCCCAGTGTACCCTAGGCCGCGGCCCCATCAAGGGCAGAGAAGGCGGAGGAGGCCACCAAACGGTCGCGAGAAGCACGGGGACTTCCGGGACCGCGTGATCTCCTCATGCACCCCGGGAGCGAAAGGTATTGGGGGCGGGGCCCAACAGCTGTCGGGTGCCGCCCCCAAAAACCAATCGCGCAACCACGAGCACCCACGACTGGGCGGAGTTCCACACCAGCGCGAGACTCGCGGCTGCCCGAGATAACATGGCTGTCAACTTTAGGTCAGATCAGGCAGTGCTGACACACCCGGAGGCGGAGCACAACCTAATCGTCATCCCCAAAGGACTCCAGCCCACCTTGGGATGCGGCGATCGACATCTCACTGCTATCCGGAGCGTGAACTGAACGAACGGGGCGTCAGAGACGGGCCGTAGATTCAATCCAACACTCGCGGAAGCGATGTATAAGAGGGGGGTGTGGCCCGAGGAATGAACGTCGGGGTTCTTAATACCACAGCACCGCCCTCAGGTCACCCTGGCCACCAGCCAAAGTACCATCTCACTCGGGGACGGTAGATTGGGGTGTGGCAGAGGGGACTCTCTCTCCTCACGGAGATCATTGAGTCTCGACCGTGACATCGCGATGGTCACGCCCCCGTAATGGAAACGTGACACATCCGCAAACACTGCCCGTGCGCGCTGAAGCCCAAACACGCTCGAGCAGTGAATGCGTCCTCAGACAGCAGCGGAAAATCGATCGCACCCGGAAGTGCACGGGCGAGCCGTCTTGAAAAAGACGTGCCACGCGCAAGCTCTTTTTGTGAGAGGAAAACCTTGCAGTCGATGCCGAAGCGCCCAGGGAAACACACACCAGCTGTCAGGCGGACCACTGCACAGATCAGCAGGCAGGAAGTATGCGATCACTGGAACGCGCCGTCACACCAACACCGACTGGAAAGCTGCTCGTCTCGAAGAAGCTGACAGAGTCTCAGAAGGCTGTAGGAGTGAAGAGGTAGGTACTCTTGGCTCCGAAAGCAGAAACATAATGCGATATTGCCTCGTACTTCCTTATATACTCACGCAGTGAGGCGGAGCTACGTATGCAAATTCCGCATGCCCCATGGCATTGGCACGCCATTGGGCGTTTTCTCAAAACTCGAAGTTGATAGGCTTCTAAGCGAAACCCCCATTCGTTAGTCACTAACGTTACGTCGTAGTGACTGAACGAAGGGGAACATCAGCGTTGTATGTGTAATATCATAAGGGGTTCCATCAGCGTTTTTGGTGTAAAATCATAAGGGGTACCATCAGCGTTTTATGTGTAGAACCAAAAGGGGTACCATCAGCGTTTTATGTGTAGAACCATAAGGGATACCATCAGCGATTTATGTGTAGAACTATAATCAGTACCATCAGCGATTTATCTGTAGAACCATAAGGGGTACCATCAGCGTTTTATGTGTAAAACCAAAAGGGGTACCATCAGCGTTTTATGTGTAAAATCATGAGGGGTTCCATCAGCGTTTTATGTGTAAAACCAATAATGGGTACCATCAGTGTTTTTTTGTATAGAACCAGAAGGGGTACCATAAGTGTTTTTTGTGTAGAACCAATAATGGGTACCATCAGCCTTTTATGTGTAAAACTAACAATGGGTGCCATCAGTGTTTTATGTGTAAATTCATAAAGGGTACCATCAGCTTTTTATGTGTAAAATCATAAGGGGTACCATCAGCGTTTTTTGTGTAAAACCAATAATGGGTACCATCAGCGTTTTTTGTGTAAAATCATAAAGGGTACCAGCAGCGTTATATGTGTAAAATCATAAGGGGTACCATCAGCGTTTTATGTGTAAAACCATAAGGGGTACCATCAGCGTTTTATATGTAAAATTATAAGGGGTACCATCAGCGTTTTATGTGTAAAACTAATAATGGGTACCATCAGCGTTTTATGTGTAAAATCATAAGGGGTACCATCAGCGTTTTATGTGTAAAATCATAAAGGGTACCATCAACGTTTTCTGTGTAAAATCATAAGGGGTACCATAAGCGTTTTATGTGTAAAATCATAAGTGGTACCATCAGCGTTTTATGTGTAGAACCATAAGGGGTACCATCAGCGTTTTCTGTGTAAAATCATAAGGGGTACCATCAGCGTTTTATGTGTAGAACCAAAAGGGGTACCATCAGCGTTTTCTGTGTAAAATCATAAGGGGTACAATCAGCGTTTTATGTGTAGAACCATAAGGGGTACCATCAGCGTTTTAAGTGTAAAATCATAAAGGGTACCATCAGCGTTTTATGTGTAGAACCATAAGGGGTACCATCAGCGTTTTCTGTGTAAAATCATAAAGGGTACCATCAGCGTTTTATGTGTAGAACCATAAGGGGTACCATCAGCGTTTTCTGTGTAAAATCATAAAGGGTACCATCAGCGTTTTATGTGTAGAACCATAAAGGGTACCATCAACGATTTCTGTGTAAAATCATAAGGGGTACCATCAGCGTTTTATGTGTAGAACCATAAGGGGTACCATCAGTGTTTTATGTGTAAAATCATGAAGGGTACCATCAGCGTTTTAAGTGTAAAATCATAAGGGGTACCATCAGTGTTTTTTGTGTAGAACCAAAAGGGGTACCATCAGCGTTTTTTGTGTAAAACCATAAGGGGTACCATCAGCGTTTTATGTGTAAAACCATAAGGGGTACCATCAGCGTTGTATGTGTAAAATCATGAAGGGTACCTTCAGCGTTTTAAGTGTAAAACCATAAGGGGTACCAACAGCGTTTTATGTGTAAAACCATAAGTGGTACCATCAGCGTTTTAAGTGTAAAATCATAAGGGGTACCATCAGCGTTTTAAGTGCAGAACCAAAAGGGGTACCTTCAGTGCTTTACATTTAAAACCATAAGGGGTACCATCAGCGTTTTATGTGTAGAACCAAAAGGGGTACCATCAGCATTTTATGTGTAGAACCAAAAGGGGTACCATCAGCGTTTTAAGTGTAGAACCATAAGGGGTACCATCAGCGTTTTATGTGTAGAACCATAAGGGGTACCATCAGCGTTTTATGTGTAGAACCAAAAGGGGTACCATCAGCGTTTTTTTTGTGTAGAACCAAAAGGGGTACCAACAGCATTTTATGTGTAAACTCATAAGGGGTGCCATCAGCGTTTTATGTGTAAATTCATAAAGGGTACCATCAGCTTTTTATGTGTAAAATCATAAGGGGTACCATCAGCGTTTTATGTGTAAAATCATAAGGGGTACCATCAGAGTTTTTTGTGTAAAACCAATAATGGGTACCATCAGCGTTTTTTGTGTAAAATCATAAAGGGTACCATCAGCGTTTTATGTGTAAAACCATAAGTGGTACCATCAGCGTTTTATGTGTAAAATCATGAAGGGTACCATCAGCGTTTTATGTGTAAAATCATAAGGGGTACCATCAGCGTTTTATGTGTAGAACCATAAGGGGTACCATCAGCGTTTTATGTGTAAAAACAAAAGGGGTACCATCAGCGATTTATGTGTAGAACCATAAGGGGTACCATCAGCGTTTTATGTGTAAAACCAAAAGGGGTACCATCAGCGTTTTATGTGTAAAATCATGAGGGGTTCCATCAGCGTTTTATGTGTAAAACCAATAATGGGTACCATCAGCGTTTTATGTGTAAAATCATGAGGGGTACCATCAGCGTTTTATGTGTAAAACTAACAATGGGTGCCATCAGCGTTTTATGTGTAAATTCATAAAGGGTACCATCAACGATTTCTGTGTAAAATCATAAGGGGTACCATCAGCGTTTTATGTGTAGAACCATAAGGGGTACCATCAGTGTTTTATGTGTAAAATCATGAAGGGTACCATCAGCGTTTTAAGTGTAAAATCATAAGGGGTACCATCAGTGTTTTTTGTGTAGAACCAAAAGGGGTACCATCAGCGTTTTTTGTGTAAAACCATAAGGGGTACCATCAGCGTTTTATGTGTAAAACCATAAGGGGTACCATCAGCGTTGTATGTGTAAAATCATGAAGGGTACCTTCAGCGTTTTAAGTGTAAAACCATAAGGGGTACCAACAGCGTTTTATGTGTAAAACCATAAGTGGTACCATCAGCGTTTTAAGTGTAAAATCATAAGGGGTACCATCAGCGTTTTAAGTGCAGAACCAAAAGGGGTACCTTCAGTGCTTTACATTTAAAACCATAAGGGGTACCATCAGCGTTTTATGTGTAGAACCAAAAGGGGTACCATCAGCATTTTATGTGTAGAACCAAAAGGGGTACCATCAGCGTTTTAAGTGTAGAACCATAAGGGGTACCATCAGCGTTTTATGTGTAGAACCATAAGGGGTACCATCAGCGTTTTATGTGTAGAACCAAAAGGGGTACCATCAGCGTTTTTTTTGTGTAGAACCAAAAGGGGTACCAACAGCGTTTTATGTGTAAACTCATAAGGGGTGCCATCAGCGTTTTATGTGTAAATTCATAAAGGGTACCATCAGCTTTTTATATGTAAAATCATAAGGGGTACCATCAGCGTTTTATGTGTAAAATCATAAGGGGTACCATCAGAGTTTTTTGTGTAAAACCAATAATGGGTACCATCAGCGTTTTTTGTGTAAAATCATAAAGGGTACCATCAGCGTTTTATGTGTAAAACCATAAGTGGTACCATCAGCGTTTTATGTGTAAAATCATGAAGGGTACCATCAGCGTTTTATGTGTAAAATCATAAGGGGTACCATCAGCGTTTTATGTGTAGAACCATAAGGGGTACCATCAGCGTTTTATGTGTAAAAACAAAAGGGGTACCATCAGCGATTTATGTGTAGAACCATAAGGGGTACCATCAGCGTTTTATGTGTAAAACCAAAAGGGGTACCATCAGCGTTTTATGTGTAAAATCATGAGGGGTTCCATCAGCGTTTTATGTGTAAAACCAATAATGGGTACCATCAGCGTTTTATGTGTAAAATCATGAGGGGTACCATCAGCGTTTTATGTATAAAACTAACAATGGGTGCCATCAGCGTTTTATGTGTAAATTCATAAAGGGTACCATCAGCTTTTTATGTGTAAAATCATAAGGGGTACCATCAGAGTTTTACGTGTAAAATCATAAGGGGTACCATCAGCGATTTTTGTGTAAAACCAATAATGGGTACCATCAGCGTTTTTTGTGTAAAATCATAAAGGGTACCAGCAGCGTTATATGTGTAAAATCATAAGGGGTTCCATCAGCGTTTTATGTGTAAAATCATAAAGGGTACCAGCAGCGTTATATGTGTAAAATCATAAGGGGTACCATCAGCGTTTTATGTGTAAAACCATAAGTGGTACCTTCAGCGTTTTATGTGTAAAATCATAAGGGGTACCATCAGCGTTTTTTTTGTAAAACCATGAGGGGTACCATCAGCTGTGTAAAATCATAAGGGGTACCATCAGCGTTTTTTTTGTAAAACCATGAGGGGTACCATCAGCTGTGTAAAATCATAAGGGGTACCATCAGCGTTTTTTTTGTAAAACCATGAGGGGTACCATCAGCTGTGTAAAATCATAAGGGGTACTGTTACGTGTTTAAAAGATGTTTAAAAGGGATGACGCAACATTTATGTGAGATGTGACTGTTGAGGGGTGCAGGTAGAAAAACATCCAACAACCTGAATAAATGACATTAAAGTAATTTATTCCCAGGAAAACAATACCACAAAAATCACCATAATGAAAAGTAACAGAACACGAAAGAATCAAGAATAACAAGAGTCGCCCAAATCAATGAAATAATCAAAATAAAACCCAATGATTACTAACCCAACCTCTAATACTAACTAACAAAGAAAAATGTAGAAACCAAACCGAAATCTTCAGCGTATGCGACGCTATAAATAAACTACACTAACTACCAAACAAAATTACAACTGAGGGCGATCTCTCTTTCTAACTAAATAACATTAGAGAAAACTAACAATCTAACTGGAAGTAAATAGACAAATAACTAACACAAAACAAAGAAATCCGACCTCCACTGACGAGTTATTTCACCATGAGACTCATACGCGTGTAACGCTCTGATCTCAAACACCTGCCGGCAATACAATTATCGCAAGCACTCTCAAACGTGACGAGTCTAACTCCAACATAGCAACGAACAAACTCCAAGATAGAGTTAACAAGGACAGATTAAGCAAAGGCTTCTCATAACAGTTAGGATACTTTGACAGTCACAAATATGACTAAAGCAGAGACTTCTCATAACAATTAGAATACTTTGACAGTCACAAATATGACTAAAGCAGAGACTTCTCATAACAATTAGAATACTTTGACAGTCACAAATATGACTAAAGCAGAGACTTCTCATAACAATTAGAATACTTTGACAGTCACAAATATGACTAAAGGAGAGACAGCAATGAGTGAGAGTTCGCGTTGATCTGCTCACTGGCCATCCATGGGAAACGAGGCCTCTTATCCTGCAGGCACGTCCGCCGATTGGCCGAACGTCAATCGTTACGTATGACGTAGTGACGTCAATAATGTTCGTCCGTAGTGAGGATTCCCTAAAGAAATTAAGAAAACAGACAAAAAGTGGAAGAGAAACAAACACCCTCCAAAACATGTTAATGAAAACACATGGAATGTAACAGGTACCATCAGCGTTTTATGTGTAAAATCATAAAGGGTACCATCAACGTTTTCTGTGTAAAATCATAAGGGTACCATCAGCGTTTTATGTGTAGAACCAAAAGGGGTACCATCAGCGTTTTATGTGTAAAATCATAAGGGGTATCATCAGCGTTTTTTGTGTAAAACCATAAGGGGTACCATCAGCGTTTTATGTGTAAAACCATAAGGGGTACCATCAGCGTTTTATGTGCAAAATCATAAGTGGTACCATCAGCGTTTTTTGTGTAAAATCATAAGGGGTACCATCAGCGTTTTTTGTGTAAAATCATAAGGGGTACCATCAGCGTTTTTTGTGTAAAACCATAAGGGGTACCATCAGCGTTTTCTGTGTAAAATCATAAGGGGTACCATCAGCGTTTTTTGTGTAAAACCATAAGGGGTACCATCAGCGTTTTCTGTGTAAAATCATAAGGGGTACCATCAGCGTTTTTTGTGTAAAACCATAAGGGGTACCATCAGCGTTTTCTGTGTAAAACCATAAGGGGTACCATCAGCGTTTTATGTGCAAAATCATAAGTGGTACCATCAGTGTTTTTTGTGTAGAACCAGAAGGGGTACCATAAGTGTTTTTTGTGTAGAACCAATAATGGATACCATCAGCGTTTTATGTGTAAAATCATAAGTGGTACCATCAGCGTTTTTTGTGTAAAATCATAAGGGGTACCATCAGCGTTTTTTGTGTAAAATCATAAGGGGTACCATCAGCGTTTTTTGTGTAAAACCATAAGGGGTACCATCAGCGTTTTCTGTGTAAAATCATAAGGGGTACCATCAGCGTTTTTTGTGTAAAACCATAAGGGGTACCATCAGCGTTTTCTGTGTAAAATCATAAGGGGTACCATCAGCGTTTTTTGTGTAAAACCATAAGGGGTACCATCAGCGTTTTCTGTGTAAAACCATAAGGGGTACCATCAGCGTTTTATGTGCAAAATCATAAGTGGTACCATCAGTGTTTTTTGTGTAGAACCAGAAGGGGTACCATAAGTGTTTTTTGTGTAGAACCAATAATGGGTACCATCAGCGTTTTATGTGTAAAATCATAAGTGGTACCAGCAGCGTTTTATGTGTAAAGCCAAAAGGGGTACCATCAGCGTTTTATGTGTAGATCCATAAGGGATACCATCAGTGGTTTTTTTGTAAAATCAAAAGGGGTACCATCAGCGTTTTATGTGTAGAACCATAAGGGGTACCATCAGCGTTTTATGTGTAAAACCAAATGGGGTACCATCAGCGATTTATGTGTAGAACCATAAGGGGTACCATCAGCGTTTTATGTGTACAACCAAAAGGGATACCATCAGAGTTTTATGTGTAAAATCATAAGGGGTACCATCAGGGTTTTGTGTGTAAAATCATAAAGGGTACCTTTCAGCTTTTTATGTGTAAAATCAAAAAGGGTATCATCAGCGTTTTATGTGTAAATTCATAAAGGGTACCTTTCAGCTTTTTATGTGTAAAATCAAAAAGGGTATCATCAGCGTTTTATGTGTAAACTCATAAGGGGTATCATCAGCGTTTTATGTGTAAATTCATAAAGGGTACCATCAGCTTTTTATGTGTAAAATCATAAGGGGTACCATCAGCATTTTATGTGTAAATTCATAAAGGGTACCTTTCAGCTTTTTATGTGTAAAATCAAAAAGGGTATCATCAGCGTTTTATGTGTAAACTCATAAGGGGTATCATCAGCGTTTTATGTGTAAATTCATAAAGGGTACCATCAGCTTTTTATGTGTAAAATCATAAGGGGTACCATCAGCGTTTTATGTGTAAATTCATAAAGGGTACCATCAGCTTTTTATGTGTAAAATCATAAGGGGTACCATCAGCGTTTTACGTGTAAAATCATAAGGGGTACCATCAGCGTTTTTTGTGTAAAACCAATAATGGGTACCA
Organism: Gobio gobio; assembly: GCF_949357685.1. Taxonomy (NCBI): domain Eukaryota; kingdom Metazoa; phylum Chordata; class Actinopteri; order Cypriniformes; family Gobionidae; genus Gobio; species Gobio gobio. The sequence goes on along the minus strand of NC_137117.1, from coordinate 5,037,004 downwards.
TCAGCGTTTTTTGTGTAAAATCATAAAGGGTACCATCAGCGTTTTATGTTTAAAACCATAAGTGGTACCATCAGCGTTTTATGTGTAAAATCATAAGGGGTACCATCAGCGTTTTATGTGTAAAATCATAAGGGGTACCATCAGCGTTTTATGTGTAAAACCATAAGTGGTACCATCAGCGTTTTATGTGTAAAATCATAAGGGGTACCATCAGCGTTTTATGTGTAAAATCATAAGGGGTACCATCAGCGTTTTATGTGTAAAGTCATAAGGGGTACCATCAGCGTTGTATGTGTAAAATCATAAGGGGTACCATCAGCGTTTTTTGTGTAAAACCATAAGGGGTACCATCAGTGTTTTATGTGTAAAACCATAAGTGGTACCATCAGCGTTTTATGTCTAAAATCATAAGGGGTACCATCAGCGTTTTTTTTGTAAAACCATGAGGGGTACCATCAGCTGTGTAAAATCATAAGGGGTACCATCAGCGTTTTATGTGTAAAATCATAAAGGGTACCATCAACGTTTTCTGTGTAAAATCATAAGGGGTACCATCAGCGTTTTATGTGTAAAATCATAAGGGGTACCATCAGCGTTTTCTGTGTAAAATCATAAGGGGTACCATCAGCGTTTTATGTGTAGAACCAAAAGGGGTACCATCAACGTTTTCTGTGTAAAATCATAAGGGGTACAATCAGCGTTTTATGTGTAGAACCATAAGGGGTACCATCAGCGTTTTAAGTGTAAAATCATAAAAGGGTACCATCAGCGTTTTATGTGTAGAACCATAAGGGGTACCATCAGCGTTTTTTGTGTAAAATCATAAAGGGTACCATCAGCGTTTTATGTGTAGAACCATAAGGGGTACCATCAGCGTTTTTTGTGTAAAATCATAAAGGGTACCATCAGCGTTTTATGTGTAGAACCATAAGGGGTACCATCAGCGTTTTCTGTGTAAAATCATAAAGGGTACCATCAACGATTTCTGTGTAGAACCATAAAGGGTACCATCAACGTTTTCTGTGTAAAATCATGAAGGGTACCATCAGCGTTTTAAGTGTAAAATCATAAGGGGTACCATCAGCGTTTTTTGTGTAAAATCATAAGGGGTACCATCAGCGTTTTATGTGTAAATTCATAAAGGGTATCATCAGCGTTTTATGTGTAAACTCATAAGGGGTATCATCAGCGTTTTATGTGTAAATTCATAAAGGGTACCATCAGCTTTTTATGTGTAAAATCATAAGGGGTACCATCAGCGTATTATGTGTAGAACCATAAGGGGTACCATCAGTGTTTTATGTGTAAAATCATGAAGGGTACCATCAGCGTTTTAAGTGTAAAATCATAAGGGGTACCATCAGTGTTTTTTGTGTAGAACCAAAAGGGGTATCATCAGCGTTTTTTGTGTAAAACCATAAGGGGTACCATCAGTGTTTTATGTGTAAAACCATAAGTGGTACCATCAGCGTTTTATGTCTAAAATCATAAGGGGTACCATCAGCGTTTTTTTTGTAAAACCATGAGGGGTACCATCAGCTGTGTAAAATCATAAGGGGTACCATCAGCGTTTTATGTGTAAAATCATAAAGGGTACCATCAACGTTTTCTGTGTAAAATCATAAGGGGTACCATCAGCGTTTTATGTGTAAAATCATAAGGGGTACCATCAGCGTTTTCTGTGTAAAATCATAAGGGGTACCATCAGCGTTTTATGTGTAGAACCAAAAGGGGTACCATCAACGTTTTCTGTGTAAAATCATAAGGGGTACAATCAGCGTTTTATGTGTAGAACCATAAGGGGTACCATCAGCGTTTTAAGTTTAAAATCATAAAAGGGTACCATCAGCGTTTTATGTGTAGAACCATAAGGGGTACCATCAGCGTTTTTTGTGTAAAATCATAAAGGGTACCATCAGCGTTTTATGTGTAGAACCATAAGGGGTACCATCAGCGTTTTTTGTGTAAAATCATAAAGGGTACCATCAGCGTTTTATGTGTAGAACCATAAAGGGTACCATCAGCGTTTTCTGTGTAAAATCATAAAGGGTACCATCAACGATTTCTGTGTAGAACCATAAAGGGTACCATCAACGTTTTCTGTGTAAAATCATGAAGGGTACCATCAGCGTTTTAAGTGTAAAATCATAAGGGGTACCATCAGCGTTTTTTGTGTAAAATCATAAGGGGTACCATCAGCGTTTTATGTGTAAATTCATAAAGGGTATCATCAGCGTTTTATGTGTAAACTCATAAGGGGTATCATCAGCGTTTTATGTGTAAATTCATAAAGGGTACCATCAGCTTTTTATGTGTAAAATCATAAGGGGTACCATCAGCGTATTATGTGTAGAACCATAAGGGGTACCATCAGTGTTTTATGTGTAAAATCATGAAGGGTACCATCAGCGTTTTAAGTGTAAAATCATAAGGGGTACCATCAGTGTTTTTTGTGTAGAACCAAAAGGGGTATCATCAGCGTTTTTTGTGTAAAATCATAAGGGGTACCATCAGTGTTTTATGTGTAAATTCATAAAGGGTACCTTTCAGCTTTTTATGTGTAAAATCATAAAGGTTATCATCAGCGTTTTATGTGTAAACTCATAAGGGGTATCATCAGCGTTTTATGTGTAAATTCATAAAGGGTACCATCAGCTTTTTATGTGTAAAATCATAAGGGGTACCATCAGCGTTTTATGTGTAGAACCAATAATGGGTACCATCAGCGTTTTATGTGTAAACTCATAAGGGGTGCCATCAGCGTTTTATGTGTAAATTCATAAAGGGTACCATCAGCTTTTTATGTGTAAAATCATAAGGGGTACCATCAGCGTTTTATGTGTAAAATCATAAGGGGTACCATCAGCGTTTTTTGTGTAAAACCAATAATGGGTACCATCAGCGTTTTTTGTGTAAAATCATAAAGGGTACCATCAGCGTTTTATGTGTAAAACCATAAGTGGTACCATCAGCGTTTAATGTGTAAAATCATAAGGGGTACCATCAGCGTTTTATGAATAAAATTATAAGGGGTACCATCAGCGTTTTATGTGTAAAATCAAAAGGGGTACCATCAGCGTTTTATGTGTAAAATCATAAGGGGTACCATCAGCGTTTTATGTGTAAAATCATAAGGGGTACCATCAGCGTTTTATGTGTAAAATCATAAGGGGTACCATCAGCGTTTTTTGTGTAAAATCAAAAGGGGTACCATCAGCGTTTTATATGTAAAATCAGAAGGGGTACCATCAGCGTTGTATGTGTAAAATCATAAGGGGTACCATCAGCGTTTTTTGTGTAAAACCATAAGGGGTACCATCAGTGTTTTATGTTTAAAACCAGAAGTGGTACCATCAGCGTTTTATGTGTAAAATCATAAGGGGTACCATCAGCGTTTTTTCTGTAAAACCATGAGGGGTACCATCAGCGTTTTCTGTGTAAAATCATAAAGGGTACCATCAGCGTTTTCTGTGTAAAATCATAAGGGGTACCATCAGCGTTTTATGTGTAAAACCATAAGTGGTACCATCAGCGTTTTATGTGTAAAATCATAAGGGGTACCATCAGCGTTTTTTGTGTAAAATCATAAGGGGTACCATCAGCGTTTTTTGTGTAAAACCATGAGGGGTACCATCAGCGTTTTCTGTGTAAAATCATAAAGGGTACCACAAGCGTTTTCTGTGTAAAATCATAAGGGGTACCATCAGCGTTTTATGTGTAAAATCATAAAGGGTACCATCAACGTTTTCTGTGTAAAACCATAAGGGGTACCATCAGCGTTTTATGTGTAAAATCATAAGGGGTACCATCAGCGTTTTATGTGTAGAACCATAAGGGGTACCATCAACGGTTTCAGTGTAAAATCATAAGGGGTACAATCAGCGTTTTATGTGTAGAACCATAAGGGATACCATCAGCGTTTTATGTGTAAATTCATAAAGGGTACCTTTCAGCTTTTAATGTGTAAAATCATAAAGGGTATCATCAGCGTTTTATGTGTAAACTCATAAGGGGTATCATCAGCGTTTTATGTGTAAATTCATAAAGGGTACCATCAGCTTTTTATGTGTAAAATCATAAGGGGTACCATCAGCGTTTTACGTGTAAAATCATAAGGGGTACCATCAGCGTTTTTTGTGTAAAACCAATAATGGGTACCATCAGCGTTTTTTTGTGTAAAATCATAAAGGGTACCAGCAGCGTTATATGTGTAGAATCATAAGGGGTACCATCAGCGTTTTATGTGTAAAATCATAAGGGGTACCATCAGCGTTTTATGTGTAAAATCATAAGGGGTACCATCAGCGTTTTTTGTGTAAAATCATAAGGGGTACCATCAGCGTTTTATGTGTAAAATCTTAAGGGGTACCATCAGCGTTGTATGTGTAATATCATAAGGGGTTCCATCAGCGTTTTATGTGTAGAACCAAAAGGGGTACCATCAGCGTTTTATGTGTAGAACCATAAGGGGTACCATCAGCGATTTATGTGTAGAACCATAATGGGTACCATCAGCGATTTATCTATAGAACCATATGGGGTACCATCAGCGTTTTATGTGTAAAACCAAAAGGGGTACCATCAGCGTTTTATGTGTAAAATCATGAGGGGTTCCATCCGCGTTTTATGTGTAAAACCAATAATGGGTACCATCAGTGTTTTTTTGTATAGAACCAGAAGGGGTACCATAAGTGTTTTTTGTGTAGAACCAATAATGGGTACCATCAGCGTTTTATGTGTAAATTCATAAGGGGTACCATCAGCATTTTATGTGTAAAATCATAAGGGGTACCATCAGCGTTTTTGGTGTAAAATCATAAGGGGTACCATCAGCGTTTTTTGTGTAAAATCATAAGGGGTACCATCAGCGTTTTATGTGTAAAATCATAAGGGGTACCATCAGCGTTTTATGTGTAATATCATAAGGGGTTCCATCAGCGTTTTTGGTGTAAAATCATAAGGGGTACCATCAGCGTTTTATGTGTAGAACCAAAAGGGGTACCATCAGCGATTCATGTGTAGAACCATAAGGGGTACCATTAGCGTTTTATGTGTAAAACCAAAAGGGGTACCATCAGCGTTTTATGTGTAAAATCATGAGGGGTTCCATCAGCGTTTTATGTGTAAAACCAATAATGGGTACCATCAGTGTTTTTTGTATAGAACCAGAAGGGGTACCATAAGTGTTTTTTGTGTAGAACCAATAATGGGTACCATCAGCGTTTTATGTGTAAAACTAACAATGGGTGCCATCAGCGTTTTATGTGTAAATTCATAAAGGGTACCATCAGCTTTTTATGTGTAAAATCATAAGGGGTACCATCAGCGTTTTACGTGTAAAATCATAAGGGGTACTATCAGCGTTTTTTGTGTAAAACCAATAATGGGTACCATCAGCGTTTTTTGTGTAAAATCATAAAGGGTACCAGCAGCGTTATATGTGTAAAATCATAAGGGGTACCATCAGCGTTTTATGTGTAAAACCATAAGGGGTACCATCAGCGTTTTATGTGTAAAATCATAAGGGGTACCATCAGCGTTTTATGTGTAAAACTAATAATGGGTACCATCAGCGTTTTATGTGTAAAATCATAAGGGGTACCATCAGCGTTTTATGTGTAAAATCATAAGGGGTACCATCAGTGTTTTTTGTGTAAAATCATAAGGGGTACCATCAGCGTTTTATGTGTAAAATCATAAGGGGTACCATCAGCGTTTTTTGTGTAAAATCATAAGGGGTACCATCAGCGTTTTATGTGTAAAATCATAAGGGTTACCATCAGCGTTTTTTGTGTAAAACCATAAGGGGTATCATCAGCGTTTTTTGTGTAAAACCATAAGGGGTACCATCAGCGTTTTATGTGTAAAACCATAAGGGGTACCATCAGCGTTTTATGTGCAAAATCATAAGTGGTACCATCAGCGTTTTTGTGTAAAATCATAAGGGGTACCATCAGCGTTTTTTGTGTAAAATCATAAGGGGTACCATCAGCGTTTTTTGTGTAAAACCATAAGGGGTACCATCAGCGTTTTCTGTGTAAAATCATAAGGGGTACCATCAGCGTTTTCTGTGTAAAACCATAAGGGGTACCATCAGCGTTTTATGTGCAAAATCATAAGTGGTACCATCAGTGTTTTTTGTGTAGAACCAGAAGGGGTACCATAAGTGTTTTTTGTGTAGAACCAATAATGGGTACCATCAGCGTTTTATGTGTAAAATCATAAGTGGTACCATCAGCGTTTTATGTGTAAAGCCAAAAGGGGTACCATCAGCGATTTATGTGTAGAACCATAAGGGGTACCATCAGCGTTTTATGTGTAAAACCAAAAGGGATACCATCAGCGTTTTATGTGTAAAATCATAAGGGGTACCATCAGCGTTTTATGTGTAGAACCATAAGGGATACCATCAGTGTTTTTTGTGTAAAATCATAAAGGGTACCTTTCAGCTTTTTATGTGTAAAATCAAAAAGGGTATCATCAGCGTTTTATGTGTAAATTCATAAAGGGTACCTTTCAGCTTTTTATGTGTAAAATCAAAAAGGGTATCATCAGCGTTTTATGTGTAAACTCATAAGGGGTATCATCAGCGTTTTATGTGTAAATTCATAAAGGGTACCATCAGCTTTTTATGTGTAAAATCATAAGGGGTACCATCAGCGTTTTATGTGTAAATTCATAAAGGGTACCTTTCAGCTTTTTATGTGTAAAATCAAAAAGGGTATCATCAGCGTTTTATGTGTAAACTCATAAGGGGTATCATCAGCGTTTTATGTGTAAATTCATAAAGGGTACCATCAGCTTTTTATGTGTAAAATCATAAGGGGTACCATCAGCGTTTTATGTGTAGAACCAATAATGGGTACCATCAGTGTTTTATGTGTAAACTCATAAGGGGTACCATCAGCGTTTTATGTGTAAATTCATAAAGGGTACCATCAGCTTTTTATGTGTAAAATCATAAGGGGTACCATCAGCGTTTTTTGTGTAAAACCAATAATGGGTACCATCAGCGTTTTTTGTGTAAAATCATAAAGGGTACCATCAGCGTTTTATGTTTAAAACCATAAGTGGTACCATCAGCGTTTTATGTGTAAAATCATAAGGGGTACCATCAGCGTTTTATGTGTAAAATCATAAGGGGTACCATCAGCGTTTTATGTGTAAAACCATAAGTGGTACCATCAGCGTTTTATGTGTAAAATCATAAGGGGTACCATCAGCGTTTTATGTGTAAAACCATAAGGGGTACCATCAGTGTTTTATGTGTAAAATCATGAAGGGTACCATCAGCGTTTTAAGTGTAAAATCATAAGGGGTACCATCAGTGTTTTTTGTGTAGAACCAAAAGGGGTACCATCAGTGTTTTATGTGTAAAATCATAAGGGGTACCATCAGCGTTTTTTGTGTAAAACCATAAGGGGTACCATCAGTGTTTTATGTGTAAAACCATAAGGGGTACCATCAGTGTTTTATGTGTAAAATCATGAAGGGTACCATCAGCGTTTTTTGTGTAAAATCATAAGGGGTACCATCAGTGTTTTATGTGTAAATTCATAAAGGGTACCTTTCAGCTTTTTATGTGTAAAATCATAAAGGTTATCATCAGCGTTTTATGTGTAAACTCATAAGGGGTATCATCAGCGTTTTATGTGTAAATTCATAAGGGGTACCATCAGCGTTTTATGTGTAGAACCAATAATGGGTACCATCAGCGTTTTATGTGTAAACTCATAAGGGGTGCCATCAGCGTTTTATGTGTAAATTCATAAAGGGTACCATCAGCTTTTTATGTGTAAAATCATAAGGGGTACCATCAGCGTTTTATGTGTAAAATCATAAGGGGTACCATCAGCGTTTTTTGTGTAAAACCAATAATGGGTACCATCAGCGTTTTTTGTGTAAAATCATAAAGGGTACCATCAGCGTTTTATGTGTAAAACCATAAGTGGTACCATCAGCGTTTTATGTGTAAAATCATAAGGGGTACCATCAGCGTTTTATGAATAAAATTATAAGGGGTACCATCAGCGTTTTATGTGTAAAATCAAAAGGGGTACCATCAGCGTTTTATGTGTAAAATCATAAGGGGTACCATCAGCGTTTTATGTGTAAAATCATAAGGGGTACCATCAGCGTTTTATGTGTAAAATCATAAGGGGTACCATCAGCGTTTTTTGTGTAAAATCAAAAGGGGTACCATCAGCGTTTTATATGTAAAATCAGAAGGGGTACCATCAGCGTTGTATGTGTAAAATCATAAGGGGTACCATCAGCGTTTTTTGTGTAAAACCATAAGGGGTACCATCAGCGTTTTCTGTGTAAAACCAGAAGTGGTACCATCAGCGTTTTATGTGTAAAATCATAAGGGGTACCATCAGCGTTTTTTCTGTAAAACCATGAGGGGTACCATCAGCGTTTTCTGTGTAAAATCATAAAGGGTACCATCAGCGTTTTCTGTGTAAAATCATAAGGGGTACCATCAGCGTTTTATGTGTAAAACCATAAGTGGTACCATCAGCGTTTTATGTGTAAAATCATAAGGGGTACCATCAGCGTTTTATGTGTAAAACCATAAGTGGTACCATCAGCGTTTTTTGTGTAAAATCAAAAGGGGTACCATCAGCGTTTTATATGTAAAATCAGAAGGGGTACCATCAGCGTTTTTTGTGTAAAATCAAAAGGGGTACCATCAGCGTTTTATATGTAAAATCAGAAGGGGTACCATCAGCGTTGTATGTGTAAAATCATAAGGGGTACCATCAGCGTTTTTTGTGTAAAACCATAAGGGGTACCATCAGTGTTTTATGTTTAAAACCAGAAGTGGTACCATCAGCGTTTTATGTGTAAAATCATAAGGGGTACCATCAGCGTTTTATGTGTAAAACCATAAGTGGTACCATCAGCGTTTTATGTGTAAAATCATAAGGGGTACCATCAGCGTTTTATGTGTAAAACCATAAGGGGTACCATCAGCGTTTTCTGTGTAAAATCATAAAGGGTACCATAAGCGTTTTCTGTGTAAAATCATAAGGGGTACCATCAGCGTTTTATGTGTAAAATCATAAAGGGTACCATCAACGTTTTCTGTGTAAAACCATAAGGGGTACCATCAGCGTTTTATGTGTAAAATCATAAGGGGTACCATCAGCGTTTTATGTGTAGAACCATAAGGGGTACCATCAACGTTTTCTGTGTAAAATCATAAGGGGTACAATCAGCGTTTTATGTGTAGAACCATAAGGGATACCATCAGTGTTTTTTGTGTAAAACCAAAAGGGGTACCATCAGCGTTTTATGTGTAAATTCATAAAGGGTACCTTTCAGCTTTTAATGTGTAAAATCATAAAGGGTATCATCAGCGTTTTATGTGTAAACTCATAAGGGGTATCATCAGCGTTTTATGTGTAAATTCATAAAGGGTACCATCAGCTTTTTATGTGTAAAATCATAAGGGGTACCATCAGCGTTTTACGTGTAAAATCATAAGGGGTACCATCAGCGTTTTTTGTGTAAAACCAATAATGGGTACCATCAGCGTTTTTTTGTGTAAAATCATAAAGGGTACCAGCAGCGTTATATGTGTAGAATCATAAGGGGTACCATCAGCGTTTTATGTGTAAAATCATAAGGGGTACCATCAGCGTTTTATGTGTAAAATCATAAGGGGTACCATCAGCGTTTTTTGTGTAAAATCATAAGGGGTACCATCAGCGTTTTATGTGTAAAATCTTAAGGGGTACCATCAGCGTTGTATGTGTAATATCATAAGGGGTTCCATCAGCGTTTTATGTGTAGAACCAAAAGGGGTACCATCAGCGTTTTATGTGTAGAACCATAAGGGGTACCATCAGCGATTTATGTGTAGAACCATAATGGGTACCATCAGCGATTTATCTATAGAACCATATGGGGTACCATCAGCGTTTTATGTGTAAAACCAAAAGGGGTACCATAAGCGTTTTATGTGTAAAATCATGAGGGGTTCCATCCGCGTTTTATGTGTAAAACCAATAATGGGTACCATCAGTGTTTTTTTGTATAGAACCAGAAGGGGTACCATAAGTGTTTTTTGTGTAGAACCAATAATGGGTACCATCAGCGTTTTATGTGTAAATTCATAAGGGGTACCATCAGCATTTTATGTGTAAAATCATAAGGGGTACCATCAGCGTTTTTGGTGTAAAATCATAAGGGGTACCATCAGCGTTTTTTGTGTAAAATCATAAGGGGTACCATCAGCGTTTTATGTGTAAAATCATAAGGGGTACCATCAGCGTTTTATGTGTAATATCATAAGGGGTTCCATCAGCGTTTTTGGTGTAAAATCATAAGGGGTACCATCAGCGTTTTATGTGTAGAACCAAAAGGGGTACCATCAGCGATTCATGTGTAGAACCATAAGGGGTACCATTAGCGTTTTATGTGTAAAACCAAAAGGGGTACCATCAGCGTTTTATGTGTAAAATCATGAGGGGTTCCATCAGCGTTTTATGTGTAAAACCAATAATGGGTACCATCAGTGTTTTTTGTATAGAACCAGAAGGGGTACCATAAGTGTTTTTTGTGTAGAACCAATAATGGGTACCATCAGCGTTTTATGTGTAAAACTAACAATGGGTGCCATCAGCGTTTTATGTGTAAAACCATAAGGGGTACCATCAGCGTTTTATGTGTAAAATCATAAGGGGTACCATCAGCGTTTTATGTGTAAAACTAATAATGGGTACCATCAGCGTTTTATGTGTAAAATCGTAAGGGGTACCATCAGCGTTTTATGTGTAAAATCATAAGGGGTACCATCAGTGTTTTTTGTGTAAAATCATAAGGGGTACCATCAGCGTTTTATGTGTAAAATCATAAGGGGTACCATCAGCGTTTTTTGTGTAAAATCATAAGGGGTACCATCAGCGTTTTATGTGTAAAATCATTAGGGTTACCATCAGCGTTTTTTGTGTAAAACCATAAGGGGTATCATCAGCGTTTTTTGTGTAAAACCATAAGGGGTACCATCAGCGTTTTATGTGTAAAACCATAAGGGGTACCATCAGCGTTTTATGTGCAAAATCATAAGTGGTACCATCAGCGTTTTTGTGTAAAATCATAAGGGGTACCATCAGCGTTTTTTGTGTAAAATCATAAGGGGTACCATCAGCGTTTTTTGTGTAAAACCATAAGGGGTACCATCAGCGTTTTCTGTGTAAAATCATAAGGGGTACCATCAGCGTTTTCTGTGTAAAACCATAAGGGGTACCATCAGCGTTTTCTGTGTAAAATCATAAGGGGTACCATCAGCGTTTTTGTGTAAAATCATAAGGGGTACCATCAGCGTTTTTTGTGTAAAATCATAAGGGGTACCATCAGCGTTTTTTGTGTAAAACCATAAGGGGTACCATCAGCGTTTTTTGTGTAAAACCATAAGGGGTACCATCAGCGTTTTCTGTGTAAAATCATAAGGGGTACCATCAGCGTTTTCTGTGTAAAACCATAAGGGGTACCATCAGCGTTTTATGTGCAAAATCATAAGTGGTACCATCAGTGTTTTTTGTGTAGAACCAGAAGGGGTACCATAAGTGTTTTTTGTGTAGAACCAATAATGGGTACCATCAGCGTTTTATGTGTAAAATCATAAGTGGTACCATCAGCGTTTTATGTGTAAAGCCAAAAGGGGTACCATCAGCGTTTTATGTGTAGAACCATAAGGGGTACCATCAGCGTTTTATGTGTAAAACCAAAAGGGGTACCATCAGCGATTTATGTGTAGAACCATAAGGGGTACCATCAGCGTTTTATGTGTAAAACCAAAAGGGATACCATCAGCGTTTTATGTGTAAAATCATAAGGGGTACCATCAGCGTTTTATGTGTAGAACCATAAGGGATACCATCAGTGTTTTTTGTGTAAAATCATAAAGGGTACCTTTCAGCTTTTTATGTGTAAAATCAAAAAGGGTATCATCAGCGTTTTATGTGTAAATTCATAAAGGGTACCTTTCAGCTTTTTATGTGTAAAATCAAAAAGGGTATCATCAGCGTTTTATGTGTAAACTCATAAGGGGTATCATCAGCGTTTTATGTGTAAATTCATAAAGGGTACCATCAGCTTTTTATGTGTAAAATCATAAGGGGTACCATCAGCGTTTTATGTGTAAATTCATAAAGGGTACCTTTCAGCTTTTTATGTGTAAAATCAAAAAGGGTATCATCAGCGTTTTATGTGTAAACTCATAAGGGGTATCATCAGCGTTTTATGTGTAAATTCATAAAGGGTACCATCAGCTTTTTATGTGTAAAATCATAAGGGGTACCATCAGCGTTTTATGTGTAGAACCAATAATGGGTACCATCAGTGTTTTATGTGTAAACTCATAAGGGGTACCATCAGCGTTTTATGTGTAAATTCATAAAGGGTACCATCAGCTTTTTATGTGTAAAATCATAAGGGGTACCATCAGCGTTTTACGTGTAAAATCATAAGGGGTACCATCAGCGTTTTTTGTGTAAAACCAATAATGGGTACCATCAGCGTTTTTTGTGTAAAATCATAAAGGGTACCATCAGCGTTTTATGTTTAAAACCATAAGTGGTACCATCAGCGTTTTATGTGTAAAATCATAAGGGGTACCATCAGCGTTTTATGTGTAAAATCATAAGGGGTACCATCAGCGTTTTATGTGTAAAACCATAAGTGGTACCATCAGCGTTTTATGTGTAAAATCATAAGGGGTACCATCAGCGTTTTATGTGTAAAATCATAAGGGGTACCATCAGCGTTTTTTGTGTAAAACCATAAGGGGTACCATCAGTGTTTTATGTGTAAAACCATAAGGGGTACCATCAGCGTTTTCTGTGTAAAATCATAAGGGGTACCATCAGCGTTTTATGTGTAAAACCATAAGTGGTACCATCAGCGTTTTATGTGTAAAACCATAAGGGGTACCATCAGCGTTTTATGTGCAAAATCATAAGTGGTACCATCAGCGTTTTTTGTGTAAAATCATAAGGGGTACCATCAGCGTTTTTTGTGTAAAATCATAAGGGGTACCATCAGCGTTTTTTGTGTAAAACCATAAGGGGTACCATCAGCGTTTTCTGTGTAAAATCATAAGGGGTACCATCAGCGTTTTTTGTGTAAAACCATAAGGGGTACCATCAGCGTTTTCTGTGTAAAATCATAAGGGGTACCATCAGCGTTTTTTGTGTAAAACCATAAGGGGTACCATCAGCGTTTTCTGTGTAAAACCATAAGGGGTACCATCAGCGTTTTATGTGCAAAATCATAAGTGGTACCATCAGTGTTTTTTGTGTAGAACCAGAAGGGGTACCATAAGTGTTTTTTGTGTAGAACCAATAATGGATACCATCAGCGTTTTATGTGTAAAATCATAAGTGGTACCATCAGCGTTTTTTGTGTAAAATCATAAGGGGTACCATCAGCGTTTTTTGTGTAAAATCATAAGGGGTACCATCAGCGTTTTTTGTGTAAAACCATAAGGGGTACCATCAGCGTTTTCTGTGTAAAATCATAAGGGGTACCATCAGCGTTTTTTGTGTAAAACCATAAGGGGTACCATCAGCGTTTTCTGTGTAAAATCATAAGGGGTACCATCAGCGTTTTTTGTGTAAAACCATAAGGGGTACCATCAGCGTTTTCTGTGTAAAACCATAAGGGGTACCATCAGCGTTTTATGTGCAAAATCATAAGTGGTACCATCAGTGTTTTTTGTGTAGAACCAGAAGGGGTACCATAAGTGTTTTTTGTGTAGAACCAATAATGGGTACCATCAGCGTTTTATGTGTAAAATCATAAGTGGTACCAGCAGCGTTTTATGTGTAAAGCCAAAAGGGGTACCATCAGCGTTTTATGTGTAGATCCATAAGGGATACCATCAGTGGTTTTTTTGTAAAATCAAAAGGGGTACCATCAGCGTTTTATGTGTAGAACCATAAGGGGTACCATCAGCGTTTTATGTGTAAAACCAAATGGGGTACCATCAGCGATTTATGTGTAGAACCATAAGGGGTACCATCAGCGTTTTATGTGTACAACCAAAAGGGATACCATCAGAGTTTTATGTGTAAAATCATAAGGGGTACCATCAGGGTTTTGTGTGTAAAATCATAAAGGGTACCTTTCAGCTTTTTATGTGTAAAATCAAAAAGGGTATCATCAGCGTTTTATGTGTAAATTCATAAAGGGTACCTTTCAGCTTTTTATGTGTAAAATCAAAAAGGGTATCATCAGCGTTTTATGTGTAAACTCATAAGGGGTATCATCAGCGTTTTATGTGTAAATTCATAAAGGGTACCATCAGCTTTTTATGTGTAAAATCATAAGGGGTACCATCAGCATTTTATGTGTAAATTCATAAAGGGTACCTTTCAGCTTTTTATGTGTAAAATCAAAAAGGGTATCATCAGCGTTTTATGTGTAAACTCATAAGGGGTATCATCAGCGTTTTATGTGTAAATTCATAAAGGGTACCATCAGCTTTTTATGTGTAAAATCATAAGGGGTACCATCAGCGTTTTATGTGTAAATTCATAAAGGGTACCATCAGCTTTTTATGTGTAAAATCATAAGGGGTACCATCAGCGTTTTACGTGTAAAATCATAAGGGGTACCATCAGCGTTTTTTGTGTAAAACCAATAATGGGTACCATCAGCGTTTTTTGTGTAAAATCATAAAGGGTACCATCAGCGTTTTATGTTTAAAACCATAAGTGGTACCATCAGCGTTTTATGTGTAAAATCATAAGGGGTACCATCAGCGTTTTATGTGTAAAATCATAAGGGGTACCATCAGCGTTTTATGTGTAAAACCATAAGTGGTACCATCAGCGTTTTATGTGTAAAATCATAAGGGGTACCATCAGCGTTTTATGTGTAAAATCATAAGGGGTACCATCAGCGTTTTATGTGTAAAGTCATAAGGGGTACCATCAGCGTTGTATGTGTAAAATCATAAGGGGTACCATCAGCGTTTTTTGTGTAAAACCATAAGGGGTACCATCAGTGTTTTATGTGTAAAACCATAAGTGGTACCATCAGCGTTTTATGTCTAAAATCATAAGGGGTACCATCAGCGTTTTTTTTGTAAAACCATGAGGGGTACCATCAGCTGTGTAAAATCATAAGGGGTACCATCAGCGTTTTATGTGTAAAATCATAAAGGGTACCATCAACGTTTTCTGTGTAAAATCATAAGGGGTACCATCAGCGTTTTATGTGTAAAATCATAAGGGGTACCATCAGCGTTTTCTGTGTAAAATCATAAGGGGTACCATCAGCGTTTTATGTGTAGAACCAAAAGGGGTACCATCAACGTTTTCTGTGTAAAATCATAAGGGGTACAATCAGCGTTTTATGTGTAGAACCATAAGGGGTACCATCAGCGTTTTAAGTGTAAAATCATAAAAGGGTACCATCAGCGTTTTATGTGTAGAACCATAAGGGGTACCATCAGCGTTTTTTGTGTAAAATCATAAAGGGTACCATCAGCGTTTTATGTGTAGAACCATAAGGGGTACCATCAGCGTTTTTTGTGTAAAATCATAAAGGGTACCATCAGCGTTTTATGTGTAGAACCATAAGGGGTACCATCAGCGTTTTCTGTGTAAAATCATAAAGGGTACCATCAACGATTTCTGTGTAGAACCATAAAGGGTACCATCAACGTTTTCTGTGTAAAATCATGAAGGGTACCATCAGCGTTTTAAGTGTAAAATCATAAGGGGTACCATCAGCGTTTTTTGTGTAAAATCATAAGGGGTACCATCAGCGTTTTATGTGTAAATTCATAAAGGGTATCATCAGCGTTTTATGTGTAAACTCATAAGGGGTATCATCAGCGTTTTATGTGTAAATTCATAAAGGGTACCATCAGCTTTTTATGTGTAAAATCATAAGGGGTACCATCAGCGTATTATGTGTAGAACCATAAGGGGTACCATCAGTGTTTTATGTGTAAAATCATGAAGGGTACCATCAGCGTTTTAAGTGTAAAATCATAAGGGGTACCATCAGTGTTTTTTGTGTAGAACCAAAAGGGGTATCATCAGCGTTTTTTGTGTAAAACCATAAGGGGTACCATCAGTGTTTTATGTGTAAAACCATAAGTGGTACCATCAGCGTTTTATGTCTAAAATCATAAGGGGTACCATCAGCGTTTTTTTTGTAAAACCATGAGGGGTACCATCAGCTGTGTAAAATCATAAGGGGTACCATCAGCGTTTTATGTGTAAAATCATAAAGGGTACCATCAACGTTTTCTGTGTAAAATCATAAGGGGTACCATCAGCGTTTTATGTGTAAAATCATAAGGGGTACCATCAGCGTTTTCTGTGTAAAATCATAAGGGGTACCATCAGCGTTTTATGTGTAGAACCAAAAGGGGTACCATCAACGTTTTCTGTGTAAAATCATAAGGGGTACAATCAGCGTTTTATGTGTAGAACCATAAGGGGTACCATCAGCGTTTTAAGTTTAAAATCATAAAAGGGTACCATCAGCGTTTTATGTGTAGAACCATAAGGGGTACCATCAGCGTTTTTTGTGTAAAATCATAAAGGGTACCATCAGCGTTTTATGTGTAGAACCATAAGGGGTACCATCAGCGTTTTTTGTGTAAAATCATAAAGGGTACCATCAGCGTTTTATGTGTAGAACCATAAAGGGTACCATCAGCGTTTTCTGTGTAAAATCATAAAGGGTACCATCAACGATTTCTGTGTAGAACCATAAAGGGTACCATCAACGTTTTCTGTGTAAAATCATGAAGGGTACCATCAGCGTTTTAAGTGTAAAATCATAAGGGGTACCATCAGCGTTTTTTGTGTAAAATCATAAGGGGTACCATCAGCGTTTTATGTGTAAATTCATAAAGGGTATCATCAGCGTTTTATGTGTAAACTCATAAGGGGTATCATCAGCGTTTTATGTGTAAATTCATAAAGGGTACCATCAGCTTTTTATGTGTAAAATCATAAGGGGTACCATCAGCGTATTATGTGTAGAACCATAAGGGGTACCATCAGTGTTTTATGTGTAAAATCATGAAGGGTACCATCAGCGTTTTAAGTGTAAAATCATAAGGGGTACCATCAGTGTTTTTTGTGTAGAACCAAAAGGGGTATCATCAGCGTTTTTTGTGTAAAATCATAAGGGGTACCATCAGTGTTTTATGTGTAAATTCATAAAGGGTACCTTTCAGCTTTTTATGTGTAAAATCATAAAGGTTATCATCAGCGTTTTATGTGTAAACTCATAAGGGGTATCATCAGCGTTTTATGTGTAAATTCATAAAGGGTACCATCAGCTTTTTATGTGTAAAATCATAAGGGGTACCATCAGCGTTTTATGTGTAGAACCAATAATGGGTACCATCAGCGTTTTATGTGTAAACTCATAAGGGGTGCCATCAGCGTTTTATGTGTAAATTCATAAAGGGTACCATCAGCTTTTTATGTGTAAAATCATAAGGGGTACCATCAGCGTTTTATGTGTAAAATCATAAGGGGTACCATCAGCGTTTTTTGTGTAAAACCAATAATGGGTACCATCAGCGTTTTTTGTGTAAAATCATAAAGGGTACCATCAGCGTTTTATGTGTAAAACCATAAGTGGTACCATCAGCGTTTAATGTGTAAAATCATAAGGGGTACCATCAGCGTTTTATGAATAAAATTATAAGGGGTACCATCAGCGTTTTATGTGTAAAATCAAAAGGGGTACCATCAGCGTTTTATGTGTAAAATCATAAGGGGTACCATCAGCGTTTTATGTGTAAAATCATAAGGGGTACCATCAGCGTTTTATGTGTAAAATCATAAGGGGTACCATCAGCGTTTTTTGTGTAAAATCAAAAGGGGTACCATCAGCGTTTTATATGTAAAATCAGAAGGGGTACCATCAGCGTTGTATGTGTAAAATCATAAGGGGTACCATCAGCGTTTTTTGTGTAAAACCATAAGGGGTACCATCAGTGTTTTATGTTTAAAACCAGAAGTGGTACCATCAGCGTTTTATGTGTAAAATCATAAGGGGTACCATCAGCGTTTTTTCTGTAAAACCATGAGGGGTACCATCAGCGTTTTCTGTGTAAAATCATAAAGGGTACCATCAGCGTTTTCTGTGTAAAATCATAAGGGGTACCATCAGCGTTTTATGTGTAAAACCATAAGTGGTACCATCAGCGTTTTATGTGTAAAATCATAAGGGGTACCATCAGCGTTTTTTGTGTAAAATCATAAGGGGTACCATCAGCGTTTTTTGTGTAAAACCATGAGGGGTACCATCAGCGTTTTCTGTGTAAAATCATAAAGGGTACCACAAGCGTTTTCTGTGTAAAATCATAAGGGGTACCATCAGCGTTTTATGTGTAAAATCATAAAGGGTACCATCAACGTTTTCTGTGTAAAACCATAAGGGGTACCATCAGCGTTTTATGTGTAAAATCATAAGGGGTACCATCAGCGTTTTATGTGTAGAACCATAAGGGGTACCATCAACGGTTTCAGTGTAAAATCATAAGGGGTACAATCAGCGTTTTATGTGTAGAACCATAAGGGATACCATCAGCGTTTTATGTGTAAATTCATAAAGGGTACCTTTCAGCTTTTAATGTGTAAAATCATAAAGGGTATCATCAGCGTTTTATGTGTAAACTCATAAGGGGTATCATCAGCGTTTTATGTGTAAATTCATAAAGGGTACCATCAGCTTTTTATGTGTAAAATCATAAGGGGTACCATCAGCGTTTTACGTGTAAAATCATAAGGGGTACCATCAGCGTTTTTTGTGTAAAACCAATAATGGGTACCATCAGCGTTTTTTTGTGTAAAATCATAAAGGGTACCAGCAGCGTTATATGTGTAGAATCATAAGGGGTACCATCAGCGTTTTATGTGTAAAATCATAAGGGGTACCATCAGCGTTTTATGTGTAAAATCATAAGGGGTACCATCAGCGTTTTTTGTGTAAAATCATAAGGGGTACCATCAGCGTTTTATGTGTAAAATCTTAAGGGGTACCATCAGCGTTGTATGTGTAATATCATAAGGGGTTCCATCAGCGTTTTATGTGTAGAACCAAAAGGGGTACCATCAGCGTTTTATGTGTAGAACCATAAGGGGTACCATCAGCGATTTATGTGTAGAACCATAATGGGTACCATCAGCGATTTATCTATAGAACCATATGGGGTACCATCAGCGTTTTATGTGTAAAACCAAAAGGGGTACCATCAGCGTTTTATGTGTAAAATCATGAGGGGTTCCATCCGCGTTTTATGTGTAAAACCAATAATGGGTACCATCAGTGTTTTTTTGTATAGAACCAGAAGGGGTACCATAAGTGTTTTTTGTGTAGAACCAATAATGGGTACCATCAGCG
Organism: Gobio gobio; assembly: GCF_949357685.1. Classification (NCBI taxonomy): domain Eukaryota; kingdom Metazoa; phylum Chordata; class Actinopteri; order Cypriniformes; family Gobionidae; genus Gobio; species Gobio gobio. The sequence goes on along the minus strand of NC_137117.1, from coordinate 5,017,612 downwards.
TTTTATGTGTAAATTCATAAGGGGTACCATCAGCATTTTATGTGTAAAATCATAAGGGGTACCATCAGCGTTTTTGGTGTAAAATCATAAGGGGTACCATCAGCGTTTTTTGTGTAAAATCATAAGGGGTACCATCAGCGTTTTATGTGTAAAATCATAAGGGGTACCATCAGCGTTTTATGTGTAATATCATAAGGGGTTCCATCAGCGTTTTTGGTGTAAAATCATAAGGGGTACCATCAGCGTTTTATGTGTAGAACCAAAAGGGGTACCATCAGCGATTCATGTGTAGAACCATAAGGGGTACCATTAGCGTTTTATGTGTAAAACCAAAAGGGGTACCATCAGCGTTTTATGTGTAAAATCATGAGGGGTTCCATCAGCGTTTTATGTGTAAAACCAATAATGGGTACCATCAGTGTTTTTTGTATAGAACCAGAAGGGGTACCATAAGTGTTTTTTGTGTAGAACCAATAATGGGTACCATCAGCGTTTTATGTGTAAAACTAACAATGGGTGCCATCAGCGTTTTATGTGTAAATTCATAAAGGGTACCATCAGCTTTTTATGTGTAAAATCATAAGGGGTACCATCAGCGTTTTACGTGTAAAATCATAAGGGGTACTATCAGCGTTTTTTGTGTAAAACCAATAATGGGTACCATCAGCGTTTTTTGTGTAAAATCATAAAGGGTACCAGCAGCGTTATATGTGTAAAATCATAAGGGGTACCATCAGCGTTTTATGTGTAAAACCATAAGGGGTACCATCAGCGTTTTATGTGTAAAATCATAAGGGGTACCATCAGCGTTTTATGTGTAAAACTAATAATGGGTACCATCAGCGTTTTATGTGTAAAATCATAAGGGGTACCATCAGCGTTTTATGTGTAAAATCATAAGGGGTACCATCAGTGTTTTTTGTGTAAAATCATAAGGGGTACCATCAGCGTTTTATGTGTAAAATCATAAGGGGTACCATCAGCGTTTTTTGTGTAAAATCATAAGGGGTACCATCAGCGTTTTATGTGTAAAATCATAAGGGTTACCATCAGCGTTTTTTGTGTAAAACCATAAGGGGTATCATCAGCGTTTTTTGTGTAAAACCATAAGGGGTACCATCAGCGTTTTATGTGTAAAACCATAAGGGGTACCATCAGCGTTTTATGTGCAAAATCATAAGTGGTACCATCAGCGTTTTTGTGTAAAATCATAAGGGGTACCATCAGCGTTTTTTGTGTAAAATCATAAGGGGTACCATCAGCGTTTTTTGTGTAAAACCATAAGGGGTACCATCAGCGTTTTCTGTGTAAAATCATAAGGGGTACCATCAGCGTTTTCTGTGTAAAACCATAAGGGGTACCATCAGCGTTTTATGTGCAAAATCATAAGTGGTACCATCAGTGTTTTTTGTGTAGAACCAGAAGGGGTACCATAAGTGTTTTTTGTGTAGAACCAATAATGGGTACCATCAGCGTTTTATGTGTAAAATCATAAGTGGTACCATCAGCGTTTTATGTGTAAAGCCAAAAGGGGTACCATCAGCGATTTATGTGTAGAACCATAAGGGGTACCATCAGCGTTTTATGTGTAAAACCAAAAGGGATACCATCAGCGTTTTATGTGTAAAATCATAAGGGGTACCATCAGCGTTTTATGTGTAGAACCATAAGGGATACCATCAGTGTTTTTTGTGTAAAATCATAAAGGGTACCTTTCAGCTTTTTATGTGTAAAATCAAAAAGGGTATCATCAGCGTTTTATGTGTAAATTCATAAAGGGTACCTTTCAGCTTTTTATGTGTAAAATCAAAAAGGGTATCATCAGCGTTTTATGTGTAAACTCATAAGGGGTATCATCAGCGTTTTATGTGTAAATTCATAAAGGGTACCATCAGCTTTTTATGTGTAAAATCATAAGGGGTACCATCAGCGTTTTATGTGTAAATTCATAAAGGGTACCTTTCAGCTTTTTATGTGTAAAATCAAAAAGGGTATCATCAGCGTTTTATGTGTAAACTCATAAGGGGTATCATCAGCGTTTTATGTGTAAATTCATAAAGGGTACCATCAGCTTTTTATGTGTAAAATCATAAGGGGTACCATCAGCGTTTTATGTGTAGAACCAATAATGGGTACCATCAGTGTTTTATGTGTAAACTCATAAGGGGTACCATCAGCGTTTTATGTGTAAATTCATAAAGGGTACCATCAGCTTTTTATGTGTAAAATCATAAGGGGTACCATCAGCGTTTTTTGTGTAAAACCAATAATGGGTACCATCAGCGTTTTTTGTGTAAAATCATAAAGGGTACCATCAGCGTTTTATGTTTAAAACCATAAGTGGTACCATCAGCGTTTTATGTGTAAAATCATAAGGGGTACCATCAGCGTTTTATGTGTAAAATCATAAGGGGTACCATCAGCGTTTTATGTGTAAAACCATAAGTGGTACCATCAGCGTTTTATGTGTAAAATCATAAGGGGTACCATCAGCGTTTTATGTGTAAAACCATAAGGGGTACCATCAGTGTTTTATGTGTAAAATCATGAAGGGTACCATCAGCGTTTTAAGTGTAAAATCATAAGGGGTACCATCAGTGTTTTTTGTGTAGAACCAAAAGGGGTACCATCAGTGTTTTATGTGTAAAATCATAAGGGGTACCATCAGCGTTTTTTGTGTAAAACCATAAGGGGTACCATCAGTGTTTTATGTGTAAAACCATAAGGGGTACCATCAGTGTTTTATGTGTAAAATCATGAAGGGTACCATCAGCGTTTTTTGTGTAAAATCATAAGGGGTACCATCAGTGTTTTATGTGTAAATTCATAAAGGGTACCTTTCAGCTTTTTATGTGTAAAATCATAAAGGTTATCATCAGCGTTTTATGTGTAAACTCATAAGGGGTATCATCAGCGTTTTATGTGTAAATTCATAAGGGGTACCATCAGCGTTTTATGTGTAGAACCAATAATGGGTACCATCAGCGTTTTATGTGTAAACTCATAAGGGGTGCCATCAGCGTTTTATGTGTAAATTCATAAAGGGTACCATCAGCTTTTTATGTGTAAAATCATAAGGGGTACCATCAGCGTTTTATGTGTAAAATCATAAGGGGTACCATCAGCGTTTTTTGTGTAAAACCAATAATGGGTACCATCAGCGTTTTTTGTGTAAAATCATAAAGGGTACCATCAGCGTTTTATGTGTAAAACCATAAGTGGTACCATCAGCGTTTTATGTGTAAAATCATAAGGGGTACCATCAGCGTTTTATGAATAAAATTATAAGGGGTACCATCAGCGTTTTATGTGTAAAATCAAAAGGGGTACCATCAGCGTTTTATGTGTAAAATCATAAGGGGTACCATCAGCGTTTTATGTGTAAAATCATAAGGGGTACCATCAGCGTTTTATGTGTAAAATCATAAGGGGTACCATCAGCGTTTTTTGTGTAAAATCAAAAGGGGTACCATCAGCGTTTTATATGTAAAATCAGAAGGGGTACCATCAGCGTTGTATGTGTAAAATCATAAGGGGTACCATCAGCGTTTTTTGTGTAAAACCATAAGGGGTACCATCAGCGTTTTCTGTGTAAAACCAGAAGTGGTACCATCAGCGTTTTATGTGTAAAATCATAAGGGGTACCATCAGCGTTTTTTCTGTAAAACCATGAGGGGTACCATCAGCGTTTTCTGTGTAAAATCATAAAGGGTACCATCAGCGTTTTCTGTGTAAAATCATAAGGGGTACCATCAGCGTTTTATGTGTAAAACCATAAGTGGTACCATCAGCGTTTTATGTGTAAAATCATAAGGGGTACCATCAGCGTTTTATGTGTAAAACCATAAGTGGTACCATCAGCGTTTTTTGTGTAAAATCAAAAGGGGTACCATCAGCGTTTTATATGTAAAATCAGAAGGGGTACCATCAGCGTTTTTTGTGTAAAATCAAAAGGGGTACCATCAGCGTTTTATATGTAAAATCAGAAGGGGTACCATCAGCGTTGTATGTGTAAAATCATAAGGGGTACCATCAGCGTTTTTTGTGTAAAACCATAAGGGGTACCATCAGTGTTTTATGTTTAAAACCAGAAGTGGTACCATCAGCGTTTTATGTGTAAAATCATAAGGGGTACCATCAGCGTTTTATGTGTAAAACCATAAGTGGTACCATCAGCGTTTTATGTGTAAAATCATAAGGGGTACCATCAGCGTTTTATGTGTAAAACCATAAGGGGTACCATCAGCGTTTTCTGTGTAAAATCATAAAGGGTACCATAAGCGTTTTCTGTGTAAAATCATAAGGGGTACCATCAGCGTTTTATGTGTAAAATCATAAAGGGTACCATCAACGTTTTCTGTGTAAAACCATAAGGGGTACCATCAGCGTTTTATGTGTAAAATCATAAGGGGTACCATCAGCGTTTTATGTGTAGAACCATAAGGGGTACCATCAACGTTTTCTGTGTAAAATCATAAGGGGTACAATCAGCGTTTTATGTGTAGAACCATAAGGGATACCATCAGTGTTTTTTGTGTAAAACCAAAAGGGGTACCATCAGCGTTTTATGTGTAAATTCATAAAGGGTACCTTTCAGCTTTTAATGTGTAAAATCATAAAGGGTATCATCAGCGTTTTATGTGTAAACTCATAAGGGGTATCATCAGCGTTTTATGTGTAAATTCATAAAGGGTACCATCAGCTTTTTATGTGTAAAATCATAAGGGGTACCATCAGCGTTTTACGTGTAAAATCATAAGGGGTACCATCAGCGTTTTTTGTGTAAAACCAATAATGGGTACCATCAGCGTTTTTTTGTGTAAAATCATAAAGGGTACCAGCAGCGTTATATGTGTAGAATCATAAGGGGTACCATCAGCGTTTTATGTGTAAAATCATAAGGGGTACCATCAGCGTTTTATGTGTAAAATCATAAGGGGTACCATCAGCGTTTTTTGTGTAAAATCATAAGGGGTACCATCAGCGTTTTATGTGTAAAATCTTAAGGGGTACCATCAGCGTTGTATGTGTAATATCATAAGGGGTTCCATCAGCGTTTTATGTGTAGAACCAAAAGGGGTACCATCAGCGTTTTATGTGTAGAACCATAAGGGGTACCATCAGCGATTTATGTGTAGAACCATAATGGGTACCATCAGCGATTTATCTATAGAACCATATGGGGTACCATCAGCGTTTTATGTGTAAAACCAAAAGGGGTACCATAAGCGTTTTATGTGTAAAATCATGAGGGGTTCCATCCGCGTTTTATGTGTAAAACCAATAATGGGTACCATCAGTGTTTTTTTGTATAGAACCAGAAGGGGTACCATAAGTGTTTTTTGTGTAGAACCAATAATGGGTACCATCAGCGTTTTATGTGTAAATTCATAAGGGGTACCATCAGCATTTTATGTGTAAAATCATAAGGGGTACCATCAGCGTTTTTGGTGTAAAATCATAAGGGGTACCATCAGCGTTTTTTGTGTAAAATCATAAGGGGTACCATCAGCGTTTTATGTGTAAAATCATAAGGGGTACCATCAGCGTTTTATGTGTAATATCATAAGGGGTTCCATCAGCGTTTTTGGTGTAAAATCATAAGGGGTACCATCAGCGTTTTATGTGTAGAACCAAAAGGGGTACCATCAGCGATTCATGTGTAGAACCATAAGGGGTACCATTAGCGTTTTATGTGTAAAACCAAAAGGGGTACCATCAGCGTTTTATGTGTAAAATCATGAGGGGTTCCATCAGCGTTTTATGTGTAAAACCAATAATGGGTACCATCAGTGTTTTTTGTATAGAACCAGAAGGGGTACCATAAGTGTTTTTTGTGTAGAACCAATAATGGGTACCATCAGCGTTTTATGTGTAAAACTAACAATGGGTGCCATCAGCGTTTTATGTGTAAAACCATAAGGGGTACCATCAGCGTTTTATGTGTAAAATCATAAGGGGTACCATCAGCGTTTTATGTGTAAAACTAATAATGGGTACCATCAGCGTTTTATGTGTAAAATCGTAAGGGGTACCATCAGCGTTTTATGTGTAAAATCATAAGGGGTACCATCAGTGTTTTTTGTGTAAAATCATAAGGGGTACCATCAGCGTTTTATGTGTAAAATCATAAGGGGTACCATCAGCGTTTTTTGTGTAAAATCATAAGGGGTACCATCAGCGTTTTATGTGTAAAATCATTAGGGTTACCATCAGCGTTTTTTGTGTAAAACCATAAGGGGTATCATCAGCGTTTTTTGTGTAAAACCATAAGGGGTACCATCAGCGTTTTATGTGTAAAACCATAAGGGGTACCATCAGCGTTTTATGTGCAAAATCATAAGTGGTACCATCAGCGTTTTTGTGTAAAATCATAAGGGGTACCATCAGCGTTTTTTGTGTAAAATCATAAGGGGTACCATCAGCGTTTTTTGTGTAAAACCATAAGGGGTACCATCAGCGTTTTCTGTGTAAAATCATAAGGGGTACCATCAGCGTTTTCTGTGTAAAACCATAAGGGGTACCATCAGCGTTTTCTGTGTAAAATCATAAGGGGTACCATCAGCGTTTTTGTGTAAAATCATAAGGGGTACCATCAGCGTTTTTTGTGTAAAATCATAAGGGGTACCATCAGCGTTTTTTGTGTAAAACCATAAGGGGTACCATCAGCGTTTTTTGTGTAAAACCATAAGGGGTACCATCAGCGTTTTCTGTGTAAAATCATAAGGGGTACCATCAGCGTTTTCTGTGTAAAACCATAAGGGGTACCATCAGCGTTTTATGTGCAAAATCATAAGTGGTACCATCAGTGTTTTTTGTGTAGAACCAGAAGGGGTACCATAAGTGTTTTTTGTGTAGAACCAATAATGGGTACCATCAGCGTTTTATGTGTAAAATCATAAGTGGTACCATCAGCGTTTTATGTGTAAAGCCAAAAGGGGTACCATCAGCGTTTTATGTGTAGAACCATAAGGGGTACCATCAGCGTTTTATGTGTAAAACCAAAAGGGGTACCATCAGCGATTTATGTGTAGAACCATAAGGGGTACCATCAGCGTTTTATGTGTAAAACCAAAAGGGATACCATCAGCGTTTTATGTGTAAAATCATAAGGGGTACCATCAGCGTTTTATGTGTAGAACCATAAGGGATACCATCAGTGTTTTTTGTGTAAAATCATAAAGGGTACCTTTCAGCTTTTTATGTGTAAAATCAAAAAGGGTATCATCAGCGTTTTATGTGTAAATTCATAAAGGGTACCTTTCAGCTTTTTATGTGTAAAATCAAAAAGGGTATCATCAGCGTTTTATGTGTAAACTCATAAGGGGTATCATCAGCGTTTTATGTGTAAATTCATAAAGGGTACCATCAGCTTTTTATGTGTAAAATCATAAGGGGTACCATCAGCGTTTTATGTGTAAATTCATAAAGGGTACCTTTCAGCTTTTTATGTGTAAAATCAAAAAGGGTATCATCAGCGTTTTATGTGTAAACTCATAAGGGGTATCATCAGCGTTTTATGTGTAAATTCATAAAGGGTACCATCAGCTTTTTATGTGTAAAATCATAAGGGGTACCATCAGCGTTTTATGTGTAGAACCAATAATGGGTACCATCAGTGTTTTATGTGTAAACTCATAAGGGGTACCATCAGCGTTTTATGTGTAAATTCATAAAGGGTACCATCAGCTTTTTATGTGTAAAATCATAAGGGGTACCATCAGCGTTTTACGTGTAAAATCATAAGGGGTACCATCAGCGTTTTTTGTGTAAAACCAATAATGGGTACCATCAGCGTTTTTTGTGTAAAATCATAAAGGGTACCATCAGCGTTTTATGTTTAAAACCATAAGTGGTACCATCAGCGTTTTATGTGTAAAATCATAAGGGGTACCATCAGCGTTTTATGTGTAAAATCATAAGGGGTACCATCAGCGTTTTATGTGTAAAACCATAAGTGGTACCATCAGCGTTTTATGTGTAAAATCATAAGGGGTACCATCAGCGTTTTATGTGTAAAATCATAAGGGGTACCATCAGCGTTTTTTGTGTAAAACCATAAGGGGTACCATCAGTGTTTTATGTGTAAAACCATAAGGGGTACCATCAGCGTTTTCTGTGTAAAATCATAAGGGGTACCATCAGCGTTTTATGTGTAAAACCATAAGTGGTACCATCAGCGTTTTATGTGTAAAATCATAAGGGGTACCATCAGCGTTTTATGTGTAAAATCATAAGGGGTACCATCAGCGTTTTTTGTGTAAAACCATAAGGGGTACCATCAGTGTTTTATGTGTAAAACCATAAGGGGTACCATCAGCGTTTTCTGTGTAAAATCATAAGGGGTACCATCAGCGTTTTATGTCTAAAATCATAAGGGGTACCATCAGCGTTTTTTTTGTAAAACCATGAGGGGTACCATCAGCTGTGTAAAATCATAAGGGGTACCATCAGCGTTTTATGTGTAAAATCATAAAGGGTACCATCAACGTTTTCTGTGTAAAATCATAAGGGGTACCATCAGCGTTTTATGTGTAAAATCATAAGGGGTACCATCAGCGTTTTCTGTGTAAAATCATAAGGGGTACCATCAGCGTTTTATGTGTAGAACCAAAAGGGGTACCATCAACGTTTTCTGTGTAAAATCATAAGGGGTACAATCAGCGTTTTATGTGTAGAACCATAAGGGGTACCATCAGCGTTTTAAGTGTAAAATCATAAAAGGGTACCATCAGCGTTTTATGTGTAGAACCATAAGGGGTACCATCAGCGTTTTCTGTGTAAAATCATAAAGGGTACCATCAGCGTTTTATGTGTAGAACCATTAGGGGTACCATCAGCGTTTTCTGTGTAAAATCATAAAGGGTACCATCAGCGTTTTATGTGTAGAACCATAAAGGGTACCATCAACAATTTCTGTGTAGAACCATAAAGGGTACCATCAACGTTTTCTGTGTAAAATCATGAAGGGTACCATCAGCGTTTTAAGTGTAAAATCATAAGGGGTACCATCAGCGTTTTTTGTGTAAAATCATAAGGGGTACCATCAGCGTTTTATGTGTAAATTCATAAAGGGTATCATCAGCGTTTTATGTGTAAACTCATAAGGGGTACCATCAGCGTTTTATGTGTAAACTCATAAGGGGTACCATCAGCGTTTTATGTGTAAATTCATAAAGGGTATCATCAGCGTTTTATGTGTAAATTCATAAAGGGTACCATCAGCGTTTTATGTGTAAATTCATAAAGGGTACCATCAGTGTTTTATGTGTAAAATCATAAAGGGTACCATCAGCGTTTTAAGTGTAAAATCATAAGGGGTACCATCAGTGTTTTTTGTGTAGAACCAAAAGGGGTATCATCAGCGTTTTTTGTGTAAAATCATAAGGGGTACCATCAGTGTTTTATGTGTAAATTCATAAAGGGTACCTTTCAGCTTTTTATGTGTAAAATCATAAAGGTTATCATCAGCGTTTTATGTGTAAACTCATAAGGGGTATCATCAGCGTTTTATGTGTAAAGTCATAAAGGGTACCATCAGCTTTTTATGTGTAAAATCATAAGGGGTACCATCAGCGTTTTATGTGTAGAACCAATAATGGGTACCATCAGCGTTTAATGTGTAAACTCATAAGGGGTGCCATCAGCGTTTTATATGTAAATTCATAAAGGGTACCATCAGCTTTTTATGTGTAAAATCATAAGGGGTACCATCAGCGTTTTATGTGTAAAATCATAAGGGGTACCATCAGCGTTTTTTGTGTAAAACCAATAATGGGTACCATCAGCGTTTTTTGTGTAAAATCATAAAGGGTACCATCAGCGTTTTATGTGTAAAACCATAAGTGGTACCATCAGCGTTTTATGTGTAAAATCATAAGGGGTACCATCAGCGTTTTATGTGTAAAATCATAAGGGGTACCATCAGCGTTTTATGTGTAAAATCAGAAGGGGTATCATCAGCGTTGTATGTGTAAAATCATAAGGGGTACCATCAGCGTTTTTTGTGTAAAACCATAAGGGGTACCATCAGTGTTTTATGTTTAAAACCAGAAGTGGTACCATCAGCGTTTTATGTGTAAAATCATAAGGGGTACCATCAGCGTTTTTTGTGTAAAACCATGAGGGGTACCATCAGCGTTTTCTGTGTAAAATCATAAAGGGTACCATCAGCGTTTTGTGTGTAAAATCATAAGGGGTACCATCAGCGTTTTATGTGTAAAACCATAAGTGGTACCATCAGCGTTTTATGTGTAAAATCATAAGGGGTACCATCAGCGTTTTATGTGTAAAACCATAAGTGGTACCATCAGCGTTTTTTGTGTAAAACCATGAGGGGTACCATCAGCGTTTTCTGTGTAAAATCATAAAGGGTACCATCAGCGTTTTCTGTGTAAAATCATAAGGGGTACCATCAGCGTTTTATGTGTAAAATCATAAAGGGTACCATCAACGTTTTCTGTGTAAAACCATAAGGGGTACCATCAGCGTTTTATGTGTAAAATCATAAGGGGTACCATCAGCGTTTTATGTGTAGAACCATAAGGGGTACCATCAACGTTTTCTGTGTAAAATCATAAGGGGTACAATCAGCGTTTTATGTGTAGAACCATAAGGGATACCATCAGTGTTTTTTGTGTAAAACCAAAAGGGGTACCATCAGCGTTTTATGTGTAGAACCATAAGGGGTACCATCAGCGTTTTATGTGTAAAACCAAAAGGGGTACCATCAGCGTTTTATGTGTAGAACCATAAGGGGTACCATCAGCGTTTTATGTGTAAATTCATAAAGGGTACCTTTCAGCTTTTAATGTGTAAAATCATAAAGGGTATCATCAGCGTTTTATGTGTAAACTCATAAGGGGTATCATCAGCGTTTTATGTGTAAATTCATAAAGGGTACCATCAGCTTTTTATGTGTAAAATCATAAGGGGTACCATCAGCGTTTTACGTGTAAAATCATAAGGGGTACCATCAGCGTTTTTTGTGTAAAACCAATAATGGGTACCATCAGCGTTTTTTGTGTAAAATCATAAAGGGTACCAGCAGCGTTATATGTGTAGAATCATAAGGGGTACCATCAGCGTTTTATGTGTAAAATCATAAGGGGTACCATCAGCGTTTTATGTGTAAAATCATAAGGGGTACCATCAGCGTTTTTTGTGTAAAATCATAAGGGGTACCATCAGCGTTTTATGTGTAAAATCTTAAGGGGTACCATCAGCGTTGTATGTGTAATATCATAAGGGGTTCCATCAGCGTTTTTGGTGTAAAATCATAAGGGGTACCATCAGCGTTTTATGTGTAGAACCAAAAGGGGTACCATCAGCGTTTTATGTGTAGAACCATAAGGAATACCATCAGCGATTTATGTGTAGAACCATAATGGGTACCATCAGCGATTTATCTGTAGAACCATAAGGGGTACCATCAGCGTTTTATGTGTAAAACCAAAAGGGGTACCATCAGCGTTTTATGTGTAAAATCATGAGGGGTTCCATCAGCGTTTTATGTGTAAAACCAATAATGGGTACCATCAGTGTTTTTTTGTATAGAACCAGAAGGGGTACCATAAGTGTTTTTTGTGTAGAACCAATAATGGGTACCATCAGCGTTTTATGTGTAAAACTAACAATGGGTGCCATCAGCGTTTTATGTGTAAATTCATAAAGGGTACCATCAGCTTTTTATGTGTAAAATCATAAGGGGTACCATCAGCGTTTTATGTGTAAATTCATAAAGGGTACCTTTCAGCTTTTTATGTGTAAAATCAAAAAGGGTATCATCAGCGTTTTATGTGTAAACTCATAAGGGGTATCATCAGCGTTTTATGTGTAAATTCATAAAGGGTACCATCAGCTTTTTATGTGTAAAATCATAAGGGGTACCATCAGCGTTTTATGTGTAGAACCAATAATGGGTACCATCAGTGTTTTATGTGTAAACTCATAAGGGGTACCATCAGCGTTTTATGTGTAAATTCATAAAGGGTACCATCAGCTTTTTATGTGTAAAATCATAAGGGGTACCATCAGCGTTTTACGTGTAAAATCATAAGGGGTACCATCAGCGTTTTTTGTGTAAAACCAATAATGGGTACCATCAGCGTTTTTTGTGTAAAATCATAAAGGGTACCATCAGCGTTTTATGTTTAAAACCATAAGTGGTACCATCAGCGTTTTATGTGTAAAATCATAAGGGGTACCATCAGCGTTTTATGTGTAAAATCATAAGGGGTACCATCAGCGTTTTATGTGTAAAACCATAAGTGGTACCATCAGCGTTTTATGTGTAAAATCATAAGGGGTACCATCAGCGTTTTATGTGTAAAATCATAAGGGGTACCATCAGCGTTTTTTGTGTAAAACCATAAGGGGTACCATCAGTGTTTTATGTGTAAAACCATAAGTGGTACCATCAGCGTTTTATGTCTAAAATCATAAGGGGTACCATCAGCGTTTTTTTTGTAAAACCATGAGGGGTACCATCAGCTGTGTAAAATCATAAGGGGTACCATCAGCGTTTTATGTGTAAAATCATAAAGGGTACCATCAACGTTTTCTGTGTAAAATCATAAGGGGTACCATCAGCGTTTTATGTGTAAAATCATAAGGGGTACCATCAGCGTTTTCTGTGTAAAATCATAAGGGGTACCATCAGCGTTTTATGTGTGGAACCAAAAGGGGTACCATCAACGTTTTCTGTGTAAAATCATAAGGGGTACAATCAGCGTTTTATGTGTAGAACCATAAGGGGTACCATCAGCGTTTTAAGTGTAAAATCATAAAAGGGTACCATCAGCGTTTTATGTGTAGAACCATAAGGGGTACCATCAGCGTTTTCTGTGTAAAATCATAAAGGGTACCATCAGCGTTTTATGTGTAGAACCATAAGGGGTACCATCAGCGTTTTCTGTGTAAAATCATAAAGGGTACCATCAGCGTTTTATGTGTAGAACCATAAAGGGTACCATCAACGATTTCTGTGTAGAACCATAAAGGGTACCATCAACGTTTTCTGTGTAAAATCATGAAGGGTACCATCAGCGTTTTAAGTGTAAAATCATAAGGGGTACCATCAGCGTTTTTTGTGTAAAATCATAAGGGGTACCATCAGCGTTTTATGTGTAAATTCATAAAGGGTATCATCAGCGTTTTATGTGTAAACTCATAAGGGGTACCATCAGCGTTTTATGTGTAAACTCATAAGGGGTACCATCAGCGTTTTATGTGTAAATTCATAAAGGGTATCATCAGCGTTTTATGTGTAAATTCATAAAGGGTACCATCAGCGTTTTATGTGTAAATTCATAAAGGGTACCATCAGTGTTTTATGTGTAAAATCATAAAGGGTACCATCAGCGTTTTAAGTGTAAAATCATAAGGGGTACCATCAGTGTTTTTTGTGTAGAACCAAAAGGGGTATCATCAGCGTTTTTTGTGTAAAATCATAAGGGGTACCATCAGTGTTTTATGTGTAAATTCATAAAGGGTACCTTTCAGCTTTTTATGTGTAAAATCATAAAGGTTATCATCAGCGTTTTATGTGTAAACTCATAAGGGGTATCATCAGCGTTTTATGTGTAAAGTCATAAAGGGTACCATCAGCTTTTTATGTGTAAAATCATAAGGGGTACCATCAGCGTTTTATGTGTAGAACCAATAATGGGTACCATCAGCGTTTAATGTGTAAACTCATAAGGGGTGCCATCAGCGTTTTATATGTAAATTCATAAAGGGTACCATCAGCTTTTTATGTGTAAAATCATAAGGGGTACCATCAGCGTTTTATGTGTAAAATCATAAGGGGTACCATCAGCGTTTTTTGTGTAAAACCAATAATGGGTACCATCAGCGTTTTTTGTGTAAAATCATAAAGGGTACCATCAGCGTTTTATGTGTAAAACCATAAGTGGTACCATCAGCGTTTTATGTGTAAAATCATAAGGCGTACCATCAGCGTTTTATGTGTAAAATCATAAGGGGTACCATCAGCGTTTTATGTGTAAAATCAGAAGGGGTATCATCAGCGTTGTATGTGTAAAATCATAAGGGGTACCATCAGCGTTTTTTGTGTAAAACCATAAGGGGTACCATCAGTGTTTTATGTTTAAAACCAGAAGTGGTACCATCAGCGTTTTATGTGTAAAATCATAAGGGGTACCATCAGCGTTTTTTGTGTAAAACCATGAGGGGTACCATCAGCGTTTTCTGTGTAAAATCATAAAGGGTACCATCAGCGTTTTGTGTGTAAAATCATAAGGGGTACCATCAGCGTTTTATGTGTAAAACCATAAGTGGTACCATCAGCGTTTTATGTGTAAAATCATAAGGGGTACCATCAGCGTTTTATGTGTAAAACCATAAGTGGTACCATCAGCGTTTTTTGTGTAAAACCATGAGGGGTACCATCAGCGTTTTCTGTGTAAAATCATAAAGGGTACCATCAGCGTTTTCTGTGTAAAATCATAAGGGGTACCATCAGCGTTTTATGTGTAAAATCATAAAGGGTACCATCAACGTTTTCTGTGTAAAACCATAAGGGGTACCATCAGCGTTTTATGTGTAAAATCATAAGGGGTACCATCAGCGTTTTATGTGTAGAACCATAAGGGGTACCATCAACGTTTTCTGTGTAAAATCATAAGGGGTACAATCAGCGTTTTATGTGTAGAACCATAAGGGATACCATCAGTGTTTTTTGTGTAAAACCAAAAGGGGTACCATCAGCGTTTTATGTGTAGAACCATAAGGGGTACCATCAGCGTTTTATGTGTAAAACCAAAAGGGGTACCATCAGCGTTTTATGTGTAGAACCATAAGGGGTACCATCAGCGTTTTATGTGTAAATTCATAAAGGGTACCTTTCAGCTTTTAATGTGTAAAATCATAAAGGGTATCATCAGCGTTTTATGTGTAAACTCATAAGGGGTATCATCAGCGTTTTATGTGTAAATTCATAAAGGGTACCATCAGCTTTTTATGTGTAAAATCATAAGGGGTACCATCAGCGTTTTACGTGTAAAATCATAAGGGGTACCATCAGCGTTTTTTGTGTAAAACCAATAATGGGTACCATCAGCGTTTTTTGTGTAAAATCATAAAGGGTACCAGCAGCGTTATATGTGTAGAATCATAAGGGGTACCATCAGCGTTTTATGTGTAAAATCATAAGGGGTACCATCAGCGTTTTATGTGTAAAATCATAAGGGGTACCATCAGCGTTTTTTGTGTAAAATCATAAGGGGTACCATCAGCGTTTTATGTGTAAAATCTTAAGGGGTACCATCAGCGTTGTATGTGTAATATCATAAGGGGTTCCATCAGCGTTTTTGGTGTAAAATCATAAGGGGTACCATCAGCGTTTTATGTGTAGAACCAAAAGGGGTACCATCAGCGTTTTATGTGTAGAACCATAAGGAATACCATCAGCGATTTATGTGTAGAACCATAATGGGTACCATCAGCGATTTATCTGTAGAACCATAAGGGGTACCATCAGCGTTTTATGTGTAAAACCAAAAGGGGTACCATCAGCGTTTTATGTGTAAAATCATGAGGGGTTCCATCAGCGTTTTATGTGTAAAACCAATAATGGGTACCATCAGTGTTTTTTTGTATAGAACCAGAAGGGGTACCATAAGTGTTTTTTGTGTAGAACCAATAATGGGTACCATCAGCGTTTTATGTGTAAAACTAACAATGGGTGCCATCAGCGTTTTATGTGTAAATTCATAAAGGGTACCATCAGCTTTTTATGTGTAAAATCATAAGGGGTACCATCAGCGTTTTACGTGTAAAATCATAAGGGGTACCATCAGCGTTTTTTGTGTAAAATCATAAGGGGTACCATCAGCGTTTTTTGTGTAAAATCATAAGGGGTACCATCAGCGTTTTATGTGTAAAATCTTAAGGGGTACCATCAGCGTTGTATGTGTAATATCATAAGGGGTTCCATCAGCGTTTTTGGTGTAAAATCATAAGGGGTACCATCAGCGTTTTATGTGTAGAACCAAAAGGGGTACCATCAGCGATTTATCTGTAGAACCATAAGGGGTACCATCAGCGTTTTAAGTGTAAAACCAAAAGGGGTACCATCAGTGTTTTTTTGTATAGAACCAGAAGGGGTACCATAAGTGTTTTTTGTGTAGAACCAATAATGGGTACCATCAGCGTTTTATGTGTAAAACTAACAATGGGTGCCATCAGCGTTTTATGTCTAAATTCATAAAGGGTACCATCAGCTTTTTATGTGTAAAATCATAAGGGGTACCATCAGCGTTTTACGTGTAAAATCATAAGGGGTACCATCAGCGTTTTTTGTGTAAAACCAATAATGGGTACCATCAGCGTTTTTTGTGTAAAATCATAAAGGGTACCAGCAGCGTTATATGTGTAAAATCATAAGGGGTACCATCAGCGTTTTATGTGTAAAACTAATAATGGGTACCATCAGCGTTTTATGTGTAAAATCATAAGGGGTACCATCAGCGTTTTATGTGTAAAATCATAAGGGGTACCATCAGTGTTTTTTGTGTAAAATCATAAGGGGTACCATCAGCGTTTTATGTGTAAAATCATAAGGGGTATCATCAGCGTTTTATGTGTAAACTCATAAGGGGTATCATCAGCGTTTTATGTGTAAATTCATAAAGGGTACCATCAGCTTTTTATGTGTAAAATCATAAGGGGTACCATCAGCGTTTTACGTGTAAAATCATAAGGGGTACCATCAGCGTTTTTTGTGTAAAACCAATAATGGGTACCATCAGCGTTTTTTGTGTAAAATCATAAAGGGTACCAGCAGCGTTATATGTGTAGAATCATAAGGGGTACCATCAGCGTTTTATGTGTAAAATCATAAGGGGTACCATCAGCGTTTTATGTGTAAAATCATAAGGGGTACCATCAGCGTTTTTTGTGTAAAATCATAAGGGGTACCATCAGCGTTTTATGTGTAAAACCATAAGTGGTACCATCAGCGCTTTATGTGTAAAACCATAAGTGGTACCATCAGCGTTTTATGTCTAAAATCATAAGGGGTACCATCAGCGTTTTTTTTGTAAAACCATGAGGGGTACCATCAGCTGTGTAAAATCATAAGGGGTACCATCAGCGTTTTATGTGTAAAATCATAAAGGGTACCATCAACGTTTTCTGTGTAAAATCATAAGGGGTACCATCAGCGTTTTATGTGTAAAATCATAAGGGGTACCATCAGCGTTTTCTGTGTAAAATCATAAGGGGTACCATCAGCGTTTTATGTGTAGAACCAAAAGGGGTACCATCAACGTTTTCTGTGTAAAATCATAAGGGGTACAATCAGCGTTTTATGTGTAGAACCATAAGGGGTACCATCAGCGTTTTAAGTGTAAAATCATAAAAGGGTACCATCAGCATTTTATGTGTAGAACCATAAGGGGTACCATCAGCGTTTTCTGTGTAAAATCATAAAGGGTACCATCAGCGTTTTATGTGTAGAACCATAAGGGGTACCATCAGCGTTTTCTGTGTAAAATCATAAAGGGTACCATCAGCGTTTTATGTGTAGAACCATAAAGGGTACCATCAACGATTTCTGTGTAGAACCATAAAGGGTACCATCAACGTTTTCTGTGTAAAATCATGAAGGGTACCATCAGCGTTTTAAGTGTAAAATCATAAGGGGTACCATCAGCGTTTTTTGTGTAAAATCATAAGGGGTACCATCAGCGTTTTATGTGTAAATTCATAAAGGGTATCATCAGCGTTTTATGTGTAAACTCATAAGGGGTACCATCAGCGTTTTATGTGTAAACTCATAAGGGGTACCATCAGCGTTTTATGTGTAAATTCATAAAGGGTATCATCAGCGTTTTATGTGTAAATTCATAAAGGGTACCATCAGCGTTTTATGTGTAAATTCATAAAGGGTACCATCAGCTTTTTATGTGTAAAATCATAAGGGGTACCATCAGTGTTTTATGTGTAAAATCATGAAGGGTACCATCAGCGTTTTAAGTGTAAAATCATAAGGGGTACCATCAGTGTTTTTTGTGTAGAACCAAAAGGGGTATCATCAGCGTTTTTTGTGTAAAATCATAAGGGGTACCATCAGTGTTTTATGTGTAAATTCATAAAGGGTACCTTTCAGCTTTTTATGTGTAAAATCATAAAGGTTATCATCAGCGTTTTATGTGTAAACTCATAAGGGGTATCATCAGCGTTTTATGTGTAAAGTCATAAAGGGTACCATCAGCTTTTTATGTGTAAAATCATAAGGGGTACCATCAGCGTTTTATGTGTAGAACCAATAATGGGTACCATCAGCGTTTTATGTGTAAACTCATAAGGGGTGCCATCAGCGTTTTATATGTAAATTCATAAAGGGTACCATCAGCTTTTTATGTGTAAAATCATAAGGGGTACCATCAGCGTTTTATGTGTAAAATCATAAGGGGTACCATCAGCGTTTTTTGTGTAAAACCAATAATGGGTACCATCAGCGTTTTTTGTGTAAAATCATAAAGGGTACCATCAGCGTTTTATGTGTAAAACCATAAGTGGTACCATCAGCGTTTTATGTGTAAAATCATAAGGGGTACCATCAGCGTTTTATGTGTAAAATCATAAGGGGTACCATCAGCGTTTTATGTGTAAAATCAGAAGGGGTATCATCAGCGTTGTATGTGTAAAATCATAAGGGGTACCATCAGCGTTTTTTGTGTAAAACCATAAGGGGTACCATCAGTGTTTTATGTTTAAAACCAGAAGTGGTACCATCAGCGTTTTATGTGTAAAATCATAAGGGGTACCATCAGCGTTTTTTGTGTAAAACCATGAGGGGTACCATCAGCGTTTTCTGTGTAAAATCATAAAGGGTACCATCAGCGTTTTGTGTGTAAAATCATAAGGGGTACCATCAGCGTTTTATGTGTAAAATCATAAGGGGTACCATCAGCGTTTTATGTGTAAAACCATAAGTGGTACCATCAGCGTTTTTTGTGTAAAACCATGAGGGGTACCATCAGCGTTTTCTGTGTAAAATCATAAAGGGTACCATCAGCGTTTTCTGTGTAAAATCATAAGGGGTACCATCAGCGTTTTATGTGTAAAATCATAAAGGGTACCATCAACGTTTTCTGTGTAAAACCATAAGGGGTACCATCAGCGTTTTATGTGTAAAATCATAAGGGGTACCATCAGCGTTTTATGTGTAGAACCATAAGGGGTACCATCAACGTTTTCTGTGTAAAATCATAAGGGGTACAATCAGCGTTTTATGTGTAGAACCATAAGGGATACCATCAGTGTTTTTTGTGTAAAACCAAAAGGGGTACCATCAGCGTTTTATGTGTAGAACCATAAGGGGTACCATCAGCGTTTTATGTGTAAAACCAAAAGGGGTACCATCAGCGTTTTATGTGTAGAACCATAAGGGGTACCATCAGCGTTTTATGTGTAAATTCATAAAGGGTACCTTTCAGCTTTTAATGTGTAAAATCATAAAGGGTATCATCAGCGTTTTATGTGTAAACTCATAAGGGGTATCATCAGCGTTTTATGTGTAAATTCATAAAGGGTACCATCAGCTTTTTATGTGTAAAATCATAAGGGGTACCATCAGCGTTTTACGTGTAAAATCATAAGGGGTACCATCAGCGTTTTTTGTGTAAAACCAATAATGGGTACCATCAGCGTTTTTTGTGTAAAATCATAAAGGGTACCAGCAGCGTTATATGTGTAGAATCATAAGGGGTACCATCAGCGTTTTATGTGTAAAATCATAAGGGGTACCATCAGCGTTTTATGTGTAAAATCATAAGGGGTACCATCAGCGTTTTTTGTGTAAAATCATAAGGGGTACCATCAGCGTTTTATGTGTAAAATCTTAAGGGGTACCATCAGCGTTGTATGTGTAATATCATAAGGGGTTCCATCAGCGTTTTTGGTGTAAAATCATAAGGGGTACCATCAGCGTTTTATGTGTAGAACCAAAAGGGGTACCATCAGCGTTTTATGTGTAGAACCATAAGGAATACCATCAGCGATTTATGTGTAGAACCATAATGGGTACCATCAGCGATTTATCTGTAGAACCATAAGGGGTACCATCAGCGTTTTATGTGTAAAACCAAAAGGGGTACCATCAGCGTTTTATGTGTAAAATCATGAGGGGTTCCATCAGCGTTTTATGTGTAAAACCAATAATGGGTACCATCAGTGTTTTTTTGTATAGAACCAGAAGGGGTACCATAAGTGTTTTTTGTGTAGAACCAATAATGGGTACCATCAGCGTTTTATGTGTAAAACTAACAATGGGTGCCATCAGCGTTTTATGTGTAAATTCATAAAGGGTACCATCAGCTTTTTATGTGTAAAATCATAAGGGGTACCATCAGCGTTTTACGTGTAAAATCATAAGGGGTACCATCAGCGTTTTTTGTGTAAAATCATAAGGGGTACCATCAGCGTTTTTTGTGTAAAATCATAAGGGGTACCATCAGCGTTTTATGTGTAAAATCTTAAGGGGTACCATCAGCGTTGTATGTGTAATATCATAAGGGGTTCCATCAGCGTTTTTGGTGTAAAATCATAAGGGGTACCATCAGCGTTTTATGTGTAGAACCAAAAGGGGTACCATCAGCGATTTATCTGTAGAACCATAAGGGGTACCATCAGCGTTTTAAGTGTAAAACCAAAAGGGGTACCATCAGTGTTTTTTTGTATAGAACCAGAAGGGGTACCATAAGTGTTTTTTGTGTAGAACCAATAATGGGTACCATCAGCGTTTTATGTGTAAAACTAACAATGGGTGCCATCAGCGTTTTATGTCTAAATTCATAAAGGGTACCATCAGCTTTTTATGTGTAAAATCATAAGGGGTACCATCAGCGTTTTACGTGTAAAATCATAAGGGGTACCATCAGCGTTTTTTGTGTAAAACCAATAATGGGTACCATCAGCGTTTTTTGTGTAAAATCATAAAGGGTACCAGCAGCGTTATATGTGTAAAATCATAAGGGGTACCATCAGCGTTTTATGTGTAAAACTAATAATGGGTACCATCAGCGTTTTATGTGTAAAATCATAAGGGGTACCATCAGCGTTTTATGTGTAAAATCATAAGGGGTACCATCAGTGTTTTTTGTGTAAAATCATAAGGGGTACCATCAGCGTTTTATGTGTAAAATCATAAGGGGTATCATCAGCGTTTTATGTGTAAACTCATAAGGGGTATCATCAGCGTTTTATGTGTAAATTCATAAAGGGTACCATCAGCTTTTTATGTGTAAAATCATAAGGGGTACCATCAGCGTTTTACGTGTAAAATCATAAGGGGTACCATCAGCGTTTTTTGTGTAAAACCAATAATGGGTACCATCAGCGTTTTTTGTGTAAAATCATAAAGGGTACCAGCAGCGTTATATGTGTAGAATCATAAGGGGTACCATCAGCGTTTTATGTGTAAAATCATAAGGGGTACCATCAGCGTTTTATGTGTAAAATCATAAGGGGTACCATCAGCGTTTTTTGTGTAAAATCATAAGGGGTACCATCAGCGTTTTATGTGTAAAATCTTAAGGGGTACCATCAGCGTTGTATGTGTAATATCATAAGGGGTTCCATCAGCGTTTTTGGTGTAAAATCATAAGGGGTACCATCAGCGTTTTATGTGTAGAACCAAAAGGGGTACCATCAGCGTTTTATGTGTAGAACCATAAGGAATACCATCAGCGATTTATGTGTAGAACCATAATGGGTACCATCAGCGATTTATCTGTAGAACCATAAGGGGTACCATCAGCGTTTTATGTGTAAAACCAAAAGGGGTACCATCAGCGTTTTATGTGTAAAATCATGAGGGGTTCCATCAGCGTTTTATGTGTAAAACCAATAATGGGTACCATCAGTGTTTTTTTGTATAGAACCAGAAGGGGTACCATAAGTGTTTTTTGTGTAGAACCAAAAATGGGTACCATCAGCGTTTTATGTGTAAAACTAACAATGGGTGCCATCAGCGTTTCATGTGTAAATTCATAAAGGGTACCATCAGCTTTTTATGTGTAAAATCATAAGGGGTACCATCAGCGTTTTACGTGTAAAATCATAAGGGGTACCATCAGCGTTTTTTGTGTAAAACCAATAATGGGTACCATCAGCGTTTTTTGTGTAAAATCATAAAGGGTACCAGCAGCGTTATAAGTGTAAAATCATAAGGGGTACCATCAGCGTTTTATGTGTAAAACCATAAGGGGTACCATCAGCGTTTTATGTGTAAAATCATAAGGGGTACCATCAGCGTTTTATGTGTAAAACTAATAATGGGTACCATCAGCGTTTTATGTGTAAAATCATAAGGGGTACCATCAGCGTTTTATGTGTAAAATCATAAGGGGTACCATCAGTGTTTTTTGTGTAAAATCATAAGGGGTACCATCAGCGTTTTATGTGTAAAATCATAAGGGGTACCATCAGCGTTTTTTGTGTAAAATCATAAGGGGTACCATCAGCGTTTTATGTGTAAAATCATAAGGGGTACCATCAGCGTTTTTTGTGTAAAACCATAAGGGGTACCATCAGCGTTTTCTGTGTAAAATCATAAGGGGTACCATCAGTGTTTTTTGTGTAAAATCATAATGTGTACCATCAGCGTTTTATGTGTAAAATCATAAGGGGTACCATCAGCGTTTTATGTGCAAAATCATAAGTGGTACCATCAGTGTTTTTTGTGTAAAATCATAAGGGGTACCATCAGCGTTTTCTGTGTAAAATCATAAGGGGTACCATCAGCGTTTTTTATGTAAAACCATAAGGGGTACCATCAGCGTTTTCTGTGTAAAATCATAAGGGGTACCATCAGCGTTTTTTGTGTAAAACCATAAGGGGTACCATCAGCGTTTTCTGTGTAAAATCATAAGGGGTACCATCAGCGTTTTTTGTGTAAAACCATAAGGGGTACCATCAGCGTTTTCTGTGTAAAATCATAAGGGGTACCATCAGCGTTTTTTGTGTAAAACCATAAGGGGTACCATCAGCGTTTTTTTTGTAAAACCATGAGGGGTACCATCAGCTGTGTAAAATCATAAGGGGTACCATCAGCGTTTTATGTGTAAAATCATAAAGGGTACCATCAACGTTTTCTGTGTAAAATCATAAGGGGTACCATCAGTGTTTTTTTTTGTAAAACCAAAAGGGGTACCATCAGCGTTTTATGTGTAGAACCATAAGGGGTACCATCTGCGTTTTATGTGTAAAGCCAAAAGGGGTACCATCAGCGATTTATGTGTAGAACCATAAGGGGTACCATCAGCGTTTTATGTGTAAAACCAAAAGGGGTACCATCAGCGTTTTATGTGTAGAACCATAAGGGATACCATCAGTGTTTTTTGTGTAAAATCATAAGGGGTACCATCAGCGTTTTATGTGTAAATTCATAAAGGGTACCTTTCAACTTTTTATGTGTAAAATCAAAAAGGGTATCATCAGCGTTTTATGTGTAAACTCATAAGGGGTATCATCAGCGTTTTATGTGTAAATTCATAAAGGGTACCATCAGCTTTTTATGTGTAAAATCATAAGGGGTACCATCAGCATTTTATGTGTAGAACCAATAATGGGTACCATCAGCGTTTTATGTGTAAACTCATAAAGGGTACCATCAGCTTTTTATGTGTAAAATCATAAGGGGTACCATCAGCGTTTTATGTGTAGAACCAATAATGGGTACCATCAGTGTTTTATGTGTAAACTCATAAGGGGTACCATCAGCGTTTTATGTGTAAATTCATAAAGGGTACCATCAGCTTTTTATGTGTAAAATCATAAGGGGTACCATCAGCGTTTTACGTGTAAAATCATAAGGGGTACTATCAGCGTTTTTTGTGTAAAACCAATAATGGGTACCATCAGCGTTTTTTGTGTAAAATCATAAAGGGTACCATCAGCGTTTTATGTTTAAAACCATAAGTGGTACCATCAGCGTTTTATGTGTAAAATCATAAGGGGTACCATCAGCGTTTTATGTGTAAAATCATAAGGGGTACCATCAGCGTTTTATGTGTAAAACCATAAGTGGTACCATCAGCGTTTTATGTGTAAAATCATAAGGGGTACCATCAGCGTTTTATGTGTAAAATCATAAGGGGTACCATCAGCGTTTTTTGTGTAAAACCATAAGGGGTACCATCAGTGTTTTATGTGTAAAACCATAAGTGGTACCATCAGCGTTTTATGTCTAAAATCATAAGGGGTACCATCAGCGTTTTTTTTGTAAAACCATGAGGGGTACCATCAGCTGTGTAAAATCATAAGGGGTACCATCAGCGTTTTATGTGTAAAATCATAAAGGGTACCATCAACGTTTTCTGTGTAAAATCATAAGGGGTACCATCAGCGTTTTATGTGTAAAATCATAAGGGGTACCATCAGCGTTTTCTGTGTAAAATCATAAGGGGTACCATCAGCGTTTTATGTGTAGAACCAAAAGGGGTACCATCAACGTTTTCTGTGTAAAATCATAAGGGGTACAATCAGCGTTTTATGTGTAGAACCATAAGGGGTACCATCAGCGTTTTAAGTGTAAAATCATAAAAGGGTACCATCAGCGTTTTATGTGTAGAACCATAAGGGGTACCATCAGCGTTTTCTGTGTAAAATCATAAAGGGTACCATCAGCGTTTTATGTGTAGAACCATAAGGGGTACCATCAGCGTTTTCTGTGTAAAATCATAAAGGGTACCATCAGCGTTTTATGTGTAGAACCATAAAGGGTACCATCAACGATTTCTGTGTAGAACCATAAAGGGTACCATCAACGTTTTCTGTGTAAAATCATGAAGGGTACCATCAGCGTTTTAAGTGTAAAATCATAAGGGGTACCATCAGCGTTTTTTGTGTAAAATCATAAGGGGTACCATCAGCGTTTTATGTGTAAATTCATAAAGGGTATCATCAGCGTTTTATGTGTAAACTCATAAGGGGTACCATCAGCGTTTTATGTGTAAACTCATAAGGGGTACCATCAGCGTTTTATGTGTAAATTCATAAAGGGTATCATCAGCGTTTTATGTGTAAATTCATAAAGGGTACCATCAGCGTTTTATGTGTAAATTCATAAAGGGTACCATCAGTGTTTTATGTGTAAAATCATAAAGGGTACCATCAGCGTTTTAAGTGTAAAATCATAAGGGGTACCATCAGTGTTTTTTGTGTAGAACCAAAAGGGGTATCATCAGCGTTTTTTGTGTAAAATCATAAGGGGTACCATCAGTGTTTTATGTGTAAATTCATAAAGGGTACCTTTCAGCTTTTTATGTGTAAAATCATAAAGGTTATCATCAGCGTTTTATGTGTAAACTCATAAGGGGTATCATCAGCGTTTTATGTGTAAAGTCATAAAGGGTACCATCAGCTTTTTATGTGTAAAATCATAAGGGGTACCATCAGCGTTTTATGTGTAGAACCAATAATGGGTACCATCAGCGTTTAATGTGTAAACTCATAAGGGGTGCCATCAGCGTTTTATATGTAAATTCATAAAGGGTACCATCAGCTTTTTATGTGTAAAATCATAAGGGGTACCATCAGCGTTTTATGTGTAAAATCATAAGGGGTACCATCAGCGTTTTTTGTGTAAAACCAATAATGGGTACCATCAGCGTTTTTTGTGTAAAATCATAAAGGGTACCATCAGCGTTTTATGTGTAAAACCATAAGTGGTACCATCAGCGTTTTATGTGTAAAATCATAAGGGGTACCATCAGCGTTTTATGTGTAAAATCATAAGGGGTACCATCAGCGTTTTATGTGTAAAATCAGAAGGGGTATCATCAGCGTTGTATGTGTAAAATCATAAGGGGTACCATCAGCGTTTTTTGTGTAAAACCATAAGGGGTACCATCAGTGTTTTATGTTTAAAACCAGAAGTGGTACCATCAGCGTTTTATGTGTAAAATCATAAGGGGTACCATCAGCGTTTTTTGTGTAAAACCATGAGGGGTACCATCAGCGTTTTCTGTGTAAAATCATAAAGGGTACCATCAGCGTTTTGTGTGTAAAATCATAAGGGGTACCATCAGCGTTTTATGTGTAAAACCATAAGTGGTACCATCAGCGTTTTATGTGTAAAATCATAAGGGGTACCATCAGCGTTTTATGTGTAAAACCATAAGTGGTACCATCAGCGTTTTTTGTGTAAAACCATGAGGGGTACCATCAGCGTTTTCTGTGTAAAATCATAAAGGGTACCATCAGCGTTTTCTGTGTAAAATCATAAGGGGTACCATCAGCGTTTTATGTGTAAAATCATAAAGGGTACCATCAACGTTTTCTGTGTAAAACCATAAGGGGTACCATCAGCGTTTTATGTGTAAAATCATAAGGGGTACCATCAGCGTTTTATGTGTAGAACCATAAGGGGTACCATCAACGTTTTCTGTGTAAAATCATAAGGGGTACAATCAGCGTTTTATGTGTAGAACCATAAGGGATACCATCAGTGTTTTTTGTGTAAAACCAAAAGGGGTACCATCAGCGTTTTATGTGTAGAACCATAAGGGGTACCATCAGCGTTTTATGTGTAAAACCAAAAGGGGTACCATCAGCGTTTTATGTGTAGAACCATAAGGGGTACCATCAGCGTTTTATGTGTAAATTCATAAAGGGTACATTTCAGCTTTTAATGTGTAAAATCATAAAGGGTATCATCAGCGTTTTATGTGTAAACTCATAAGGGGTATCATCAGCGTTTTATGTGTAAATTCATAAAGGGTACCATCAGCTTTTTATGTGTAAAATCATAAGGGGTACCATCAGCGTTTTACGTGTAAAATCATAAGGGGTACCATCAGCGTTTTTTGTGTAAAACCAATAATGGGTACCATCAGCGTTTTTTGTGTAAAATCATAAAGGGTACCAGCAGCGTTATATGTGTAGAATCATAAGGGGTACCATCAGCGTTTTATGTGTAAAATCATAAGGGGTACCATCAGCGTTTTATGTGTAAAATCATAAGGGGTACCATCAGCGTTTTTTGTGTAAAATCATAAGGGGTACCATCAGCGTTTTATGTGTAAAATCTTAAGGGGTACCATCAGCGTTGTATGTGTAATATCATAAGGGGTTCCATCAGCGTTTTTGGTGTAAAATCATAAGGGGTACCATCAGCGTTTTATGTGTAGAACCAAAAGGGGTACCATCAGCGTTTTATGTGTAGAACCATAAGGAATACCATCAGCGATTTATGTGTAGAACCATAATGGGTACCATCAGCGATTTATCTGTAGAACCATAAGGGGTACCATCAGCGTTTTATGTGTAAAACCAAAAGGGGTACCATCAGCGTTTTATGTGTAAAATCATGAGGGGTTCCATCAGCGTTTTATGTGTAAAACCAATAATGGGTACCATCAGTGTTTTTTTGTATAGAACCAGAAGGGGTACCATAAGTGTTTTTTGTGTAGAACCAATAATGGGTACCATCAGCGTTTTATGTGTAAAACTAACAATGGGTGCCATCAGCGTTTTATGTGTAAATTCATAAAGGGTACCATCAGCTTTTTATGTGTAAAATCATAAGGGGTACCATCAGCGTTTTATGTGTAAATTCATAAAGGGTACCTTTCAGCTTTTTATGTGTAAAATCAAAAAGGGTATCATCAGCGTTTTATGTGTAAACTCATAAGGGGTATCATCAGCGTTTTATGTGTAAATTCATAAAGGGTACCATCAGCTTTTTATGTGTAAAATCATAAGGGGTACCATCAGCGTTTTATGTGTAGAACCAATAATGGGTACCATCAGTGTTTTATGTGTAAACTCATAAGGGGTACCATCAGCGTTTTATGTGTAAATTCATAAAGGGTACCATCAGCTTTTTATGTGTAAAATCATAAGGGGTACCATCAGCGTTTTACGTGTAAAATCATAAGGGGTACCATCAGCGTTTTTTGTGTAAAACCAATAATGGGTACCATCAGCGTTTTTTGTGTAAAATCATAAAGGGTACCATCAGCGTTTTATGTTTAAAACCATAAGTGGTACCATCAGCGTTTTATGTGTAAAATCATAAGGGGTACCATCAGCGTTTTATGTGTAAAATCATAAGGGGTACCATCAGCGTTTTATGTGTAAAACCATAAGTGGTACCATCAGCGTTTTATGTGTAAAATCATAAGGGGTACCATCAGCGTTTTATGTGTAAAATCATAAGGGGTACCATCAGCGTTTTTTGTGTAAAACCATAAGGGGTACCATCAGTGTTTTATGTGTAAAACCATAAGTGGTACCATCAGCGTTTTATGTCTAAAATCATAAGGGGTACCATCAGCGTTTTTTTTGTAAAACCATGAGGGGTACCATCAGCTGTGTAAAATCATAAGGGGTACCATCAGCGTTTTATGTGTAAAATCATAAAGGGTACCATCAACGTTTTCTGTGTAAAATCATAAGGGGTACCATCAGCGTTTTATGTGTAAAATCATAAGGGGTACCATCAGCGTTTTCTGTGTAAAATCATAAGGGGTACCATCAGCGTTTTATGTGTAGAACCAAAAGGGGTACCATCAACGTTTTCTGTGTAAAATCATAAGGGGTACAATCAGCGTTTTATGTGTAGAACCATAAGGGGTACCATCAGCGTTTTAAGTGTAAAATCATAAAAGGGTACCATCAGCGTTTTATGTGTAGAACCATAAGGGGTACCATCAGCGTTTTCTGTGTAAAATCATAAAGGGTACCATCAGCGTTTTATGTGTAGAACCATAAGGGGTACCATCAGCGTTTTCTGTGTAAAATCATAAAGGGTACCATCAGCGTTTTATGTGTAGAACCATAAAGGGTACCATCAACGATTTCTGTGTAGAACCATAAAGGGTACCATCAACGTTTTCTGTGTAAAATCATGAAGGGTACCATCAGCGTTTTAAGTGTAAAATCATAAGGGGTACCATCAGCGTTTTTTGTGTAAAATCATAAGGGGTACCATCAGCGTTTTATGTGTAAATTCATAAAGGGTATCATCAGCGTTTTATGTGTAAACTCATAAGGGGTACCATCAGCGTTTTATGTGTAAACTCATAAGGGGTACCATCAGCGTTTTATGTGTAAATTCATAAAGGGTATCATCAGCGTTTTATGTGTAAATTCATAAAGGGTACCATCAGCGTTTTATGTGTAAATTCATAAAGGGTACCATCAGTGTTTTATGTGTAAAATCATAAAGGGTACCATCAGCGTTTTAAGTGTAAAATCATAAGGGGTACCATCAGTGTTTTTTGTGTAGAACCAAAAGGGGTATCATCAGCGTTTTTTGTGTAAAATCATAAGGGGTACCATCAGTGTTTTATGTGTAAATTCATAAAGGGTACCTTTCAGCTTTTTATGTGTAAAATCATAAAGGTTATCATCAGCGTTTTATGTGTAAACTCATAAGGGGTATCATCAGCGTTTTATGTGTAAAGTCATAAAGGGTACCATCAGCTTTTTATGTGTAAAATCATAAGGGGTACCATCAGCGTTTTATGTGTAGAACCAATAATGGGTACCATCAGCGTTTAATGTGTAAACTCATAAGGGGTGCCATCAGCGTTTTATATGTAAATTCATAAAGGGTACCATCAGCTTTTTATGTGTAAAATCATAAGGGGTACCATCAGCGTTTTATGTGTAAAATCATAAGGGGTACCATCAGCGTTTTTTGTGTAAAACCAATAATGGGTACCATCAGCGTTTTTTGTGTAAAATCATAAAGGGTACCATCAGCGTTTTATGTGTAAAACCATAAGTGGTACCATCAGCGTTTTATGTGTAAAATCATAAGGGGTACCATCAGCGTTTTATGTGTAAAATCATAAGGGGTACCATCAGCGTTTTATGTGTAAAATCAGAAGGGGTATCATCAGCGTTGTATGTGTAAAATCATAAGGGGTACCATCAGGGTTTTTTGTGTAAAACCATAAGGGGTACCATCAGTGTTTTATGTTTAAAACCAGAAGTGGTACCATCAGCGTTTTATGTGTAAAATCATAAGGGGTACCATCAGCGTTTTTTGTGTAAAACCATGAGGGGTACCATCAGCGTTTTCTGTGTAAAATCATAAAGGGTACCATCAGCGTTTTGTGTGTAAAATCATAAGGGGTACCATCAGCGTTTTATGTGTAAAACCATAAGTGGTACCATCAGCGTTTTATGTGTAAAATCATAAGGGGTACCATCAGCGTTTTATGTGTAAAACCATAAGTGGTACCATCAGCGTTTTTTGTGTAAAACCATGAGGGGTACCATCAGCGTTTTCTGTGTAAAATCATAAAGGGTACCATCAGCGTTTTCTGTGTAAAATCATAAGGGGTACCATCAGCGTTTTATGTGTAAAATCATAAAGGGTACCATCAACGTTTTCTGTGTAAAACCATAAGGGGTACCATCAGCGTTTTATGTGTAAAATCATAAGGGGTACCATCAGCGTTTTATGTGTAGAACCATAAGGGGTACCATCAACGTTTTCTGTGTAAAATCATAAGGGGTACAATCAGCGTTTTATGTGTAGAACCATAAGGGATACCATCAGTGTTTTTTGTGTAAAACCAAAAGGGGTACCATCAGCGTTTTATGTGTAGAACCATAAGGGGTACCATCAGCGTTTTATGTGTAAAACCAAAAGGGGTACCATCAGCGTTTTATGTGTAGAACCATAAGGGGTACCATCAGCGTTTTATGTGTAAATTCATAAAGGGTACCTTTCAGCTTTTAATGTGTAAAATCATAAAGGGTATCATCAGCGTTTTATGTGTAAACTCATAAGGGGTATCATCAGCGTTTTATGTGTAAATTCATAAAGGGTACCATCAGCTTTTTATGTGTAAAATCATAAGGGGTACCATCAGCGTTTTACGTGTAAAATCATAAGGGGTACCATCAGCGTTTTTTGTGTAAAACCAATAATGGGTACCATCAGCGTTTTTTGTGTAAAATCATAAAGGGTACCAGCAGCGTTATATGTGTAGAATCATAAGGGGTACCATCAGCGTTTTATGTGTAAAATCATAAGGGGTACCATCAGCGTTTTATGTGTAAAATCATAAGGGGTACCATCAGCGTTTTTTGTGTAAAATCATAAGGGGTACCATCAGCGTTTTATGTGTAAAATCTTAAGGGGTACCATCAGCGTTGTATGTGTAATATCATAAGGGGTTCCATCAGCGTTTTTGGTGTAAAATCATAAGGGGTACCATCAGCGTTTTATGTGTAGAACCAAAAGGGGTACCATCAGCGTTTTATGTGTAGAACCATAAGGAATACCATCAGCGATTTATGTGTAGAACCATAATGGGTACCATCAGCGATTTATCTGTAGAACCATAAGGGGTACCATCAGCGTTTTATGTGTAAAACCAAAAGGGGTACCATCAGCGTTTTATGTGTAAAATCATGAGGGGTTCCATCAGCGTTTTATGTGTAAAACCAATAATGGGTACCATCAGTGTTTTTTTGTATAGAACCAGAAGGGGTACCATAAGTGTTTTTTGTGTAGAACCAATAATGGGTACCATCAGCGTTTTATGTGTAAAACTAACAATGGGTGCCATCAGCGTTTTATGTGTAAATTCATAAAGGGTACCATCAGCTTTTTATGTGTAAAATCATAAGGGGTACCATCAGCGTTTTACGTGTAAAATCATAAGGGGTACCATCAGCGTTTTTTGTGTAAAATCATAAGGGGTACCATCAGCGTTTTTTGTGTAAAATCATAAGGGGTACCATCAGCGTTTTATGTGTAAAATCTTAAGGGGTACCATCAGCGTTGTATGTGTAATATCATAAGGGGTTCCATCAGCGTTTTTGGTGTAAAATCATAAGGGGTACCATCAGCGTTTTATGTGTAGAACCAAAAGGGGTACCATCAGCGATTTATCTGTAGAACCATAAGGGGTACCATCAGCGTTTTAAGTGTAAAACCAAAAGGGGTACCATCAGTGTTTTTTTGTATAGAACCAGAAGGGGTACCATAAGTGTTTTTTGTGTAGAACCAATAATGGGTACCATCAGCGTTTTATGTGTAAAACTAACAATGGGTGCCATCAGCGTTTTATGTCTAAATTCATAAAGGGTACCATCAGCTTTTTATGTGTAAAATCATAAGGGGTACCATCAGCGTTTTACGTGTAAAATCATAAGGGGTACCATCAGCGTTTTTTGTGTAAAACCAATAATGGGTACCATCAGCGTTTTTTGTGTAAAATCATAAAGGGTACCAGCAGCGTTATATGTGTAAAATTATAAGGGGTACCATCAGCGTTTTATGTGTAAAACTAATAATGGGTACCATCAGCGTTTTATGTGTAAAATCATAAGGGGTACCATCAGCGTTTTATGTGTAAAATCATAAGGGGTACCATCAGTGTTTTTTGTGTAAAATCATAAGGGGTACCATCAGCGTTTTATGTGTAAAATCATAAGGGGTATCATCAGCGTTTTATGTGTAAACTCATAAGGGGTATCATCAGCGTTTTATGTGTAAATTCATAAAGGGTACCATCAGCTTTTTATGTGTAAAATCATAAGGGGTACCATCAGCGTTTTACGTGTAAAATCATAAGGGGTACCATCAGCGTTTTTTGTGTAAAACCAATAATGGGTACCATCAGCGTTTTTTGTGTAAAATCATAAAGGGTACCAGCAGCGTTATATGTGTAGAATCATAAGGGGTACCATCAGCGTTTTATGTGTAAAATCATAAGGGGTACCATCAGCGTTTTATGTGTAAAATCATAAGGGGTACCATCAGCGTTTTTTGTGTAAAATCATAAGGGGTACCATCAGCGTTTTATGTGTAAAACCATAAGTGGTACCATCAGCGCTTTATGTGTAAAACCATAAGTGGTACCATCAGCGTTTTATGTCTAAAATCATAAGGGGTACCATCAGCGTTTTTTTTGTAAAACCATGAGGGGTACCATCAGCTGTGTAAAATCATAAGGGGTACCATCAGCGTTTTATGTGTAAAATCATAAAGGGTACCATCAACGTTTTCTGTGTAAAATCATAAGGGGTACCATCAGCGTTTTATGTGTAAAATCATAAGGGGTACCATCAGCGTTTTCTGTGTAAAATCATAAGGGGTACCATCAGCGTTTTATGTGTAGAACCAAAAGGGGTACCATCAACGTTTTCTGTGTAAAATCATAAGGGGTACAATCAGCGTTTTATGTGTAGAACCATAAGGGGTACCATCAGCGTTTTAAGTGTAAAATCATAAAAGGGTACCATCAGCATTTTATGTGTAGAACCATAAGGGGTACCATCAGCGTTTTCTGTGTAAAATCATAAAGGGTACCATCAGCGTTTTATGTGTAGAACCATAAGGGGTACCATCAGCGTTTTCTGTGTAAAATCATAAAGGGTACCATCAGCGTTTTATGTGTAGAACCATAAAGGGTACCATCAACGATTTCTGTGTAGAACCATAAAGGGTACCATCAACGTTTTCTGTGTAAAATCATGAAGGGTACCATCAGCGTTTTAAGTGTAAAATCATAAGGGGTACCATCAGCGTTTTTTGTGTAAAATCATAAGGGGTACCATCAGCGTTTTATGTGTAAATTCATAAAGGGTATCATCAGCGTTTTATGTGTAAACTCATAAGGGGTACCATCAGCGTTTTATGTGTAAACTCATAAGGGGTACCATCAGCGTTTTATGTGTAAATTCATAAAGGGTATCATCAGCGTTTTATGTGTAAATTCATAAAGGGTACCATCAGCGTTTTATGTGTAAATTCATAAAGGGTACCATCAGCTTTTTATGTGTAAAATCATAAGGGGTACCATCAGCGTTTTATGTGTAGAACCATAAGGGGTACCATCAGTGTTTTATGTGTAAAATCATGAAGGGTACCATCAGCGTTTTAAGTGTAAAATCATAAGGGGTACCATCAGTGTTTTTTGTGTAGAACCAAAAGGGGTATCATCAGCGTTTTTTGTGTAAAATCATAAGGGGTACCATCAGTGTTTTATGTGTAAATTCATAAAGGGTACCTTTCAGCTTTTTATGTGTAAAATCATAAAGGTTATCATCAGCGTTTTATGTGTAAACTCATAAGGGGTATCATCAGCGTTTTATGTGTAAAGTCATAAAGGGTACCATCAGCTTTTTATGTGTAAAATCATAAGGGGTACCATCAGCGTTTTATGTGTAGAACCAATAATGGGTACCATCAGCGTTTTATGTGTAAACTCATAAGGGGTGCCATCAGCGTTTTATATGTAAATTCATAAAGGGTACCATCAGCTTTTTATGTGTAAAATCATAAGGGGTACCATCAGCGTTTTATGTGTAAAATCATAAGGGGTACCATCAGCGTTTTTTGTGTAAAACCAATAATGGGTACCATCAGCGTTTTTTGTGTAAAATCATAAAGGGTACCATCAGCGTTTTATGTGTAAAACCATAAGTGGTACCATCAGCGTTTTATGTGTAAAATCATAAGGGGTACCATCAGCGTTTTATGTGTAAAATCATAAGGGGTACC
Organism: Gobio gobio; assembly: GCF_949357685.1. Classification (NCBI taxonomy): domain Eukaryota; kingdom Metazoa; phylum Chordata; class Actinopteri; order Cypriniformes; family Gobionidae; genus Gobio; species Gobio gobio. Next base: position 4,983,105 of record NC_137117.1, on the reverse strand, counting down.
ATCAGCGTTTTATGTGTAAAATCAGAAGGGGTATCATCAGCGTTGTATGTGTAAAATCATAAGGGGTACCATCAGCGTTTTTTGTGTAAAACCATAAGGGGTACCATCAGTGTTTTATGTTTAAAACCAGAAGTGGTACCATCAGCGTTTTATGTGTAAAATCATAAGGGGTACCATCAGCGTTTTTTGTGTAAAACCATGAGGGGTACCATCAGCGTTTTCTGTGTAAAATCATAAAGGGTACCATCAGCGTTTTGTGTGTAAAATCATAAGGGGTACCATCAGCGTTTTATGTGTAAAATCATAAGGGGTACCATCAGCGTTTTATGTGTAAAACCATAAGTGGTACCATCAGCGTTTTTTGTGTAAAACCATGAGGGGTACCATCAGCGTTTTCTGTGTAAAATCATAAAGGGTACCATCAGCGTTTTCTGTGTAAAATCATAAGGGGTACCATCAGCGTTTTATGTGTAAAATCATAAAGGGTACCATCAACGTTTTCTGTGTAAAACCATAAGGGGTACCATCAGCGTTTTATGTGTAAAATCATAAGGGGTACCATCAGCGTTTTATGTGTAGAACCATAAGGGGTACCATCAACGTTTTCTGTGTAAAATCATAAGGGGTACAATCAGCGTTTTATGTGTAGAACCATAAGGGATACCATCAGTGTTTTTTGTGTAAAACCAAAAGGGGTACCATCAGCGTTTTATGTGTAGAACCATAAGGGGTACCATCAGCGTTTTATGTGTAAAACCAAAAGGGGTACCATCAGCGTTTTATGTGTAGAACCATAAGGGGTACCATCAGCGTTTTATGTGTAAATTCATAAAGGGTACCTTTCAGCTTTTAATGTGTAAAATCATAAAGGGTATCATCAGCGTTTTATGTGTAAACTCATAAGGGGTATCATCAGCGTTTTATGTGTAAATTCATAAAGGGTACCATCAGCTTTTTATGTGTAAAATCATAAGGGGTACCATCAGCGTTTTACGTGTAAAATCATAAGGGGTACCATCAGCGTTTTTTGTGTAAAACCAATAATGGGTACCATCAGCGTTTTTTGTGTAAAATCATAAAGGGTACCAGCAGCGTTATATGTGTAGAATCATAAGGGGTACCATCAGCGTTTTATGTGTAAAATCATAAGGGGTACCATCAGCGTTTTATGTGTAAAATCATAAGGGGTACCATCAGCGTTTTTTGTGTAAAATCATAAGGGGTACCATCAGCGTTTTATGTGTAAAATCTTAAGGGGTACCATCAGCGTTGTATGTGTAATATCATAAGGGGTTCCATCAGCGTTTTTGGTGTAAAATCATAAGGGGTACCATCAGCGTTTTATGTGTAGAACCAAAAGGGGTACCATCAGCGTTTTATGTGTAGAACCATAAGGAATACCATCAGCGATTTATGTGTAGAACCATAATGGGTACCATCAGCGATTTATCTGTAGAACCATAAGGGGTACCATCAGCGTTTTATGTGTAAAACCAAAAGGGGTACCATCAGCGTTTTATGTGTAAAATCATGAGGGGTTCCATCAGCGTTTTATGTGTAAAACCAATAATGGGTACCATCAGTGTTTTTTTGTATAGAACCAGAAGGGGTACCATAAGTGTTTTTTGTGTAGAACCAATAATGGGTACCATCAGCGTTTTATGTGTAAAACTAACAATGGGTGCCATCAGCGTTTTATGTGTAAATTCATAAAGGGTACCATCAGCTTTTTATGTGTAAAATCATAAGGGGTACCATCAGCGTTTTACGTGTAAAATCATAAGGGGTACCATCAGCGTTTTTTGTGTAAAATCATAAGGGGTACCATCAGCGTTTTTTGTGTAAAATCATAAGGGGTACCATCAGCGTTTTATGTGTAAAATCTTAAGGGGTACCATCAGCGTTGTATGTGTAATATCATAAGGGGTTCCATCAGCGTTTTTGGTGTAAAATCATAAGGGGTACCATCAGCGTTTTATGTGTAGAACCAAAAGGGGTACCATCAGCGATTTATCTGTAGAACCATAAGGGGTACCATCAGCGTTTTAAGTGTAAAACCAAAAGGGGTACCATCAGTGTTTTTTTGTATAGAACCAGAAGGGGTACCATAAGTGTTTTTTGTGTAGAACCAATAATGGGTACCATCAGCGTTTTATGTGTAAAACTAACAATGGGTGCCATCAGCGTTTTATGTCTAAATTCATAAAGGGTACCATCAGCTTTTTATGTGTAAAATCATAAGGGGTACCATCAGCGTTTTACGTGTAAAATCATAAGGGGTACCATCAGCGTTTTTTGTGTAAAACCAATAATGGGTACCATCAGCGTTTTTTGTGTAAAATCATAAAGGGTACCAGCAGCGTTATATGTGTAAAATCATAAGGGGTACCATCAGCGTTTTATGTGTAAAACTAATAATGGGTACCATCAGCGTTTTATGTGTAAAATCATAAGGGGTACCATCAGCGTTTTATGTGTAAAATCATAAGGGGTACCATCAGTGTTTTTTGTGTAAAATCATAAGGGGTACCATCAGCGTTTTATGTGTAAAATCATAAGGGGTATCATCAGCGTTTTATGTGTAAACTCATAAGGGGTATCATCAGCGTTTTATGTGTAAATTCATAAAGGGTACCATCAGCTTTTTATGTGTAAAATCATAAGGGGTACCATCAGCGTTTTACGTGTAAAATCATAAGGGGTACCATCAGCGTTTTTTGTGTAAAACCAATAATGGGTACCATCAGCGTTTTTTGTGTAAAATCATAAAGGGTACCAGCAGCGTTATATGTGTAGAATCATAAGGGGTACCATCAGCGTTTTATGTGTAAAATCATAAGGGGTACCATCAGCGTTTTATGTGTAAAATCATAAGGGGTACCATCAGCGTTTTTTGTGTAAAATCATAAGGGGTACCATCAGCGTTTTATGTGTAAAATCTTAAGGGGTACCATCAGCGTTGTATGTGTAATATCATAAGGGGTTCCATCAGCGTTTTTGGTGTAAAATCATAAGGGGTACCATCAGCGTTTTATGTGTAGAACCAAAAGGGGTACCATCAGCGTTTTATGTGTAGAACCATAAGGAATACCATCAGCGATTTATGTGTAGAACCATAATGGGTACCATCAGCGATTTATCTGTAGAACCATAAGGGGTACCATCAGCGTTTTATGTGTAAAACCAAAAGGGGTACCATCAGCGTTTTATGTGTAAAATCATGAGGGGTTCCATCAGCGTTTTATGTGTAAAACCAATAATGGGTACCATCAGTGTTTTTTTGTATAGAACCAGAAGGGGTACCATAAGTGTTTTTTGTGTAGAACCAAAAATGGGTACCATCAGCGTTTTATGTGTAAAACTAACAATGGGTGCCATCAGCGTTTCATGTGTAAATTCATAAAGGGTACCATCAGCTTTTTATGTGTAAAATCATAAGGGGTACCATCAGCGTTTTACGTGTAAAATCATAAGGGGTACCATCAGCGTTTTTTGTGTAAAACCAATAATGGGTACCATCAGCGTTTTTTGTGTAAAATCATAAAGGGTACCAGCAGCGTTATAAGTGTAAAATCATAAGGGGTACCATCAGCGTTTTATGTGTAAAACCATAAGGGGTACCATCAGCGTTTTATGTGTAAAATCATAAGGGGTACCATCAGCGTTTTATGTGTAAAACTAATAATGGGTACCATCAGCGTTTTATGTGTAAAATCATAAGGGGTACCATCAGCGTTTTATGTGTAAAATCATAAGGGGTACCATCAGTGTTTTTTGTGTAAAATCATAAGGGGTACCATCAGCGTTTTATGTGTAAAATCATAAGGGGTACCATCAGCGTTTTTTGTGTAAAATCATAAGGGGTACCATCAGCGTTTTATGTGTAAAATCATAAGGGGTACCATCAGCGTTTTTTGTGTAAAACCATAAGGGGTACCATCAGCGTTTTCTGTGTAAAATCATAAGGGGTACCATCAGTGTTTTTTGTGTAAAATCATAATGTGTACCATCAGCGTTTTATGTGTAAAATCATAAGGGGTACCATCAGCGTTTTATGTGCAAAATCATAAGTGGTACCATCAGTGTTTTTTGTGTAAAATCATAAGGGGTACCATCAGCGTTTTCTGTGTAAAATCATAAGGGGTACCATCAGCGTTTTTTATGTAAAACCATAAGGGGTACCATCAGCGTTTTCTGTGTAAAATCATAAGGGGTACCATCAGCGTTTTTTGTGTAAAACCATAAGGGGTACCATCAGCGTTTTCTGTGTAAAATCATAAGGGGTACCATCAGCGTTTTTTGTGTAAAACCATAAGGGGTACCATCAGCGTTTTCTGTGTAAAATCATAAGGGGTACCATCAGCGTTTTTTGTGTAAAACCATAAGGGGTACCATCAGCGTTTTTTTTGTAAAACCATGAGGGGTACCATCAGCTGTGTAAAATCATAAGGGGTACCATCAGCGTTTTATGTGTAAAATCATAAAGGGTACCATCAACGTTTTCTGTGTAAAATCATAAGGGGTACCATCAGTGTTTTTTTTTGTAAAACAAAAAGGGGTACCATCAGCGTTTTATGTGTAGAACCATAAGGGGTACCATCTGCGTTTTATGTGTAAAGCCAAAAGGGGTACCATCAGCGATTTATGTGTAGAACCATAAGGGGTACCATCAGCGTTTTATGTGTAAAACCAAAAGGGGTACCATCAGCGTTTTATGTGTAGAACCATAAGGGATACCATCAGTGTTTTTTGTGTAAAATCATAAGGGGTACCATCAGCGTTTTATGTGTAAATTCATAAAGGGTACCTTTCAACTTTTTATGTGTAAAATCAAAAAGGGTATCATCAGCGTTTTATGTGTAAACTCATAAGGGGTATCATCAGCGTTTTATGTGTAAATTCATAAAGGGTACCATCAGCTTTTTATGTGTAAAATCATAAGGGGTACCATCAGCATTTTATGTGTAGAACCAATAATGGGTACCATCAGCGTTTTATGTGTAAACTCATAAAGGGTACCATCAGCTTTTTATGTGTAAAATCATAAGGGGTACCATCAGCGTTTTTTGTGTAAAACCAATAATGGGTACCATCAGCGTTTTTTGTGTAAAATCATAAAGGGTACCATCAGCGTTTTATGTTTAAAACCATAAGTGGTACCATCAGCGTTTTATGTGTAAAATCATAAGGGGTACCATCAGCGTTTTATGTGTAAAATCATAAGGGGTACCATCAGCGTTTTATGTGTAAAACCATAAGTGGTACCATCAGCGTTTTATGTGTATAATCATAAGGGGTACCATCAGCGTTTTATGTGTAAAATCATAAGGGGTACCATCAGCGTTTTTTGTGTAAAATCATAAGGGGTACCATCAGCGTTTTATGTGTAAAGTCATAAGGGGTACCATCAGCATTGTATGTGTAAAATCATAAGGGGTACCATCAGCGTTTTTTGTGTAAAACCATAAGGGGTACCATCAGTGTTTTATGTGTAAAACCATAAGTGGTACCATCGGCGTTTTATGTCTAAAATCATAAGGGGTACCATCAGCGTTTTATGTGTAAAACCATAAGTGGTACCATCAGCGTTTTTTTTGTAAAACCATGAGGGGTACCATCAGCTGTGTAAAATCATAAGGGGTACCATCAGTGTTTTATGTGTAAAACCATAAGTGGTACCATCAGCGTTTTATGTGTAAAATCATAAAGGGTACCATCAACGTTTTCTGTGTAAAATCATAAGGGGTACCATCAGCGTTTTATGTGTAAAATCATAAGGGGTACCATCAGCATTTTATGTGTAGAACCATAAGGGGTACAATCAGCGTTTTCTGTGTAAAATCATAAGGGGTACCATCAGCGTTTTATGTGTAGAACCAAAACGGGTACCATCAACGTTTTCTGTGTAAAATCATAAGGAGTACAATCAGCGTTTTATGTGTAGAACCATAAGGGGTACCATCAGCGTTTTAAGTGTAAAATCATAAAGGGTACCATCAGCGTTTTATGTGTAGAACCATAAGGGGTACCATCAGCGTTTTCTGTGTAAAATCATAAAGGGTACCATCAGCATTTTATGTGTAGAACCATAAGGGGTACCATCAGCGTTTTCTGTGTAAAATCATAAAGGGTACCATCAGCGTTTTATGTGTAGAACCATAAAGGGTACCATCAACGATTTCTGTGTAAAATCATAAGGGGTACCATCAGCGTTTTATGTGTAGAACCATAAGGGGTACCATCAGTGTTTTATGTGTAAAATCATGAAGGGTACCATCAGCGTTTTAAGTGTAAAATCATAAGGGGTACCATCAGTGTTTTTTGTGTAGAACCAAAAGGGGTACCATCAGCGTTTTTTGTGTAAAACCATAAGGGGTACCATCAGCGTTTTATGTGTAAAACCATAAGGGGTACCATCAGCGTTTTATGTGTAAAACCATAAGGGGTACCATCAGCGTTTTATGTGTAAAACCATAAGGGGTACCATCAGCGTTTTATGTGTAAAACCATAAGGGGTACCATCAGCGTTGTATGTGTAAAATCATGAAGGGTACCTTCAGCGTTTTAAGTGTAAAACCATAAGGGGTACCATCAGCGTTTTATGTGTAAAACCATAAGTGGTACCATCAGCGTTTTAAGTGTAAAATCATAAGGGGTACCATCAGCGTTTTATGTGCAGAACCAAAAGGGGTACCATCAGCGCTTTACGTTTAAAACCATAATGGGTACCATCAGCGTTTTATGTGTAGAACCAAAAGGGGTACCATCAGCGTTTTATGTGTAGAACCAAAAGGGGTACCATCAGCGTTTTAAGTGTAGAACCATAAGGGGTACCATCAGCGTTTTATGTGTAGAACCATAAGGGGTACCATCAGCGTTTTATGTGTAGAACCAAAAGGGGTACCATCAGCGTTTTATGTGTAGAACCATAAAGGGTACCATCAACGATTTCTGTGTAAAATCATAAGGGGTACCATCAGCGTTTTATGTGTAGAACCATAAGGGGTACCATCAGTGTTTTATGTGTAAAATCATGAAGGGTACCATCAGCGTTTTAAGTGTAAAATCATAAGGGGTACCATCAGTGTTTTTTGTGTAGAACCAAAAGGGGTACCATCAGCGTTTTTTGTGTAAAACCATAAGGGGTACCATCAGCGTTTTCTGTGTAAAATCATAAGGGGTACCATCAGCGTTTTTTGTGTAAAACCATAAGGGGTACCATCAGCGTTTTCTGTGTAAAATCATAAGGGGTACCATCAGCGTTTTTTGTGTAAAACCATAAGGGGTACCATCAGCGTTTTTTTTGTAAAACCATGAGGGGTACCATCAGCTGTGTAAAATCATAAGGGGTACCATCAGCGTTTTATGTGTAAAATCATAAAGGGTACCATCAACGTTTTCTGTGTAAAATCATAAGGGGTACCATCAGTGTTTTTTTTTGTAAAACCAAAAGGGGTACCATCAGCGTTTTATGTGTAGAACCATAAGGGGTACCATCTGCGTTTTATGTGTAAAGCCAAAAGGGGTACCATCAGCGATTTATGTGTAGAACCATAAGGGGTACCATCAGCGTTTTATGTGTAAAACCAAAAGGGGTACCATCAGCGTTTTATGTGTAGAACCATAAGGGATACCATCAGTGTTTTTTGTGTAAAATCATAAGGGGTACCATCAGCGTTTTATGTGTAAATTCATAAAGGGTACCTTTCAACTTTTTATGTGTAAAATCAAAAAGGGTATCATCAGCGTTTTATGTGTAAACTCATAAGGGGTATCATCAGCGTTTTATGTGTAAATTCATAAAGGGTACCATCAGCTTTTTATGTGTAAAATCATAAGGGGTACCATCAGCATTTTATGTGTAGAACCAATAATGGGTACCATCAGCGTTTTATGTGTAAACTCATAAAGGGTACCATCAGCTTTTTATGTGTAAAATCATAAGGGGTACCATCAGCGTTTTTTGTGTAAAACCAATAATGGGTACCATCAGCGTTTTTTGTGTAAAATCATAAAGGGTACCATCAGCGTTTTATGTTTAAAACCATAAGTGGTACCATCAGCGTTTTATGTGTAAAATCATAAGGGGTACCATCAGCGTTTTATGTGTAAAATCATAAGGGGTACCATCAGCGTTTTATGTGTAAAACCATAAGTGGTACCATCAGCGTTTTATGTGTATAATCATAAGGGGTACCATCAGCGTTTTATGTGTAAAATCATAAGGGGTACCATCAGCGTTTTTTGTGTAAAATCATAAGGGGTACCATCAGCGTTTTATGTGTAAAGTCATAAGGGGTACCATCAGCATTGTATGTGTAAAATCATAAGGGGTACCATCAGCGTTTTTTGTGTAAAACCATAAGGGGTACCATCAGTGTTTTATGTGTAAAACCATAAGTGGTACCATCGGCGTTTTATGTCTAAAATCATAAGGGGTACCATCAGCGTTTTATGTGTAAAACCATAAGTGGTACCATCAGCGTTTTTTTTGTAAAACCATGAGGGGTACCATCAGCTGTGTAAAATCATAAGGGGTACCATCAGTGTTTTATGTGTAAAACCATAAGTGGTACCATCAGCGTTTTATGTGTAAAATCATAAAGGGTACCATCAACGTTTTCTGTGTAAAATCATAAGGGGTACCATCAGCGTTTTATGTGTAAAATCATAAGGGGTACCATCAGCATTTTATGTGTAGAACCATAAGGGGTACAATCAGCGTTTTCTGTGTAAAATCATAAGGGGTACCATCAGCGTTTTATGTGTAGAACCAAAACGGGTACCATCAACGTTTTCTGTGTAAAATCATAAGGAGTACAATCAGCGTTTTATGTGTAGAACCATAAGGGGTACCATCAGCGTTTTAAGTGTAAAATCATAAAGGGTACCATCAGCGTTTTATGTGTAGAACCATAAGGGGTACCATCAGCGTTTTCTGTGTAAAATCATAAAGGGTACCATCAGCATTTTATGTGTAGAACCATAAGGGGTACCATCAGCGTTTTCTGTGTAAAATCATAAAGGGTACCATCAGCGTTTTATGTGTAGAACCATAAAGGGTACCATCAACGATTTCTGTGTAAAATCATAAGGGGTACCATCAGCGTTTTATGTGTAGAACCATAAGGGGTACCATCAGTGTTTTATGTGTAAAATCATGAAGGGTACCATCAGCGTTTTAAGTGTAAAATCATAAGGGGTACCATCAGTGTTTTTTGTGTAGAACCAAAAGGGGTACCATCAGCGTTTTTTGTGTAAAACCATAAGGGGTACCATCAGCGTTTTATGTGTAAAACCATAAGGGGTACCATCAGCGTTTTATGTGTAAAACCATAAGGGGTACCATCAGCGTTTTATGTGTAAAACCATAAGGGGTACCATCAGCGTTTTATGTGTAAAACCATAAGGGGTACCATCAGCGTTGTATGTGTAAAATCATGAAGGGTACCTTCAGCGTTTTAAGTGTAAAACCATAAGGGGTACCATCAGCGTTTTATGTGTAAAACCATAAGTGGTACCATCAGCGTTTTAAGTGTAAAATCATAAGGGGTACCATCAGCGTTTTATGTGCAGAACCAAAAGGGGTACCATCAGCGCTTTACGTTTAAAACCATAATGGGTACCATCAGCGTTTTATGTGTAGAACCAAAAGGGGTACCATCAGCGTTTTATGTGTAGAACCAAAAGGGGTACCATCAGCGTTTTAAGTGTAGAACCATAAGGGGTACCATCAGCGTTTTATGTGTAGAACCATAAGGGGTACCATCAGCGTTTTATGTGTAGAACCAAAAGGGGTACCATCAGCGTTTTATGTGTAGAACCATAAAGGGTACCATCAACGATTTCTGTGTAAAATCATAAGGGGTACCATCAGCGTTTTATGTGTAGAACCATAAGGGGTACCATCAGTGTTTTATGTGTAAAATCATGAAGGGTACCATCAGCGTTTTAAGTGTAAAATCATAAGGGGTACCATCAGTGTTTTTTGTGTAGAACCAAAAGGGGTACCATCAGCGTTTTTTGTGTAAAACCATAAGGGGTACCATCAGCGTTTTATGTGTAAAACCATAAGGGGTACCATCAGCGTTTTATGTGTAAAACCATAAGGGGTACCATCAGCGTTTTATGTGTAAAACCATAAGGGGTACCATCAGCGTTTTATGTGTAAAACCATAAGGGGTACCATCAGCGTTGTATGTGTAAAATCATGAAGGGTACCTTCAGCGTTTTAAGTGTAAAACCATAAGGGGTACCATCAGCGTTTTATGTGTAAAACCATAAGTGGTACCATCAGCGTTTTAAGTGTAAAATCATAAGGGGTACCATCAGCGTTTTATGTGCAGAACCAAAAGGGGTACCATCAGCGCTTTACGTTTAAAACCATAATGGGTACCAATCAGCGTTTTATGTGTAGAACCAAAAGGGGTACCATCAGCGTTTTATGTGTAGAACCAAAAGGGGTACCATCAGCGTTTTAAGTGTAGAACCATAAGGGGTACCATCAGCGTTTTATGTGTAGAACCATAAGGGGTACCATCAGCGTTTTATGTGTAGAACCAAAAGGGGTACCATCAGCGTTTTATGTGTAGAACCAAAAGGGGTACCATCAGCGTTTTATGTGTAGAACCAAAAGGGGTACCATCAGCGTTTTATGTGTAGAACCAAAAGGGGTACCATCAGCGTTTTATGTGTAGAACCGAAAGGGGTACCATCAGCGTTTTAAGTGTAGAACCATAAGGGGCACCATCAGCGTTTTATGTGTAGAACCGAAAGGGGTACCATCAGCGTTTTAAGTGTAGAACCATAAGGGGCACCATCAGCGTTTTATGTGTAGAACCATAAGGGGTACCATCAGCGTTTTATGTGTAGAACCAAAAGGGGTACCATCAGCGTTTTATGTGTAAAATCATAAGGGGTAACATCAGCGTTTTTTGTGTAAAACCATAAGGGGTACCATCAGCGTTTTATGTGTAGAACCAAAAGGGGTACCATCAGCGTTTTATGTGTAGAACCAAAAGGGGTACCATCAGCGTTTTATGTGTAGAACCAAAAGGGGTACCATCAGCGCTTTACGTTTAAAACCATAAGGGGTACCATCAGCGTTTTCTGTGTAAAATCATAAGGGGTACCATCAGTGTTTTATGTGTAAAACCATAAGTGGTACCATCAGCGTTTTAAGTGTAAAATCATAAGGGGTACAATCTTTTTTTTTTGTGTAGAACCAAAAGGGGTACCATCAGCGTTTTTTGTGTAAAACCATAATGGGTACCATTAGCGTTTTATGTGTAAAATCATAAAGGTTACCATCAGCGTTTTATGTGTAAAATCATAAAGGTTACCATCAGCGTTTTTTGTGTAAAACCAATAATGGCTACCATCAGCGTTTTTTGTGTAACCTAAGTGAATAATGTGATGAAAGTGAACAGTGTAACCTAAGTGAATAAAGTGATGAATGTGAACAGTGTGACCTAAGTGAATAATGTGACTAAAGTGAACAGTGTAACCCAAGTGAATAAAGTGACTAAAGTGAACAGTGTAACCTAAGTGAATAATGTGACTAAAGTGAACAGTGTAACCTAAGTGAACAATGTGATGAAAGTGAACAGTGTATACTAAGTGAATAATGTGACTAAAGTGAACAGTGTAACCTAAGTGAATAATGTTACTAAAGTGAACAGTGTATACTAGGTGAATAATGTGATGAATGTGAACAGTGTATACTAAGTGAATAATGTGACTAAAGTGAACAGTGTATACTAGGTGAATAATGTGACTAAAGTGAACAGTGTAACCTAAGTGAATAAAGTGACTAAAGTGAACAGTGTAACCTAAGTGAATAAAGTGATGAATGTGAACAGTGTATACTAAGTGAATAAAGTGATGAATGTGAACAGTGTATACTAAGTGAATAATGTGACTAAAGTGAACAGTGTAACCTAAGTGAATAAAGTGACTAAAGTGAACAGTGTATACTAAGTGAATAAAGTGATGAATGTGAACAGTGTATACTAAGTGAATAATGTGACTAAAGTGAACAGTGTATACTAGGTGAATAATGTGACTAAAGTGAACAGTGTAACCTAAGTGAATAATGTTACTAAAGTGAACAGTGTATACTAGGTGAATAATGTGACTAAAGTGAACAGTGTAACCTAAGTGAATAAAGTGACTAAAGTGAACAGTGTAACCTAAGTGAATAATGTTTCTAAAGTGAACAGTGTATACTAGGTGAATGATGTGACTAAAGTGAACAGTGTATACTAGGTGAATAATGTGACTAAAGTGAACGGTGTAACCTAAGTGAATAATGTGACTAAAGTGAACAGTGTAACCTAAGTGAATAAAGTGATGAATGTGAACAGTGTATACTAAGTGAATAATGTGACTAAAGTGAACAGTGTAATCTAAGTGAATAAAGTGACTAAAGTGAACAGTGTATACTAAGTGAATAAAGTGATGAAAGTGAACAGTGTATACTAAGTGAATAATGTGACTAAAGTGAACAGTGTAACCTAAGTGAATAATGTTACTAAAGTGAACAGTGTATACTAGGTGAATAATGTGACTAAAGTGAACAGTGTAACCTAAGTGAATAAAGTGACTAAAGTGAACAGTGTAACCTAAGTGAATAAAGTGACTAAAGTGAACAGTGTAACCTAAGTGAATAAAGTGACTAAAGTGAACAGTGTATACTAAGTGAATAAAGTGATGAATGTGAAGTGTATACTAAGTGAATAATGTGGTGAAAGTGAACAGTGTATACTAGGTGAATAATGTGACTAAAGTGAACAGTGTAACCTAAGTGAATAATGTGACTAAAGTGAACAGTGTATACTAGGTGAATGGTGTGACTAAAGTGAACAGTGTATACTAGGTGAATAAAGTGACTAAAAAGTGAACAGTGTAACCTAAGTGAATAATGTGACTAAAGTGAACAGTGTATACTAGGTGAATAATGTGACTAAAGTGAACAGTGTAACCTAAGTGAATAATGTGACTAAAGTGAACAGTGTATACTAGTTGAATGATGTGACTAAAGTGAACAGTGTATACTAGGTGAATAAAGTGACTAAAGTGAACAGTGCATACTAAGTGAATAATGTGACTAAAGTGAACAGTGTATACTAGGTGAATAATGTGACTAAAGTGAACAGTGTAACCTAAGTGAATAATGTTACTAAAGTGAACAGTGTATACTAGGTGAATAATGTGACTAAAGTGAACAGTGTAACCTAAGTGAATAAAGTGACTAAAGTGAACAGTGTAACCTAAGTGAATAATGTTACTAAAGTGAACAGTGTATACTAGGTGAATGATGTGACTAAAATGAACAGTGTAACCTAAGTGAATAATGTGACTAAAGTGAACAGTGTAACCTAAGTGAATAATGTGACTAAAGTGAACAGTGTAACCTAAGTGAATAATGTGACTAAAGTGAACAGTGTAACCTAAGTGAATAAAGTGATGAATGTGAACAGTGTATACTAAGTGAATAATGTGACTAAAGTGAACAGTGTAATCTAAGTGAATAAAGTGACTAAAGTGAACAGTGTAACCTAAGTGAATAATGTTACTAAAGTGAACAGTGTATACTAGGTGAATAATGTGACTAAAGTGAACAGTGTAACCTAAGTGAATAAAGTGACTAAAGTGAACAGTGTAACCTAAGTGAATAATGTTACTAAAGTGAACAGTGTATACTAGGTGAATAATGTGACTAAAGTGAACAGTGTAACCTATGTGAATAAAGTGACTAAAGTGAACAGTGTAACCTAAGTGAATAATGTTACTAAAGTGAACAGTGTATACTAGGTGAATAATGTGACTAAAGTGAACAGTGTAACTTAAGTGAATAATGTTACTAAAGTGAACAGTGTATACTAGGTGAATAATGTGACTAAAGTGAACAGTGTAACCTAAGTGAATAATGTGACTAAAGTGAACAGTGTAACCTAAGTGAATAATGTGACTAAAGTGAACAGTGTAACCTAAGTGAATAAAGTGATGAATGTGAACAGTGTATACTAAGTGAATAATGTGACTAAAGTGAACAGTGTAATCTAAGTGAATAAAGTGACTAAAGTGAACAGTGTAACCTAAGTGAATAATGTTACTAAAGTGAACAGTGTATACTAGGTGAATAATGTGACTAAAGTGAACAGTGTAACCTAAGTGAATAAAGTGACTAAAGTGAACAGTGTAACCTAAGTGAATAATGTTACTAAAGTGAACAGTGTATACTAGGTGAATAATGTGACTAAAGTGAACAGTGTAACCTAAGTGAATAAAGTGACTAAAGTGAACAGTGTAACCTAAGTGAATAATGTTACTAAAGTGAACAGTGTATACTAGGTGAATAATGTGACTAAAGTGAACAGTGTAACTTAAGTGAATAATGTTACTAAAGTGAACAGTGTATACTAGGTGAATAATGTGACTAAAGTGAACAGTGTAACCTAAGTGAATAAAGTGACTAAAGTGAACAGTGTAATCTAAGTGAATAAAGTGACTAAAGTGAACAGTGTATACTAAGTGAATAAAGTGATGAATGTGAACAGTGTATACTAAGTGAATAATGTGACTAAAGTGAACAGTGTATACTAGGTGAATAATGTGACTAAAGTGAACAGTGTAACCTAAGTGAATAATGTTACTAAAGTGAACAGTGTATACTAGGTGAATAATGTGACTAAAGTGAACAGTGTAACCTAAGTGAATAAAGTGACTAAAGTGAACAGTGTAACCTAAGTGAATAATGTTTCTAAAGTGAACAGTGTATACTAGGTGAATGATGTGACTAAAGTGAACAGTGTATACTAGGTGAATAATGTGACTAAAGTGAACGGTGTAACCTAAGTGAATAATGTGACTAAAGTGAACAGTGTAACCTAAGTGAATAAAGTGATGAATGTGAACAGTGTATACTAAGTGAATAATGTGACTAAAGTGAACAGTGTAATCTAAGTGAATAAAGTGACTAAAGTGAACAGTGTATACTAAGTGAATAAAGTGATGAAAGTGAACAGTGTATACTAAGTGAATAATGTGACTAAAGTGAACAGTGTAACCTAAGTGAATAATGTTACTAAAGTGAACAGTGTATACTAGGTGAATAATGTGACTAAAGTGAACAGTGTAACCTAAGTGAATAAAGTGACTAAAGTGAACAGTGTAACCTAAGTGAATAAAGTGACTAAAGTGAACAGTGTAACCTAAGTGAATAAAGTGACTAAAGTGAACAGTGTATACTAAGTGAATAAAGTGATGAATGTGAAGTGTATACTAAGTGAATAATGTGGTGAAAGTGAACAGTGTATACTAGGTGAATAATGTGACTAAAGTGAACAGTGTAACCTAAGTGAATAATGTGACTAAAGTGAACAGTGTATACTAGGTGAATGGTGTGACTAAAGTGAACAGTGTATACTAGGTGAATAAAGTGACTAAAAAGTGAACAGTGTAACCTAAGTGAATAATGTGACTAAAGTGAACAGTGTATACTAGGTGAATAATGTGACTAAAGTGAACAGTGTAACCTAAGTGAATAATGTGACTAAAGTGAACAGTGTATACTAGTTGAATGATGTGACTAAAGTGAACAGTGTATACTAGGTGAATAAAGTGACTAAAGTGAACAGTGCATACTAAGTGAATAATGTGACTAAAGTGAACAGTGTATACTAGGTGAATAATGTGACTAAAGTGAACAGTGTAACCTAAGTGAATAATGTTACTAAAGTGAACAGTGTATACTAGGTGAATAATGTGACTAAAGTGAACAGTGTAACCTAAGTGAATAAAGTGACTAAAGTGAACAGTGTAACCTGAGTGAATAATGTTACTAAAGTGAACAGTGTATACTAGGTGAATGATGTGACTAAAATGAACAGTGTAACCTAAGTGAATAATGTGACTAAAGTGAACAGTGTAACCTAAGTGAATAATGTGACTAAAGTGAACAGTGTAACCTAAGTGAATAATGTGACTAAAGTGAACAGTGTAACCTAAGTGAATAAAGTGATGAATGTGAACAGTGTATACTAAGTGAATAATGTGACTAAAGTGAACAGTGTAATCTAAGTGAATAAAGTGACTAAAGTGAACAGTGTAACCTAAGTGAATAATGTTACTAAAGTGAACAGTGTATACTAGGTGAATAATGTGACTAAAGTGAACAGTGTAACCTAAGTGAATAAAGTGACTAAAGTGAACAGTGTAACCTAAGTGAATAATGTTACTAAAGTGAACAGTGTATACTAGGTGAATAATGTGACTAAAGTGAACAGTGTAACCTAAGTGAATAAAGTGACTAAAGTGAACAGTGTAACCTAAGTGAATAATGTTACTAAAGTGAACAGTGTATACTAGGTGAATAATGTGACTAAAGTGAACAGTGTAACTTAAGTGAATAATGTTACTAAAGTGAACAGTGTATACTAGGTGAATAATGTGACTAAAGTGAACAGTGTAACCTAAGTGAATAAAGTGACTAAAGTGAACAGTGTAACCTAAGTGAATAATGTTACTAAAGTGAACAGTGTATACTAGGTGAATGATGTGACTAAAATGAACAGTGTAACCCAAGTGAATAATGTGACTAAAGTGAACAGTGTATACTAAGTGAATAAACTGATGAATGTGAACAGTGTATACTAAGTGAATAATGTGACTAAAGTGAACAGTGTATACTAGGTGAATAATGTGACTAAAGTGAACAGTGTAACCTAAGTGAATAATGTTACTAAAGTGAACAGTGTATACTAGGTGAATAATGTGACTAAAGTGAACAGTGTAACCTAAGTGAATAAAGTGACTAAAGTGAACAGTGTAACCTAAGTGAATAATGTTACTAAAGTGAACAGTGTATACTAGGTGAATGATGTGACTAAAGTGAACAGTGTATACTAGGTGAATAATGTGACTAAAGTGAACAGTGTAACCTAAGTGAATAATGTGACTAAAGTGAACAGTGTAACCTAAGTGAATAAAGTGACTAAAGTGAACAGTGTATACTATGTGAATAATGTGACTAAAGTGAACAGTGTAACCTAAGTGAATAATGTGACTAAAGTGAACAGTGTAACCTAAGTGAATAAAGTGACTAAAGTGAACAGTGTATACTATGTGAATAATGTGACTAAAGTGAACAGTGTAACATAAGTGAATAAAGTGATGTATGTGAACAGTGTATACTAAGTGAATAATGTGGTGAAAGTGAACAGTGTAATCTAAGTGAATAAAGTGACTAAATTGAACAGTGTATACTAGGTGAATAATGTGACTAAAGTGAACAGTGTAACCTAAGTGTATAAAGTGACTAAAGTGAACAGTGTAACCTAAGTGAATAAATTGACTAAAGTGAACAGTGTAACCTAAGTGAATAATGTGACTAAAGTGATCAGTGTAACCTAAGTGAATAAAGTGACTAAAGTGAATAGTGTAACCTAAGTGAATAAAGTGACTAAAGTGAACAATGTAACCTAAGTGAATAAAGTGACTAAAGTGAACAGTGTATACTAGGTGAATAAAGTGATGAATGTGAACAGTGTATACTAAGTGAATAATGTGATGAAAATGAACAGTGTATACTAAGTGAATAATGTGGTGAAAGTGAACAGTGTAACCTAAGTGAATAATGTGACTAAATTGAACAGTGTAACCTAAGTGAATAAAGTGACTAAAGTGAACAGTGTAACCTAAGTGAATAAAATGACTAAAGTGAACAGTGTATACTAGGTGAATAATGTGACTAAAGTGAACAGTGTATACTACGTGAATAATGTGGTGAAAGTGAACAGTGTAACCTAAGTGAATAAAGTGACTAAAGTGAACAGTGTATACTAGGTGAATAATGTGACTAAAGTGAACAGTGTAACCTAAGTGAATAAAGTGACTAAAGTGAACAGTGTAACCTAAGTGAATAAAGTGATGAAAATGAACAGTGTATACTAAGTGAATAAAGTGACTAAAGTGAACAGTGTATAATAGGTGAATAATGTGACTAAAGTGAACAGTGTAACCTAAGTGAATAAAGTGACTAAAGTGAACAGTGTAACCTAAGTGAATAAAGTGACTAAAGTGAACAGTGTATACTAGGTGAATAATGTGACTAAAGTGAACAGTGTAACCTAAGTGAATAAAGTGACTAAAGTGAACAGTGTAACCTAAGTGAATAATGTGACTAAAGTGAACAGTGTAACCTAAGTGAATAAAGTGACTAAAGTGAACAGTGTATACTAGGTGAATAATGTGACTGAAGTGAACAGTGTAACCTAAGTGAATAAAGTGACTAAAGTGAACAGTGTAACCTAAGTGAATAAAGTGATGAAAATGAACAGTGTATACTAAGTGAATAAAGTGACTAAAGTGAACAGTGTATAATAGGTGAATAATGTGACTAAAGTGAACAGTGTAACCTAAGTGAATAAAGTGACTAAAGTGAACAGTGTAACCTAAGTGAATAAAGTGATGAAAATGAACAGTGTATACTAAGTGAATAAAGTGACTAAAGTGAACAGTGTATAATAGGTGAATAATGTGACTAAAGTGAACAGTGTAACCTAAGTGAATAAAGTGACTAAAGTGAACAGTGTAACCTAAGTGAATAAAGTGACTAAAGTGAACAGTGTATACTAGGTGAATAATGTGACTAAAGTGAACAGTGTATACTAAGTGAATAATGTGACTAAAGTGAACAGTGTAACCTAAGTGAATAAAGTGATGAATGTGAACAGTGTATACTAAGTGAATAATGTGACTAAAGTGAACAGTGTAATCTAAGTGAATAAAGTGACTAAAGTGAACAGTGTATACTAAGTGAATAAAGTGATGAAAGTGAACAGTGTATACTAAGTGAATAATGTGACTAAAGTGAACAGTGTAACCTAAGTGAATAATGTTACTAAAGTGAACAGTGTATACTAGGTGAATAATGTGACTAAAGTGAACAGTGTAACCTAAGTGAATAAAGTGACTAAAGTGAACAGTGTAACCTAAGTGAATAAAGTGACTAAAGTGAACAGTGTAACCTAAGTGAATAAAGTGACTAAAGTGAACAGTGTATACTAAGTGAATAAAGTGATGAATGTGAAGTGTATACTAAGTGAATAATGTGGTGAAAGTGAACAGTGTATACTAGGTGAATAATGTGACTAAAGTGAACAGTGTAACCTAAGTGAATAATGTGACTAAAGTGAACAGTGTATACTAGGTGAATGGTGTGACTAAAGTGAACAGTGTATACTAGGTGAATAAAGTGACTAAAAAGTGAACAGTGTAACCTAAGTGAATAATGTGACTAAAGTGAACAGTGTATACTAGGTGAATAATGTGACTAAAGTGAACAGTGTAACCTAAGTGAATAATGTGACTAAAGTGAACAGTGTATACTAGTTGAATGATGTGACTAAAGTGAACAGTGTATACTAGGTGAATAAAGTGACTAAAGTGAACAGTGCATACTAAGTGAATAATGTGACTAAAGTGAACAGTGTATACTAGGTGAATAATGTGACTAAAGTGAACAGTGTAACCTAAGTGAATAATGTTACTAAAGTGAACAGTGTATACTAGGTGAATAATGTGACTAAAGTGAACAGTGTAACCTAAGTGAATAAAGTGACTAAAGTGAACAGTGTAACCTAAGTGAATAATGTTACTAAAGTGAACAGTGTATACTAGGTGAATGATGTGACTAAAATGAACAGTGTAACCTAAGTGAATAATGTGACTAAAGTGAACAGTGTAACCTAAGTGAATAATGTGACTAAAGTGAACAGTGTAACCTAAGTGAATAATGTGACTAAAGTGAACAGTGTAACCTAAGTGAATAAAGTGATGAATGTGAACAGTGTATACTAAGTGAATAATGTGACTAAAGTGAACAGTGTAATCTAAGTGAATAAAGTGACTAAAGTGAACAGTGTAACCTAAGTGAATAATGTTACTAAAGTGAACAGTGTATACTAGGTGAATAATGTGACTAAAGTGAACAGTGTAACCTAAGTGAATAAAGTGACTAAAGTGAACAGTGTAACCTAAGTGAATAATGTTACTAAAGTGAACAGTGTATACTAGGTGAATAATGTGACTAAAGTGAACAGTGTAACCTAAGTGAATAAAGTGACTAAAGTGAACAGTGTAACCTAAGTGAATAATGTTACTAAAGTGAACAGTGTATACTAGGTGAATAATGTGACTAAAGTTAACAGTGTAACTTAAGTGAATAATGTTACTAAAGTGAACAGTGTATACTAGGTGAATAATGTGACTAAAGTGAACAGTGTAACCTAAGTGAATAATGTGACTAAAGTGAACAGTGTAACCTAAGTGAATAATGTGACTAAAGTGAACAGTGTAACCTAAGTGAATAAAGTGATGAATGTGAACAGTGTATACTAAGTGAATAATGTGACTAAAGTGAACAGTGTAATCTAAGTGAATAAAGTGACTAAAGTGAACAGTGTAACCTAAGTGAATAATGTTACTAAAGTGAACAGTGTATACTAGGTGAATAATGTGACTAAAGTGAACAGTGTAACCTAAGTGAATAAAGTGACTAAAGTGAACAGTGTAACCTAAGTGAATAATGTTACTAAAGTGAACAGTGTATACTAGGTGAATAATGTGACTAAAGTGAACAGTGTAACCTAAGTGAATAAAGTGACTAAAGTGAACAGTGTAACCTAAGTGAATAATGTTACTAAAGTGAACAGTGTATACTAGGTGAATAATGTGACTAAAGTGAACAGTGTAACTTAAGTGAATAATGTTACTAAAGTGAACAGTGTATACTAGGTGAATAATGTGACTAAAGTGAACAGTGTAACCTAAGTGAATAAAGTGACTAAAGTGAACAGTGTAATCTAAGTGAATAAAGTGACTAAAGTGAACAGTGTATACTAAGTGAATAAAGTGATGAATGTGAACAGTGTATACTAAGTGAATAATGTGACTAAAGTGAACAGTGTATACTAGGTGAATAATGTGACTAAAGTGAACAGTGTAACCTAAGTGAATAATGTTACTAAAGTGAACAGTGTATACTAGGTGAATAATGTGACTAAAGTGAACAGTGTAACCTAAGTGAATAAAGTGACTAAAGTGAACAGTGTAACCTAAGTGAATAATGTTTCTAAAGTGAACAGTGTATACTAGGTGAATGATGTGACTAAAGTGAACAGTGTATACTAGGTGAATAATGTGACTAAAGTGAACGGTGTAACCTAAGTGAATAATGTGACTAAAGTGAACAGTGTAACCTAAGTGAATAAAGTGATGAATGTGAACAGTGTATACTAAGTGAATAATGTGACTAAAGTGAACAGTGTAATCTAAGTGAATAAAGTGACTAAAGTGAACAGTGTATACTAAGTGAATAAAGTGATGAAAGTGAACAGTGTATACTAAGTGAATAATGTGACTAAAGTGAACAGTGTAACCTAAGTGAATAATGTTACTAAAGTGAACAGTGTATACTAGGTGAATAATGTGACTAAAGTGAACAGTGTAACCTAAGTGAATAAAGTGACTAAAGTGAACAGTGTAACCTAAGTGAATAAAGTGACTAAAGTGAACAGTGTAACCTAAGTGAATAAAGTGACTAAAGTGAACAGTGTATACTAAGTGAATAAAGTGATGAATGTGAAGTGTATACTAAGTGAATAATGTGGTGAAAGTGAACAGTGTATACTAGGTGAATAATGTGACTAAAGTGAACAGTGTAACCTAAGTGAATAATGTGACTAAAGTGAACAGTGTATACTAGGTGAATGGTGTGACTAAAGTGAACAGTGTATACTAGGTGAATAAAGTGACTAAAAAGTGAACAGTGTAACCTAAGTGAATAATGTGACTAAAGTGAACAGTGTATACTAGGTGAATAATGTGACTAAAGTGAACAGTGTAACCTAAGTGAATAATGTGACTAAAGTGAACAGTGTATACTAGTTGAATGATGTGACTAAAGTGAACAGTGTATACTAGGTGAATAAAGTGACTAAAGTGAACAGTGCATACTAAGTGAATAATGTGACTAAAGTGAACAGTGTATACTAGGTGAATAATGTGACTAAAGTGAACAGTGTAACCTAAGTGAATAATGTTACTAAAGTGAACAGTGTATACTAGGTGAATAATGTGACTAAAGTGAACAGTGTAACCTAAGTGAATAAAGTGACTAAAGTGAACAGTGTAACCTGAGTGAA
Organism: Gobio gobio; assembly: GCF_949357685.1. Classification (NCBI taxonomy): domain Eukaryota; kingdom Metazoa; phylum Chordata; class Actinopteri; order Cypriniformes; family Gobionidae; genus Gobio; species Gobio gobio. Next base: position 4,960,897 of record NC_137117.1, on the reverse strand, counting down.
TAATGTTACTAAAGTGAACAGTGTATACTAGGTGAATGATGTGACTAAAATGAACAGTGTAACCTAAGTGAATAATGTGACTAAAGTGAACAGTGTAACCTAAGTGAATAATGTGACTAAAGTGAACAGTGTAACCTAAGTGAATAATGTGACTAAAGTGAACAGTGTAACCTAAGTGAATAAAGTGATGAATGTGAACAGTGTATACTAAGTGAATAATGTGACTAAAGTGAACAGTGTAATCTAAGTGAATAAAGTGACTAAAGTGAACAGTGTAACCTAAGTGAATAATGTTACTAAAGTGAACAGTGTATACTAGGTGAATAATGTGACTAAAGTGAACAGTGTAACCTAAGTGAATAAAGTGACTAAAGTGAACAGTGTAACCTAAGTGAATAATGTTACTAAAGTGAACAGTGTATACTAGGTGAATAATGTGACTAAAGTGAACAGTGTAACCTAAGTGAATAAAGTGACTAAAGTGAACAGTGTAACCTAAGTGAATAATGTTACTAAAGTGAACAGTGTATACTAGGTGAATAATGTGACTAAAGTGAACAGTGTAACTTAAGTGAATAATGTTACTAAAGTGAACAGTGTATACTAGGTGAATAATGTGACTAAAGTGAACAGTGTAACCTAAGTGAATAAAGTGACTAAAGTGAACAGTGTAACCTAAGTGAATAATGTTACTAAAGTGAACAGTGTATACTAGGTGAATGATGTGACTAAAATGAACAGTGTAACCCAAGTGAATAATGTGACTAAAGTGAACAGTGTATACTAAGTGAATAAACTGATGAATGTGAACAGTGTATACTAAGTGAATAATGTGACTAAAGTGAACAGTGTATACTAGGTGAATAATGTGACTAAAGTGAACAGTGTAACCTAAGTGAATAATGTTACTAAAGTGAACAGTGTATACTAGGTGAATAATGTGACTAAAGTGAACAGTGTAACCTAAGTGAATAAAGTGACTAAAGTGAACAGTGTAACCTAAGTGAATAATGTTACTAAAGTGAACAGTGTATACTAGGTGAATGATGTGACTAAAGTGAACAGTGTATACTAGGTGAATAATGTGACTAAAGTGAACAGTGTAACCTAAGTGAATAATGTGACTAAAGTGAACAGTGTAACCTAAGTGAATAAAGTGACTAAAGTGAACAGTGTATACTATGTGAATAATGTGACTAAAGTGAACAGTGTAACCTAAGTGAATAATGTGACTAAAGTGAACAGTGTAACCTAAGTGAATAAAGTGACTAAAGTGAACAGTGTATACTATGTGAATAATGTGACTAAAGTGAACAGTGTAACATAAGTGAATAAAGTGATGTATGTGAACAGTGTATACTAAGTGAATAATGTGGTGAAAGTGAACAGTGTAATCTAAGTGAATAAAGTGACTAAATTGAACAGTGTATACTAGGTGAATAATGTGACTAAAGTGAACAGTGTAACCTAAGTGTATAAAGTGACTAAAGTGAACAGTGTAACCTAAGTGAATAAATTGACTAAAGTGAACAGTGTAACCTAAGTGAATAATGTGACTAAAGTGATCAGTGTAACCTAAGTGAATAAAGTGACTAAAGTGAATAGTGTAACCTAAGTGAATAAAGTGACTAAAGTGAACAATGTAACCTAAGTGAATAAAGTGACTAAAGTGAACAGTGTATACTAGGTGAATAAAGTGATGAATGTGAACAGTGTATACTAAGTGAATAATGTGATGAAAATGAACAGTGTATACTAAGTGAATAATGTGGTGAAAGTGAACAGTGTAACCTAAGTGAATAATGTGACTAAATTGAACAGTGTAACCTAAGTGAATAAAGTGACTAAAGTGAACAGTGTAACCTAAGTGAATAAAATGACTAAAGTGAACAGTGTATACTAGGTGAATAATGTGACTAAAGTGAACAGTGTATACTACGTGAATAATGTGGTGAAAGTGAACAGTGTAACCTAAGTGAATAAAGTGACTAAAGTGAACAGTGTATACTAGGTGAATAATGTGACTAAAGTGAACAGTGTAACCTAAGTGAATAAAGTGACTAAAGTGAACAGTGTAACCTAAGTGAATAAAGTGACTAAAGTGAACAGTGTAACCTAAGTGAATAAAGTGATGAAAATGAACAGTGTATACTAAGTGAATAAAGTGACTAAAGTGAACAGTGTATAATAGGTGAATAATGTGACTAAAGTGAACAGTGTAACCTAAGTGAATAAAGTGACTAAAGTGAACAGTGTAACCTAAGTGAATAAAGTGACTAAAGTGAACAGTGTATACTAGGTGAATAATGTGACTAAAGTGAACAGTGTAACCTAAGTGAATAAAGTGACTAAAGTGAACAGTGTAACCTAAGTGAATAATGTGACTAAAGTGAACAGTGTAACCTAAGTGAATAAAGTGACTAAAGTGAACAGTGTATACTAGGTGAATAATGTGACTGAAGTGAACAGTGTAACCTAAGTGAATAAAGTGACTAAAGTGAACAGTGTAACCTAAGTGAATAAAGTGATGAAAATGAACAGTGTATACTAAGTGAATAAAGTGACTAAAGTGAACAGTGTATAATAGGTGAATAATGTGACTAAAGTGAACAGTGTAACCTAAGTGAATAAAGTGACTAAAGTGAACAGTGTAACCTAAGTGAATAAAGTGACTAAAGTGAACAGTGTAACCTAAGTGAATAAAGTGATGAAAATGAACAGTGTATACTAAGTGAATAAAGTGACTAAAGTGACACTGCATGAAAAGTGGGATTTTCGACCCCGTAAACGCCTGTATACTCCTGGAAATCTCCCTAATTTTCGGCAGTTTTCGACAATTTAGAGGCAGCGAACGTCGCGTTTGTCTGTGCCACAAATTGTCGTAAACGAACCATGACGTAGGTGGAGAGCCCCCCGCTGAGAGACCGCGCGGAGGTGCGACGCCTCTAATTTGCATATGAATAGCAGCGAAACCAGAGAGTCAACGGCCAGACTTGAATTTACTCACTCACTATTGGCTGAAGCCACTACATTTAAAAAAGAAAAATCCCTCGTGATTGGTTGGCAGATCACTGCAAACCAATCATTATTGGTCCCCCTGGCTCATTATAAATGTAAACCCCAATAATAATAATAAATATATAATTTATGTTGTAATAATTTGTTTCATATTAATGTTATTGTGCTATGATGTATTCATACCATCAAGGAATATATGGGAAAATTATACGGACCGTGCCGTTTATTCAAACAAGGGGCTTCATTTATAAGCATACAGCTGTTCATTCAAGAGAAAGGGCTTCATTTATAAAACACAGCGGTTTACTTAAAGAAAGAGCTTTATTGTTAAACACACAACTATGTACAGTGCAGCAGTAATGTCTCGTAATGTAATGTAGAGTTCGGCGTGCTCCAGGCTGCGAGAGCGCGGTGGCCGCACAATCCATCCAGACACCCCGTCAACAAAGCCGTCTTCCTCGTCAGATATGAGTTCAATGGTCGCGGACTTCCAAACGTCCACCTCATCCAGCACACTCTCGCTTCCAGCAACTGTAATACAATCCATAAAGACAATAAGCAACCTGAAAAATACTCACATTGACAAAAAACGGATCTAATATAATAAATCTTACCCTTTTTCTTCTTGATCGACTCCGAGCTAAACTTCGCAGTTTCCGCCTGCTATGTAACGTTAAGTTCAGGTTGTTTGTATCTGAAGCTCCAGCGTGTCGATTCATAATACGTCTTACAGGCAGCTGGAAAACAATTACATGAGACTGGTATTAATAAAAACAGTCACGTTAAAATTAAACAAGGAATGAGAAACACATTAGAAGTTACTTACACACAATGTCGTCATGATCAGCGGTTAAATCTGGACTCGCGGAAATCGCTCCAAGCAGATAAGAGCTCACAGCTTCGTTATGAGGCGAGGATAGTCTGTGTAAACAAAATGTGCAGTTTTAAGCTCGGATCTATTAACGCATCCATTTCCTTATACAGCTGAATAAAAGCATATTCTTTAAATCGTAACGTTACATACCCATGCTCTGGTTCATAGCGACTGCAGTTTGCCTCAGAGTTATGAAGACGAAGACAGCCTCCTGAAAATGAGTCCAAAAAGTTCGTCGCGTCCATGCAGAGATTGAGTTGAAGACGGTGTCCTGTCATTGTTGATCACGAAAAAGGAAAGCAGCAAAAAACATAAAAAAAAGTTTAAAGCTCGTCTTCTACGCGTCATGGCCATGACCTCGACCTCGCACCTCATTGGACTAGGGCTATAATAAGGAACGCGCCCGGGGCCAAATCTCTTTATACGAAACGCGTGACTTATAATCGTTTCAACCTTCAACACGCCCTGTTTTCCGCTTCAACGCAGCAATTTTTTACGTGTGTCTTCTGTATGTGTAGACCCATGGTGTAGACACGCACATTCTGGTCGTGTAACAGGCATACACGCACAGTCGACGCACAGTTTTAACATGTTAAGAAGACACATTTGAACGTGTTTCTTAACGCGCACATTCTGTACATGTCGAAGTGTAATATTTTTTTTTAAAGCAGACTTACCTTTAGATGTAGCTTAGGCTACATACAGATTAATATAAGATATTAATTAATTGCTTAACTGACTACTGTGCTAGAGTAAAGTAGCCTAATGTTACAATGTATATTAAGTAAATGCTTAATATTATACAATTATTATAATGTATCTATATGGGTTATTGTTTGTTTTTTAAAGTTAGGCTATATATAATTTCTAAAAGTATAGGCTAATTTACACAGCACATATTTATAACTGAAAACACACACAACTTTATTCACTTTCACATAATAATGTTTTTGTAATTTGGTGTTTAGTTTGTTGTATAGTTTGTTTATACTGTTCTGTCTCTGTTTTGTTTCCAGGAACATCTGATGAGTGCTATAATAAAATGACTTCATTATATTTAAAATATGTTTTGATATTCATTTTATTTATATTATTAATATTTTATTTACCCATAAACGTGTCTTTAGGAAGCCATAAGTTATAGAGACAAGAATAACTTTTGCCATTTAAATGCCACATTCATTTACTGAGGACCCATACAGCCAATGATCATGTGTGAAAACACATACATAAATTGATCACTTAGAAATCAAAACTAAGGTTTGAGAAAGAAAGAATATGCATACAACAAAATATATTGTTTCATAGCAGCTTCAGTAACAAGTTCAAAACAAATTCTGCTGTAAACCGGCTCTAACAGGCCAATATAGTGTCAATATTCAGCTCAAGTGACTTCAGTGTTGATTCAGTTCAGTTGATTTCAGTTCAACTGTAAATTCCTCAGTTGTGCATTGTGTAGTTAGATATATGCAAAAACAACATTTTTGGAAATAGTTAAAATAGTTTTGCACAAAGTGTTGCTTTTGCAAGAGATGTCTGATGTTTTGTGTGTAGAGTTACAAGAAATGGAGCCATATTTTCAGAAATTGTGTGTAAGCAATTAGATAAAACTGTAAATGAATCCAGTTTATTTTAGTTCAGGACTCATAGTCCAGGTGTTAGTAATCTGTGCTTAATCTTTGTTCCAGGCAACAATTTTTTAACTCACGATTAACTAGATTAAGGCCTACTCTTGGCATAATTTAAACCCTGTCCAGGAAACCACCTCTTGAAAATCTGCATTGATAATTCATAAAATGTGGTGTGAGCTCAATTTAAATGACAATTACAGAAAAACACAATCTGACTTAACTATAAACAAACAAACTTGTACTTTTCACATTTATGATTAATAGCCATTTAAAAAATCATTCACAGTGCAGGGTGGACAAATTAATGTTGGTATGTAAACTGTATGCTTTACTTGATTTATTTGTGTGCTTTGGTTCATTGTCTTGTTGCATCACATAACCTCTCTAAAGGTTGAAGACATGAACTGCTGTCCTGTATTTTTTTATTTTTTTTACATAACATTGGTTATTGCTAATGACATACAGAGTAATTAATCTACACTGTGAGCCCGGACAAGTTGAATCTACTTAAAAAATTGGAGCAAACTGGTTGCCCTAAAAATTTAGTAATGTGAACTAAAACGAGTACATTTAACTTAAATTTAAGTTAACATTTTAACTTAAACTTTAAACTTGTTTTAGTCAAAAAAATTCAGAACCTAGATAAAACTCCCCCTGCTGCTACTCTGATTTGCATTTGTGTAGCTCACAGCATCTTCATTTACATGATAAAGCCTCCCCTAGAATTAAGGGGAGGGGGGGTCATGGGGGGACAACTGCCAAGCAAGGCCCACGTCAATTTCAGACAATTTACGGCAGTTTTCGGTGTTGCCTGCAAATTGCCGTGCACAGTCGTAAACCTGAAGTTTCACGGCAATCTACAGTGTCACATACTGACGAAAATCCCACTTTTCATGCAGTGTGAACAGTGTATAATAGGTGAATAATGTGACTAAAGTGAACAGTGTAACCTAAGTGAATAAAGTGACTAAAGTGAACAGTGTAACCTAAGTGAATAAAGTGACTAAAGTGAACAGTGTATACTAGGTGAATAATGTGACTAAAGTGAACAGTGTAACCTAAGTGAATAAAGTGACTAAAGTGAACAGTGTAACCTAAGTGAATAATGTGACTAAAGTGAACAGTGTAACCTAAGTGAATAAAGTGACTAAAGTGAACAGTGTATACTAGGTGAATAATGTGACTGAAGTGAACAGTGTAACCTAAGTGAATAAAGTGACTAAAGTGAACAGTGTAACCTAAGTGAATAAAGTGACTAAAGTGAACAGTGTATACTAAGTGAATAAAGTGATGAATGTGAACAATGTATACTAAGTGAATAATGTGGTGAAAGTGAACAGTGTAACCTAAGTGAATAAAGTGACTAAAGTGAACAGTGTATACTAGGTGAATAATGTGACTAAAGTGAACAGTGTAACCTAAGTGAATAAAGTGATGAAAATGAACAGTGTATACTAAGTGAATAAAGTGACTAAAGTGAACAATGTATAATAGGTGAATAATTTGACTAAAGTGAACAGTGTAACCTAAGTGAATAAAGTGACTAAAGTGAACAGTGTATACTATGTGAATAATGTGACTAAAGTGAACAGTGTAACCTAAGTGAATAAAGTGACTAAAGTGAACAGTGTATACTAAGTGAATAAAGTGACTAAAGTGAACAGTGTAACCTAAGTGAATAAAGTGATGAAAATGAACAGTGTATACTAAGTGAATAAAGTGACTAAAGTGAACAATGTATAATAGGTGAATAATTTGACTAAAGTGAACAGTGTAACCTAAGTGAATAAAGTGACTAAAGTGAACAGTGTATACTATGTGAATAATGTGACTAAAGTGAACAGTGTAACATAAGTGAATAAAGTGATGTATGTGAACAGTGTATACTAAGTGAATAATGTGGTGAAAGTGAACAGTGTAATCTAAGTGAATAAAGTGACTAAATTGAACAGTGTATACTAGGTGAATAATGTGACTAAAGTGAACAGTGTAACCTAAGTGTATAAAGTGACTAAAGTGAACAGTGTAACCTAAGTGAATAAATTGACTAAAGTGAACAGTGTATACTAGGTGAATAAAGTGATGAATGTGAACAGTGTATACTAAGTGAATAATGTGGTGAAAGTGAACAGTGTAACCTAAGTGAATAAAGTGATGAAAATGAACAGTGTTTACTAAGTGAATAATGTGACTAAAGTGAACAGTGTAACCTAAGTGAATAAAGTGACTAAATTGAACAGTTTTTTGGAACTAAATCCTCTGCAGAGGTGAGAGCTGATCCGTTGCTGGTGAACGAGCTAAACTCTTTCTACGCTCGCTTTGATGGTAATCGCGGCAGCGCGACTCCGGCGAGTGACGCGTCAGAGAGAGTCCCTCAGAGCAGCAACGGTCACGTGATCTCTTTCTCGGAGGACGAGGTTCGGAGGGCACTCAAACGTGTGGATGTCAGGAAAGCTGCTGGGCCGGATGGTATTTCAGGTCGTGTTCTGCGGTCCTGTGCTGATCAGCTCGCAGGGCTCTTTACATCCATATTTAACGAGTCCCTTGCTACATCTGTTGTCCCCACCTCCTTCAAACGATCCTCTATCATCCCTGTACCTAAGATCAGTAAACCCTCTTGCCTAAATGACTATCGTCCAGTGGCTCTCACATCTTTAGTCATGAAGGTCTTTGAGAGACTCATTAAAAACAACATTTGCTCCTCCATTCCTGACACTTTGGACCCTCTTCAGTTTGCCTATCGTCCCAATAGATCGACTGAAGATGCCATCTCTCACGTCCTTCACTCCTGCCTCACTCACATCGACAGCAAAAGTGGGAACTATGTCAGGCTGCTATTTATTGACTATAGCTCAGCCTTTAACACCATAGTTCCCATTAAGCTAACACACAAACTCCTGGATCTAGGCCTGAATTCTTCTCTCTGCCTCTGGATTGAAGATTTCCTCACTGGCAGACCCCAGGCGGTGAGAGTAGGCCAGTTCACCTCCACCTCCATCACCCTGAGTGTTGGAGCTCCACAGGGCTGTGTGCTGAGTCCCCTGCTCTACTCTCTCTACACCCATGACTGTTTGTCCACACACAGCTCCACCTTGATCATCAAGTTTGCTGATGATACTGTTGTCCTGGGTCTCATCTCCAACAACAATGAGACGGCATACTTGGACGAAGTGGAGCAACTGACATCATGGTGCCAGGACAACTGTCTCTCTCTGAATGTTAACAAGACCAAAGAACTGATTGTGGACTTCAGGAAGAGACAGCATCGGTCATACTCCCCTCTCATGATCAGCGGGACACCGGTAGAGAGAGTGAGCAGCTTCAAATACCTGGGTGTGAACATCTCCGAGGATCTGACCTGGACTACACACATCCAGACACAGGTGAAAAAAGCCTGGCAAAGACTGTACCACCTGCGCCAGCTGAGGAAATTCAGGGTTTCACCAGCCATCCTGAAAACTTTCTATCGAGGGGCGATAGAAAGTGTCCTGACTCAGTGCATCACAGCGTGGTACGGGAACAGCACCAGTCACGATTCCAAAGCCCTGCAAAGAGTGGTGCGCTTATCCGAGCGCATCTCAGGCTCAGCTCTCCCGTCTCTGCAGGACATCTACACCAAACGCTGCAGAGGTAGAGCTACTAAAATCATCAGAGACATTAATCACCCTGCAAACTCTCACTTCACCCTGCTGCCATCTGGTAAGCGCTTCCGTAGCCTGATGGCAAAGACTGAAAGACTCAGGAGGAGTTTCTTCCCCCAGGCCATCAGACTCCTGAACTCAGTCACGTGACTTCACTTCACCCCCGCACACACATAAACATCCAGTTTAAACATTAACATCCACATACTGCCATTGCACTGCACTTTACCTTCCTATTGTTACTGCGTAACAACCTGTAATAAACCTTGCACATTATACTTCTTTATATATACATATATATATATATATATTTATGTTAACCACTTATTTCTAAGTCTACAGTTTATCTCACTTATCATATCCACTTATATATTTTTTTTTTTTTTTTTTTTTTTTTTTTAATATTTTAATTTTTATATTTTTTTTTTATCTTATTTCCTATTTTTATATTTTACTTGATTTATTTATAATTCTACTTATGTTAATACTTTTTATTCTAATTTTATTCTATTTCTATTTTAATTTCTTGTAACTGTTATTTGCACTGTCCATGGAGCGGACCTGTTTACATTTCACTGCCAGTTGTATATTGTGTATATAACTGTGTATGTGACAAATAAAACTCTTGAATCTTGAATCTTGAAGTGAATAGTGTAACCTAAGTGAATAAAGTGACTAAAGTGAACAATGTAACCTAAGGGAATAAAGTGACTAAAGTGAACAGTGTATACTAGGTGAATAAAGTGATGAAAGTGAACAGTGTATACTAAGTGAATAATGTGATGAAAATAAACAGTGTATACTAAGTGAATAATGTGGTGAAAGTGAACAGTGTAACCTAAGTGAATAATGTGACTAAATTGAACAGTGTAACCTAAGTGAATAAAGTGACTAAAGTGAACAGTGTAACCTAAGTGAATAAAGTGACTAAAGTGAACAGTGTATACTAGGTGAATAAAGTGATGAATGTGAACAGTGTATACTAAGTGAATAATGTGGTGAAAGTGAACAGTGTAACCTAAGTGAATAAAGTGACTAAAGTGAACCGTGTAACCTAAGTGAATAAAGTGACTAAAGTGAACAGTGTAACCTAAGTGAATAAAGTGACTAAAGTGAACAGTGTATACTAGGTGAATAAAGTGATGAATGTGAACAGTGTAACCTAAGTGAATAATGTGGTGAAAGTGAACAGTGAATACTAAGTGAATAAAGTGACTAAAGTGAACAGTGTAACCTAAGTGAAAAATGTGTCTAAAGTGAACAGTGTAACCTAAGTGAATAAAGTGACTAAAGTGAACAGTGTATACTAGGTGAATAAAGTGATGAATGTGAACAGTGTATACTAAGCTAATAATGTGGTGAAAGTGAACAGTGTAACCTAAGTGAATAAAGTGATGAAAGTGAACAGTGTATACTAAGTGAATAAAGTGACTAAAGTGAACAGTGTAACCTAAGTGAATAATGTGACTAAAGTGAACAGTGTAACCTAAGTGAATAAAGTGATGAAAGTGAACAGTGTATACTAAGTGAATAAAGTGATTAAAGTGAACAGTGTATACTAGGTGAATAAAGTGACTAAAGTGAACAGTGTAACCTAAGTGAATAAAGTGACTAAAGTGAACAGTGTAACCTAAGTGCATAAAGTGACTAAAGTGAACGTCTCGGTTACGGATGTAACCCTCGTTCCCTGAGGAGGGAACGGAGACGTAACGTTAGTGACTAACGAATGGGGGTTTCGCTTAGAAGCCTATCAACTTCGAGTTTTGAGAAAACGCCCAATGGCGTGCCAATGCCATGGGGCATGCGGAATTTGCATACGTAGCTCCGCCTCACTGCGTGAGTATATAAGGAAGTACGAGGCAATATCGCATTATGTTACCTGCTTGAGGAGCCAAGACTGAACTCCTGCGTTCCAGGCAACACAGCTCGATGTGGCAAGGGGACGTTACGTCTCCGTTCCCTCCTCAGGGAACGAGGGTTACATCCGTAACCGAGACGTTCCCTTTCGTTCAGTCACTACGACGTAACGTTAGTGACTAACGAATGGGGGTCCCAATATAATCCCGCCACTCAGCTGTCTTCCAGTGCCCTGCGTAAGTGTGAGTACCCTGTCGTAAAACTAGTACGGACGAAGGACTCCCACTTAACACAGGAATACCAAGGTACACTGGGAAGCATATCCCAGTGAGGGAATGCCAAAGATGCCTACCCGTGGGGAGGACTTAAGAGACACATATGACCCGGAGAGGGTTGCATATGGAAGATCTCTAGGGTACCAGCCGAAGGTGGATTTTTAACCCTAGGGGTGGCGGGGACACGCCAAGGGAAGAAACCCGCTCACTGCGGAGACTTACGGTGAAATACACATGTGGGGGTCGCCGGAGGGAACCATGCACATGGGGCACCTGGCCGGACATGAGGGTCTGGGCTCGAAAGGGCAGACTGAACTGATGTCGGCGTCGACAGTGCTGGAGGAGCTCAGGGCTCTCGGGGAGCTCACCTGAGGAAAATATCGCACGTATCCAGTCCGTGGAGTGGAGTGGCGAGCAAGCGAAGACACCTGAGCCTGGCCCATCACCGGCCCCTCGGGGGGGCGAGTACATAGTCGGACACTGGCTCCACTCGGAGATTGTAGAATCTGGCGAATGTGTTGGGTGTCGCCCAGCCTGCAGCTCTGCAGATGTCTGCTAGCGAGGCGCCATGCGCTAGAGCCCAAGAGGAGGCCACACTCCGGGTGGAGTGTGCCCTCACACCAAGGGGACATGGTCGGCCTTGCTGCTGGTAAGCCAAAGCAATGGTGTCCACTATCCAGTGAGACAGCCTTTGCTTTGAGAGAGCACTTCCCTTCCGCTCTCCACCATAACAGACAAAGAGCTGGTCTGAGGTCCTGAAACACTGCGTCATGTCTACGTAGGCGCGGAGAGCGCGTACTGGACAGAGCAATGCCAAGGCTGGGTCTGCCTCCTCCAAAGGCAGCGCTTGCAGGTTCACCACCTGGTCCTTGAACGGAGTGGTGGGAACCTTGGGCACATATCCAGGCCGGGGTCTCAGGATCACGTGAGAGTTAGCCGGCCCGAACTCCAGGCACGCTTCGTCAACCGAAAATGCCTGCAGGTCCCCGACCCTCTTGACTGAGGCCAATGCGGTCAGCAGAGCCGTCTTCATAGACAGAAACTTAATATCGACCGACCGCAAAGGCTCAAAGGGAGGTCTCTGCAGAGCAGTTAACACTACTGCGAGGTCCCAAGAGGGTACGAGAGGAGAGCGAGGAGGATTCAGTCTCCTAGCTCCCCTCAGGAACCTGATGACCAGGTCGTGCTGACTTACCTTTTTGTTCTCCAAGAGATCGTGGTGGGCAGATATTGCGGCCACATATACCTTGAGGGTGGAGGGAGACAGCCTTCGCTCCAGCCCCTCTTGGAGAAACTCAAGCACGGACCCGATCGGACATTTCCAGGGGTCTTCTTGGCGGGAAGAGCACCAGGTGACGAAGAGGTTCCACTTCAACGCATAGGCATGCCGAGTGGACTCTGCCCTAGCGGAAGTGATGGTGGCGACCACCGTAGGTGGTAGGCCACTCAAACCTGCCGGGTCCCGTCTAGGAGCCACACGTGGAGGTTCCAAAGGTCGGGACGCGGGTGCCAATGGGTGCCCCGTCTCTGAGTAAGGAGGTCCGGTCTCAGAGGAATAGGCCAGGGAGGGGCTGTCGCAAGGAGAATGAGTTCGGGGAACCAGGTCCGGCCGTGCCAGTACGGGGCGACCAAAAGGACCTGCTCCTTGTCCTCCCTGATCTTGCACAGAAGCTGTGCGAGTAGGCTCACTGGGGGAAACGCATATTTGCGTAGGCCCCGCGGCCAGCTGTGCGCCAGTGCATCCGTGCCGAGCGTGCCCTCGGTCAGGGAATAATACAGGCTGCAGTGGGAAGAGTCGTGGGAGGCAAATAGGTCTACCTGTGCGTCGCCGAACTGTTCCCAAATCAGCTGAACCGTCCGGGGATGGAGTCTCCATTCTCCCGGGAGAGGCTGAAACCGCGAGAGCTCGTCGGCTGCGTGGTTCAGGACTCCCGGAATATGGACAGCACGAAGGGACCTCAGGCGCTTCTGACTCCATAAGACGAGATGGCGGGCGAGTTGAGACATGCGGCGGGAGCGTAGACCGCCCTGGTGGTTGATGTACGCTACTACGGCCGTGTTGTCTGTCCGGACAAGCACATGTTGACCCTTCAGCAACGCTCGGAAGCGGTGCAGGGCGAACCGTACTGCCAGCAACTCGAGGCAATTGACATGCAGGAGGCGCTGGGGTCCTGTCCAGGAGCCCGCGGCTGCTTGTCCATTGCACATGGCACCCCAGCCCGTGGCAGAGGCATCCGTCGATACGACAACATGCCTGGAAACTCGTTCTAAGGGCACACCGGCCCGTAGAAAGCTGAGGTTCGACCACGGGGTGAGTGTCTGTAAGCAGGCCCGAGTCACTTGGACCCGGAGCGTGCCAGACTGCCATGCCCATCTCGGGACTCGATCGCGAAGCCAGTGCTGAAGCGGTCTCATATGAAGCAATCCGAGCGGCGTTACCGCGGCTGCAGATGCCATATGCCCCAGGAGCCTCTGAAATAGTTTCAGTGGAACCGCATTCTTGCTCTCGATTTGTCGGAGGCAAGTCAGCAGAGACTGCGCGCGCTCGCTCGAAAGCTGCGCGTACATGGCGACCGAGTCGATCTCCATACCGAGAAAAGAGATCCTCTGCACGGGGCAAAGTTTGCTCTTCTCCCAGTTGACCCGAAGGCCCAGACGGGTTAAGTGGTGGAGAACCAGATCTCTGTGTCCGCAAACCTGCTCTCGAGAGTGGCCTAGTATGAGCCAGTCGTCGAGGTAGTTCAGGATGCGGACCCCGTGCTGCCAAAGGGGCGCAAGGGCTGCCTCGGCGATCTTCGTGAAGACGCGAGGGGACAGAGATAACCCGAATGGGAGAACTGCGTACTGGTATGCCCGCCCCTCGAAAGCAAACCGTAGGAACGGTCTGTGTCGAGGAAGGATGGAGACATGGAAGTAGGCGTCCTTCAGGTCAATCGCTGCAAACCAATCGTACGGACGAACGCATTCGAAAAGGCGTTTCGCAGTCAACATCTCGAACGGAAGCCGGTGAAGGGATCGGTTCAAGATGCGAAGGTCCAGGATTGGCCGTAACCCACCGGTTTTCTTGGGTACAATGAAGTAGGGGCTGTAGAACCCCGACCTCATTTCGGCTGGAGGGACAGGCTCGATCGCACCCTTCGCCAGTAGAGTGGCAATCTCCGCACGCATGACGGGGGCATGGGCCCCGGTCATGGTATAGCGGACTCCCCTGTAACGGGGAGGAGCCTGCGCGAACTGAATCGCGTAGCCGAGCCTGATGGTCCGGGCAGCCCAGCGGGACAGCCCCGGAAGCTGAAGCCAGGCTTCCAGAGACTGCACCAACGGGGTCATCCGGACGACAGACGTACCCTGGGTGGGGCAGCGAGGCAGCGTTACCGGCGCGGACAGGGGAGGCTGTTGGGCGTCCCCGGGTCGGAGCACGGTTAACGGCTGCGCCCTGACAGAGGAGACCAGGGAAGGACTCGCGTTCCACTGGGGTCTGCTCTGCCAGGGGGCTGGCGACAGAGAGGGATGCGAGTGGCGAGACCCGAGGGTGGCGCGCACTGTCATCACCGGTCTCTGGGTGCTCAGAGACAGGAACATGAGTTCTTCCCAAGCGCTGCTAGCCCGGGGGCCAGCAGCGGAAGGATTTTCCCCCGGCCCTCCACCGGGGGAAGGAGAGGCCCTGCTACCATCCCCTGGGAAGAACTGGAACCCATCTCTGAGTTGTCCACCTCCATCCTGGCGTTTAACCAGTCTGGGGAGCGGACTGGGCGACATCCTCAACCACCTCCACGGCGCGGCCCAGATGAAGGCTGCTGCTGGGGCCGGGCGGGAAGAGGGAGGGCGCCCTCGGCGGCGAGCGGACTGAGGCGACTGGGCCGGCGGCTGGTGCAGCAGCTGGCCGCCGGGGCAGTACGTGTTGCAGCCTCAGTCTGCTCTGGGGCGGCCGAGAACTGTTGGGCGCAGTTCTCAGCCGCGCCGCCGAAGAGGCCAGCCTGGGATATGGGTGAGTTGAGGAGGCGGGCCCGCTCAACGTCCTCCACATCACCAGGTAAGGCCTGGTGTTCTCCCGGACCACAGCTGTGGACATCGCCCGACCCAGGGAGCGTGTGGCCACCTTCACCGCCCGGGGGCGGGGTCAGTTGCGGCACGCAGCTCAATGAAGAGCCCTGGGTCGGCTCCACCATTGTGCATGTGCAAAGGGGCGGCGGCCTGCCCGTAGCACTGCGGGACCACGCCACCGAAGTAGACGAGCCCACAGGCTTTGGGGGGGGTGCTTAGGACAGCCACACCACGCCACGTCAAAGCCCTCTGTGGACACCGTAGTGCGCAACAGAGAGTTCAACAGTGGGGGGGGAGGGGGCCCCAGTGTACCCTAGGCCGCGGCCCCATCAAGGGCAGAGAAGGCGGAGGAGGCCACCAAACGGTCGCGAGAAGCACGGGGACTTCCGGGACCGCGTGATTTCCTCATGCACCCCGGGAGCGAAAGGCATTGGGGGCGGGGCCCAACAGCTGTCGGGTGCCGCCCCCAAAACCCATCGCGCAACCACGAGCACCCGCGACTGGGCGGAGTTCCACACCAGCGCGAGACTCGCGGCTGCCCGAGATAACATGGCTGTCAACTTTAGGTCAGATCAGGCAGTGCTGACACACCCGGAGGCGGAGCACAACCTAATCGTCATCCCCAAAGGACTCCAGCCCACCTTGGGATGCGGCGATCGACATCTCACTGCTATCCAGAGCGTGAACTGAACGAACGGGGCGTCAGAGACGGGCCGTAGATTCAATCCAACACTCGCGGAAGCGATGTATAAGAGGGGGTGTGGCCCGAGGAATGAACGTCGGGGTTCTTAATACCACAGCACCGCCCTCAGGTCACCCTGGCCACCAGCCAAAGTACCATCTCACTCTGGGAAGGTAGATTGGGGTGTGGCAGAGGGGACTCTCTCTCCTCACGGAGATCATTGAGTCTCGACCGTGACATCGCGATGGTCACGCCCCCGCAATGGAAACGTGACACATCCGCAAACACTGCCCGTGCGTGCTGAAGCCCAAACACGCCCGAGCAGTGAATGCGTCCACAGACAGCAGCGGAAAATCGATCGCACCCGGAAGTGCACGGGCGAGCCGTCTTGAAAAAGACGTGCCACGCGCAAGCTCTTTTTGTGAGAGGAAAACCTTGCAGTCGATGCCGAAGCGCCCAGGGAAACACACACCAGCTGTCAGGCGGACCACTGCACAGATCAGCAGGCAGGAAGTATGCGATCACTGGAACGCGCCGTCACACCAACACCGACTGGAAAGCTGCTCGTCTCGAAGAAGCTGACAGAGTCTCAGAAGGCTGTAGGAGTGAAGAGGTAGGTACTCTTGGCTCCGAAAGCAGAACATAATGCGATATTGCCTCGTACTTCCTTATATACTCACGCAGTGAGGCGGAGCTACGTATGCAAATTCCGCATGCCCCATGGCATTGGCACGCCATTGGGCGTTTTCTCAAAACTCGAAGTTGATAGGCTTCTAAGCGAAACCCCCATTCGTTAGTCACTAACGTTACGTCGTAGTGACTGAACGAAAGGGAACAGTGTATACTAAGTGAATAAAGTGACTAAAGTGAACAGTGTAACCTAAGTGAATAATGTGACTAAAGTGAACAGTGTAACCTAAGTGAATAATGTGACTAAAATGAACAGTGTAACCTAAGTGAATAAAGTGACTAAAGTGAACAGTGTATACTAGGTGAATAAAGTGATGAATGTGAACAGTGTATACTAAGCTAATAATGTGGTGAAAGTGAACAGTGTATACTAAGTGAATAAAGTGATGAAAGTGAACAGTGTATACTAAGTGAATAAAGTGACTAAAGTGAACAGTGTATACTAAGTGAATAAAGTGACTAAAGTGAACAGTGTATACTAAGTGAATAAAGTGACGAAAGTGAACAGTGTAACCTAAGTGAATAAAGTGACTAAAGTGAACAGTGTATACTAAGTGAATAAAGTGACTAAAGTGAACAGTGTAACCTAAGTGAATAATGTGACTAAAGTGAACAGTGTAACCTAAGTGAATACTGTGACTAAAGTGAACAGTGTAACCTAAGTGAATAAAGTGACTAAAGTGAACAGTGTATACTAGGTGAATAAAGTGACTAAAGTGAACAGTGTATACTAGGTGAATAAAGTGATGAATGTGAACAGTGTATACTAAGCTAATAATGTGGTGAAAGTGAACAGTGTATACTAAGTGAATAATGTGGTGAAAGTGAACAGTGTAACCTAAGTGAATAAAGTGATGAAAGTGAACAGTGTAACCTAAGTGAATAATGTGACTAAAGTGAACAGTGTAACCTAAGTGAATAAAGTGACTAAAGTGAACAGTGTATACTAGGTGAATAATGTGACTAAAGTGAACAGTGTAACCTAAGTGAATAAAGTGACTAAAGTGAACAGTGTAACCTAAGTGAATAAAGTGACTAAAGGGAACAGTGTATACTAAGTGAATAAAGTGATGAATGTGAACAATGTATACTAAGTGAATAATGTGGTGAAAGTGAACAGTGTAACCTAAGTGAATAAAGTGACTAAAGTGAACAGTGTAACCTAAGTGAATAAAGTGACTAAAGTGAACAGTGTAACCTAAGTGAATAAAGTGACTAAAGTGAACAGTGTATACTAAGTGAATAAAGTGATGAATGTGAACAATGTATACTAAGTGAATAATGTGGTGAAAGTGAACAGTGTAACCTAAGTGAATAAAGTGACTAAAGTGAACAGTGTAACCTAAGTGAATAAAGTGACTAAAGTGAACAGTGTAACCTAAGTGAATAAAGTGACTAAAGTGAACAGTGTATACTAAGTGAATAAAGTGACTAAAGTGAACAGTGTAACCTAAGTGAATAAAGTGATGAAAATGAACAGTGTATACTAAGTGAATAAAGTGACTAAAGTGAACAATGTATAATAGGTGAATAATTTGACTAAAGTGAACAGTGTAACCTAAGTGAATAAAGTGACTAAAGTGAACAGTGTAACCTAAGTGAATAAAGTGATGTATGTGAACAGTGTATACTAAGTGAATAATGTGGTGAAAGTGAACAGTGTAATCTAAGTGAATAAAGTGACTAAATTGAACAGTGTATACTAGGTGAATAATGTGACTAAAGTGAACAGTGTAACCTAAGTGTATAAAGTGACTAAAGTGAACAGTGTAACCTAAGTGAATAAATTGACTAAAGTGAACAGTGTATACTAGGTGAATAAAGTGATGAATGTGAACAGTGTATACTAAGTGAATAATGTGTATAAAGTGTTTTACTTTAAAAGTAAAACACTGTTCACTTTAAAGTGACTAAAGTGAACAGTGTATACTAGGTGAATAAAGTGATGAAAGTGAACAGTGTATACTAAGTGAATAATGTGATGAAAATTAACAGTGTATACTAAGTGAATAATGTGGTGAAAGTGAACAGTGTAACCTAAGTGAATAATGTGACTAAATTGAACAGTGTAACCTAAGTGAATAAAGTGAATAATGTGAATAATGTGGTGAAAGTGAACAGTGTAATCTAAGTGAATAAAGTGACTAAATTGAACAGTGTATACTAGGTGAATAATGTGACTAAAGTGAACAGTGTAACCTAAGTGTATAAAGTGACTAAAGTGAACAGTGTAACCTAAGTGAATAAATTGACTAAAGTGAACAGTGTATACTAGGTGAATAAAGTGATGAATGTGAACAGTGTATACTAAGTGAATAATGTGTATAAAGTGTTTTACTTTAAAAGTAAAACACTGTTCACTTTAAAGTGACTAAAGTGAACAGTGTATACTAGGTGAATAAAGTGATGAAAGTGAACAGTGTATACTAAGTGAATAATGTGATGAAAATGAACAGTGTATACTAAGTGAATAATGTGGTGAAAGTGAACAGTGTAACCTAAGTGAATAATGTGACTAAATTGAACAGTGTAACCTAAGTGAATAAAGTGAATAATGTGAATAATGTGGTGAAAGTGAACAGTGTAATCTAAGTGAATAAAGTGACTAAATTGAACAGTGTATACTAGGTGAGTAAAGTGACTAAAGTGAACAGTGTAACCTAAGTGAATAAAGTGACTAAATTGAACAGTGTATAATAGGTGAATAAAGTGATGAATGTGAACAGTGTATACTAAGTGAATAATGTGGTGAAAGTGTACAGTGTAACCTAAGTGAATAAAGTGACTAAAGTGAACAGTGTAACCTAAGTGAATAAAGTGACTAAAGTGAACAGTGTAACCTAAGTGAATAAAGTGACTAAAGTGAACAGTGTATACTAGGTGAATAAAGTGATGAATGTGAACAGTGTAACCTAAGTGAATAATGTGGTGAAAGTGAACAGTGAATACTAAGTGAATAAAGTGACTAAAGTGAACAGTGTAACCTAAGTGAAAAATATGTCTAAAGTGAACAGTGTAACCTAAGTGAATAAAGTGACTAAAGTGAACAGTGTATACTAGGTGAATAAAGTGATGAATGTGAACAGTGTAACCTAAGTGAATAATGTGGTGAAAGTGAACAGTGAATACTAAGTGAATAAAGTGACTAAAGTGAACAGTGTAACCTAAGTGAAAAATATGTCTAAAGTGAACAGTGTAACCTAAGTGAATAAAGTGACTAAAGTGAACAGTGTAACCTAAGTGAATAAAGTGACTAAAGTGAACAGTGTAACCTAAGTGAATAAAGTGACTAAAGTGAACAGTGTTTACTAAGTGAATAAAGTGACTAAAGTGAACAGTGTATACTAGGTGAATAAAGTGATGAATGTGAACAGTGTATACTAAGCTAATAATGTGGTGAAAGTGAACAGTGTAACCTAAGTGAATAAAGTGATGAAAGTGAACAGTGTATACTAAGTGAATAAAGTGACTTAAGTGAACAGTGTTTACTAAGTGAATAAAGGGATTAAAGTGAACAGTGTAACCTAAGTGCATAAAGTGATGAAAATGAACAGTGTATACTAAGTGAATAAAGTGACTAAAGTGAACAGTATATACTAAGTGAATAATGTGACTAAAGTGAACAGTGTAACCTAAGTGAATAAAGTGACTAAAGTGAACAGTGTATACTAAGTGAATAAAGTGACTAAAGTGAACATTGTATACTAAGTGAATAAAGTGACTAAAGTGAACAGTGTTTACTAAGTGAATAAAGTGACTAAAGTGAACAGTGTATCCTAAGTGCATAAAGTGACTAAAGTGAACAGTGTAACCTAAGTGAATAAAGTGTCTGAAGTGAACAGTGTAACCTAAGTGAATAAAGTGTCTGAAGTGAACAGTGTAACCTAAGTGAATAAAGTGAACAGGGTAACCTAAGTGAATAATGTGACTAAAGTGAACAGTGTTTACGAAGTTAATAAAGTGACTAAAGTGAACAGTGTTTACGAAGTTAATAAAGTGACTAAAGTGAACAGTGTAACCTAAGTGCATAAAGTGACTAAAGTGAACAGTGTAACCTAAGTGAATAAAGTGACTAAAGTGAACAGTGTAACCTAAGTGAATAAAGTGACTAAAGTGAACAGTGTAACCTAAGTGAATAAAGTGACTAAAGTGAACAGTGTAACCTAAGTGAATAAAGTGACTTAAGTGAACAGTGTTTACTAAGTGAATAAAGGGATTAAAGTGAACAGTGTAACCTAAGTGCATAAAGTGATGAAAATGAACAGTGTATACTAAGTGAATAAAGTGACTAAAGTGAACAGTGTATACTAAGTGAATAATGTGACTAAAGTG
Source organism: Gobio gobio (assembly GCF_949357685.1). Taxonomy (NCBI): domain Eukaryota; kingdom Metazoa; phylum Chordata; class Actinopteri; order Cypriniformes; family Gobionidae; genus Gobio; species Gobio gobio. The sequence continues at coordinate 4,939,853 of NC_137117.1, read as the reverse complement.
AACAGTGTAACCTAAGTGAATAAAGTGACTAAAGTGAACAGTGTATACTAAGTGAATAAAGTGACTAAAGTGAACATTGTATACTAAGTGAATAAAGTGACTAAAGTGAACAGTGTTTACTAAGTGAATAAAGTGACTAAAGTGAACAGTGTAACCTAAGTGCATAAAGTGACTAAAGTGAACAGTGTAACCTAAGTGAATAAAGTGACTAAAGTGAACAGTGTAACCTAAGTGATGAAAATGAATAGTGTTTACTAAGTGAATAAAGTGACTAAAGTGAACAGTGTATCCTAAGTGCATAAAGTGACTAAAGTGAACAGTGTAACCGAAGTGAATAAAGTGTCTGAAGTGAACAGTGTAACCTAAGTGAATAAAGTGTCTGAAGTGAACAGTGTAACCTAAGTGAATAAAGTGAACAGGGTAACCTAAGTGAATAATGTGACTAAAGTGAACAGTGTTTACGAAGTGAATAAAGTGACTAAAGTGAACAGTGTAACCTAAGTGAAAAATATGTCTAAAGTGAACAGTGTAACCTAAGTGAATAAAGTGACTAAAGTGAACAGTGTATACTAGGTGAATAAAGTGATGAATGTGAACAGTGTATACTAAGCTAATAATGTGGTGAAAGTGAACAGTGTAACCTAAGTGAATAAAGTGATGAAAGTGAACAGGGTATACTAAGTGAATAAAGTGACTAAAGTGAACAGTGTAACCTAAGTGAATAATGTGACTAAAGTGAACAGTGTAACCTAAGTGAATAATGTGACTAAAGTGAACAGTGTAACCTAAGTGAATAAAGTGACTAAAGTGAACAGTGTATACTAGGTGAATAAAGTGACTAAAGTGAACAGTGTAACCTAAGTGAATAAAGTGACTAAAGTGAACAGTGTAACCTAAGTGCATAAAGTGACTAAAGTGAACAGTGTATACTAAGTGAATAAAGTGACTAAAGTGAACAGTGTAACCTAAGTGAATAATGTGACTAAAGTGAACATTGTAACCTAAGTGAATAATGTGACTAAAGTGAACAGTGTAACCTAAGTGAATAAAGTGACTAAAGTGAACAGTGTATACTAGGTGAATAAAGTGATGAATGTGAACAGTGTATACTAAGCTAATAATGTGGTGAAAGTGAACAGTGTATACTAAGTGAATAAAGTGATGAAAGTGAACAGTGTATACTAAGTGAATAAAGTGACTAAAGTGAACAGTGTATACTAAGTGAATAAAGTGACTAAAGTGAACATTGTATACTAAGTGAATAAAGTGACTAAAGTGAACAGTGTTTACTAAGTGAATAAAGTGACTAAAGTGAACAGTGTATCCTAAGTGCATAAAGTGACTAAAGTGAACAGTGTAACCTAAGTGAATAAAGTGTCTGAAGTGAACAGTGTAACCTAAGTGAATAAAGTGTCTGAAGTGAACAGTGTAACCTAAGTGAATAAAGTGAACAGGGTAACCTAAGTGAATAATGTGACTAAAGTGAACAGTGTTTACGAAGTTAATAAAGTGACTAAAGTGAACAGTGTTTACGAAGTTAATAAAGTGACTAAAGTGAACAGTGTAACCTAAGTGCATAAAGTGACTAAAGTGAACAGTGTAACCTAAGTGAATAAAGTGACTAAAGTGAACAGTGTAACCTAAGTGAATAAAGTGACTAAAGTGAACAGTGTAACCTAAGTGAATAAAGTGACTAAAGTGAACAGTGTAACCTAAGTGAATAAAGTGACTTAAGTGAACAGTGTTTACTAAGTGAATAAAGGGATTAAAGTGAACAGTGTAACCTAAGTGCATAAAGTGATGAAAATGAACAGTGTATACTAAGTGAATAAAGTGACTAAAGTGAACAGTGTATACTAAGTGAATAATGTGACTAAAGTGAACAGTGTAACCTAAGTGAATAAAGTGACTAAAGTGAACAGTGTATACTAAGTGAATAAAGTGACTAAAGTGAACATTGTATACTAAGTGAATAAAGTGACTAAAGTGAACAGTGTTTACTAAGTGAATAAAGTGACTAAAGTGAACAGTGTAACCTAAGTGCATAAAGTGACTAAAGTGAACAGTGTAACCTAAGTGAATAAAGTGACTAAAGTGAACAGTGTAACCTAAGTGATGAAAATGAATAGTGTTTACTAAGTGAATAAAGTGACTAAAGTGAACAGTGTATCCTAAGTGCATAAAGTGACTAAAGTGAACAGTGTAACCGAAGTGAATAAAGTGTCTGAAGTGAACAGTGTAACCTAAGTGAATAAAGTGTCTGAAGTGAACAGTGTAACCTAAGTGAATAAAGTGAACAGGGTAACCTAAGTGAATAATGTGACTAAAGTGAACAGTGTTTACGAAGTGAATAAAGTGACTAAAGTGAACAGTGTAACCTAAGTGAAAAATATGTCTAAAGTGAACAGTGTAACCTAAGTGAATAAAGTGACTAAAGTGAACAGTGTATACTAGGTGAATAAAGTGATGAATGTGAACAGTGTATACTAAGCTAATAATGTGGTGAAAGTGAACAGTGTAACCTAAGTGAATAAAGTGATGAAAGTGAACAGGGTATACTAAGTGAATAAAGTGACTAAAGTGAACAGTGTAACCTAAGTGAATAATGTGACTAAAGTGAACAGTGTAACCTAAGTGAATAATGTGACTAAAGTGAACAGTGTAACCTAAGTGAATAAAGTGACTAAAGTGAACAGTGTATACTAGGTGAATAAAGTGACTAAAGTGAACAGTGTAACCTAAGTGAATAAAGTGACTAAAGTGAACAGTGTAACCTAAGTGCATAAAGTGACTAAAGTGAACAGTGTATACTAAGTGAATAAAGTGACTAAAGTGAACAGTGTAACCTAAGTGAATAATGTGACTAAAGTGAACATTGTAACCTAAGTGAATAATGTGACTAAAGTGAACAGTGTAACCTAAGTGAATAAAGTGACTAAAGTGAACAGTGTATACTAGGTGAATAAAGTGATGAATGTGAACAGTGTATACTAAGCTAATAATGTGGTGAAAGTGAACAGTGTATACTAAGTGAATAAAGTGATGAAAGTGAACAGTGTATACTAAGTGAATAAAGTGACTAAAGTGAACAGTGTATACTAAGTGAATAAAGTGACTAAAGTGAACAGTGTATACTAAGTGAATAAAGTGACTAAAGTGAACAGTGTAACCTAAGTGAATAATGTGACTAAAGTGAACAGTGTAACCTAAGTGAATAAAGTGACTAAAGTGAACAGTGTATACTAGGTGAATAAAGTGACTAAAGTGAACAGTGTATACTAGGTGAATAAAGTGATGAATGTGAACAGTGTATACTAAGCTAATAATGTGGTGAAAGTGAACAGTGTATACTAAGTGAATAAAGTGATGAAAGTGAACAGTGTATACTAAGTGAATAAAGTGACTAAAGTGAACAGTGTTTACTAAGTGAATAAAGTGACTAAAGTGAACAGTGTATAATAAGTGAATAAAGTGACTAAAGTGAACAGTGTTTACTAAGTGAATAAAGTGACTAAAGTGAACAGTGTATACTAAGCTAATAATGTGGTGAAAGTGAACAGTGTAACCTAAGTGAATAAAGTGATGAAAGTGAACAGTGTAACCTAAGTGAATAATGTGACTAAAGTGAACAGTGTAACCTAAGTGAATAAAGTGACTAAAGTGAACAGTGTATACTAGGTGAATAAACTGATGAAAGTGAACAGTGTATACTAAGCTAATAATGTGGTGAAAGTGAACAGTGTAACCTAAGTGAATAAAGTGATGAAAGTGAACAGTGTATACTAAGTGAATAAAGTGACTAAAGTGAACAGTGTTTAGTAAGTGAATAAAGTGACTAAAGTGAACAGTGTATACTAAGTGAATAAAGTGACTAAAGTGAACAGTGTAACCTAAGTGAATAATGTGGTGAAAGTGAACAGTGAATACTAAGTGAATAAAGTGACTAAAGTGAACAGTGTAACCTAAGTGAAAAATGTGTCTAAAGTGAACAGTGTAACCTAAGTGAATAAAGTGACTAAAGTGAACAGTGTATACTAGGTGAATAAAGTGATGAATGTGAACAGTGTATACTAAGCTAATAATGTGGTGAAAGTGAACAGTGTAACCTAAGTGAATAAAGTGATGAAAGTGAACAGTGTATACTAAGTGAATAAAGTGACTAAAGTGAACAATGTATAATAGGTGAATAATTTGACTAAAGTGAACAGTGTAACCTAAGTGAATAAATTGACTAAAGTGAACAGTGTATACTAGGTGAATAAAGTGATGAATGTGAACAGTGTATACTAAGCTAATAATGTGGTGAAAGTGAACAGTGTATACTAAGTGAATAAAGTGATGAAAGTGAACAGTGTATACTAAGTGAATAAAGTGACTAAAGTGAACAGTGTATACTAAGTGAATAAAGTGACTAAAGTGAACAGTGTATACTAAGTGAATAAAGTGACTAAAGTGAACAGTGTAACCTAAGTGAATAATGTGACTAAAGTGAACAGTGTAACCTAAGTGAATAAAGTGACTAAAGTGAACAGTGTATACTAGGTGAATAAAGTGACTAAAGTGAACAGTGTATACTAGGTGAATAAAGTGATGAATGTGAACAGTGTATACTAAGCTAATAATGTGGTGAAAGTGAACAGTGTATACTAAGTGAATAAAGTGATGAAAGTGAACAGTGTATACTAAGTGAATAAAGTGACTAAAGTGAACAGTGTTTACTAAGTGAATAAAGTGACTAAAGTGAACAGTGTATAATAAGTGAATAAAGTGACTAAAGTGAACAGTGTTTACTAAGTGAATAAAGTGACTAAAGTGAACAGTGTATACTAAGCTAATAATGTGGTGAAAGTGAACAGTGTAACCTAAGTGAATAAAGTGATGAAAGTGAACAGTGTAACCTAAGTGAATAATGTGACTAAAGTGAACAGTGTAACCTAAGTGAATAAAGTGACTAAAGTGAACAGTGTATACTAGGTGAATAAAGTGATGAAAGTGAACAGTGTATACTAAGCTAATAATGTGGTGAAAGTGAACAATGTAACCTAAGTGAATAAAGTGATGAAAGTGAACAGTGTATACTAAGTGAATAAAGTGACTAAAGTGAACAGTGTTTAGTAAGTGAATAAAGTGACTAAAGTGAACAGTGTATACTAAGTGAATAAAGTGACTAAAGTGAACAGTGTAACCTAAGTGAATAATGTGGTGAAAGTGAACAGTGAATACTAAGTGAATAAAGTGACTAAAGTGAACAGTGTAACCTAAGTGAAAAATGTGTCTAAAGTGAACAGTGTAACCTAAGTGAATAAAGTGACTAAAGTGAACAGTGTATACTAGGTGAATAAAGTGATGAATGTGAACAGTGTATACTAAGCTAATAATGTGGTGAAAGTGAACAGTGTAACCTAAGTGAATAAAGTGATGAAAGTGAACAGTGTATACTAAGTGAATAAAGTGACTAAAGTGAACAATGTATAATAGGTGAATAATTTGACTAAAGTGAACAGTGTAACCTAAGTGAATAAATTGACTAAAGTGAACAGTGTATACTAGGTGAATAAAGTGATGAATGTGAACAGTGTATACTAAGTGAATAATGTGTATAAAGTGTTTTACTTTAAAAGTAAAACACTGTTCACTTTAAAGTGACTAAAGTGAACAGTGTATACTAGGTGAATAAAGTGATGAAAGTGAACAGTGTATACTAAGTGAATAATGTGATGAAAATGAACAGTGTATACTAAGTGAATAATGTGGTGAAAGTGAACAGTGTAACCTAAGTGAATAATGTGACTAAATTGAACAGTGTAACCTAAGTGAATAAAGTGAATAATGTGAATAATGTGGCTAAAGTGAACAGTGTAATCTAAGTGAATAAAGTGACTAAATTGAACAGTGTATACTAGGTGAGTAAAGTGACTAAAGTGAACAGTGTAACCTAAGTGAATAAAGTGACTAAAGTGAACAGTGTATAATAGGTGAATAAAGTGATGAATGTGAACAGTGTATACTAAGTGAATAATGTGGTGAAAGTGTACAGTGTAACCTAAGTGAATAAAGTGACTAAAGTGAACAGTGTAACCTAAGTGAATAAAGTGACTAAAGTGAACAGTGTAACCTAAGTGAATAAAGTGACTAAAGTGAACAGTGTATACTAGGTGAATAAAGTGATGAATGTGAACAGTGTAACCTAAGTGAATAATGTGGTGAAAGTGAACAGTGAATACTAAGTGAATAAAGTGACTAAAGTGAACAGTGTAACCTAAGTGAAAAATATGTCTAAAGTGAACAGTGTAACCTAAGTGAATAAAGTGACTAAAGTGAACAGTGTATACTAGGTGAATAAAGTGATGAATGTGAACAGTGTAACCTAAGTGAATAATGTGGTGAAAGTGAACAGTGAATACTAAGTGAATAAAGTGACTAAAGTGAACAGTGTAACCTAAGTGAAAAATATGTCTAAAGTGAACAGTGTAACCTAAGTGAATAAAGTGACTAAAGTGAACAGTGTAACCTAAGTGAATAAAGTGACTAAAGTGAACAGTGTAACCTAAGTGAATAAAGTGACTAAAGTGAACAGTGTTTACTAAGTGAATAAAGTGACTAAAGTGAACAGTGTATACTAGGTGAATAAAGTGATGAATGTGAACAGTGTATACTAAGCTAATAATGTGGTGAAAGTGAACAGTGTAACCTAAGTGAATAAAGTGATGAAAGTGAACAGTGTATACTATGTGAATAAAGTGACTAAAGTGAACAATGTATAATAGGTGAATAATTTGACTAAAGTGAACAGTGTAACCTAAGTGAATAAAGTGACTAAAGTGAACAGTGTATACTATGTGAATAATGTGACTAAAGTGAACAGTGTAACATAAGTGAATAAAGTGATGTATGTGAACAGTGTATACTAAGTGAATAATGTGGTGAAAGTGAACAGTGTAACCTAAGTGAATAAAGTGACTAAAGTGAACAGTGTATACTAGGTGAATAAAGTGACTAAAGTGAACAGTGTATACTAGGTGAATAAAGTGATGAATGTGAACAGTGTATACTAAGCTAATAATGTGGTGAAAGTGAACAGTGTATACTAAGTGAATAAAGTGATGAAAGTGAACAGTGTATACTAAGTGAATAAAGTGACTAAAGTGAACAGTGTTTACTAAGTGAATAAAGTGACTAAAGTGAACAGTGTATAATAAGTGAATAAAGTGACTAAAGTGAACAGTGTTTACTAAGTGAATAAAGTGACTAAAGTGAACAGTGTATACTAAGCTAATAATGTGGTGAAAGTGAACAGTGTAACCTAAGTGAATAAAGTGATGAAAGTGAACAGTGTAACCTAAGTGAATAATGTGACTAAAGTGAACAGTGTAACCTAAGTGAATAAAGTGACTAAAGTGAACAGTGTATACTAGGTGAATAAAGTGATGAAAGTGAACAGTGTATACTAAGCTAATAATGTGGTGAAAGTGAACAGTGTAACCTAAGTGAATAAAGTGATGAAAGTGAACAGTGTATACTAAGTGAATAAAGTGACTAAAGTGAACAGTGTTTAGTAAGTGAATAAAGTGACTAAAGTGAAAAGTGTAACCTAAGTGCATAAAGTGACTAAAGTGAACAGTGTTTACTAAGTGAATAATGTGACTAAAGTGAACAGTGTAACCTAAGTGAATAAAGTGACTAAAGTGAACAGTGTAACCTAAGTGAATAAAGTGACTAAAGTGAACAGTGTATACTAAGTGAATAAAGTGACTAAAGTGAACAGTGTATACTAAGTGAATAAAGTGACTAAAGTGAACAGTGTAACCTAAGTGAATAATGTGACTAAAGTGAACAGTGTAACCTAAGTGAATAAAGTGACTAAAGTGAACAGTGTAACCTAAGTGAATAATGTTACTAAAGTGAACAGTGTATACTAGGTGAATAATGTGACTAAAGTGAACAGTGTAACCTAAGTGAATAATGTTACTAAAGTGAACAGTGTATACTAGGTGAATAATGTGACTAAAGTGAACAGTGTAACCTAAGTGAATAAAGTGACTAAAGTGAACAGTGTAACCTAAGTGAATAAAGTGACTAAAGTGAACAGTGTATAATAAGTGAATAAAGTGACTAAAGTGAACAGTGTTTACTAAGTGAATAAAGTGACTAAAGTGAACAGTGTATACTAAGCTAATAATGTGGTGAAAGTGAACAGTGTAACCTAAGTGAATAAAGTGATGAAAGTGAACAGTGTAACCTAAGTGAATAATGTGACTAAAGTGAACAGTGTAACCTAAGTGAATAAAGTGACTAAAGTGAACAGTGTATACTAGGTGAATAAAGTGATGAATGTGAACAGTGTATACTAAGCTAATAATGTGGTGAAAGTGAACAGTGTAACCTAAGTGAATAAAGTGATGAAAGTGAACAGTGTATACTAAGTGAATAAAGTGACAAAAGTGAACAGTGTTTAGTAAGTGAATAAAGTGACTAAAGTGAAAAGTGTAACCTAAGTGCATAAAGTGACTAAAGTGAACAGTGTTTACTAAGTAAATAATGTGACTAAAGTGAACAGTGTAACCTAAGTGAATAAAGTGACTAAAGTGAACAGTGTAACCTAAGTGAATAAAGTGACTAAAGTGAACAGTGTTTACTAAGTGAATAAAGTGACTAAAGTGAACAGTGTTTACTAAGTGAATAAAGTGACTAAAGTGAACAGTGTATACTAAGCTAATAATGTGGTGAAAGTGAACAGTGTAACCTAAGTGAATAAAGTGATGAAAGTGAACAGTGTAACCTAAGTGAATAATGTGACTAAAGTGAACAGTGTAACCTAAGTGAATAAAGTGACTAAAGTGAACAGTGTATACTAGGTGAATAAAGTGATGAATGTGAACAGTGTATACTAAGCTAATAATGTGGTGAAAGTGAACAGTGTAACCTAAGTGAATAAAGTGATGAAAGTGAACAGTGTATACTAAGTGAATAAAGTGACTAAAGTGAACAGTGTTTAGTAAGTGAATAAAGTGACTAAAGTGAAAAGTGTAACCTAAGTGCATAAAGTGACTAAAGTGAACAGTGTTTACTAAGTGAATAATGTGACTAAAGTGAACAGTGTAACCTAAGTGAATAAAGTGACTAAAGTGAAGTGTAACCTAAGTGAATAAAGTGACTAAAGTGAACAGTGTTTACTAAGTGAATAAAGTGACTAAAGTGAACAGTGTATACTAGGTGAATAAAGTGATGAATGTGAACAGTGTATACTAAGCTAATAATGTGGTGAAAGTGAACAGTGTAACCTAAGTGAATAAAGTGATGAAAGTGAACAGTGTATACTAAGTGAATAAAGTGACTTAAGTGAACAGTGTTTACTAAGTGAATAAAGGGATTAAAGTGAACAGTGTAACCTAAGTGCATAAAGTGATGAAAATGAACAGTGTATACTAAGTGAATAAAGTGACTAAAGTGAACAGTATATACTAAGTGAATAATGTGACTAAAGTGAACAGTGTAACCTAAGTGAATAAAGTGACTAAAGTGAACAGTGTATACTAAGTGAATAAAGTGACTAAAGTGAACATTGTATACTAAGTGAATAAAGTGACTAAAGTGAACAGTGTTTACTAAGTGAATAAAGTGACTAAAGTGAACAGTGTATCCTAAGTGCATAAAGTGACTAAAGTGAACAGTGTAACCTAAGTGAATAAAGTGTCTGAAGTGAACAGTGTAACCTAAGTGAATAAAGTGTCTGAAGTGAACAGTGTAACCTAAGTGAATAAAGTGAACAGGGTAACCTAAGTGAATAATGTGACTAAAGTGAACAGTGTTTACGAAGTTAATAAAGTGACTAAAGTGAACAGTGTTTACGAAGTTAATAAAGTGACTAAAGTGAACAGTGTAACCTAAGTGCATAAAGTGACTAAAGTGAACAGTGTAACCTAAGTGAATAAAGTGACTAAAGTGAACAGTGTAACCTAAGTGAATAAAGTGACTAAAGTGAACAGTGTAACCTAAGTGAATAAAGTGACTAAAGTGAACAGTGTAACCTAAGTGAATAAAGTGACTTAAGTGAACAGTGTTTACTAAGTGAATAAAGGGATTAAAGTGAACAGTGTAACCTAAGTGCATAAAGTGATGAAAATGAACAGTGTATACTAAGTGAATAAAGTGACTAAAGTGAACAGTGTATACTAAGTGAATAATGTGACTAAAGTGAACAGTGTAACCTAAGTGAATAAAGTGACTAAAGTGAACAGTGTATACTAAGTGAATAAAGTGACTAAAGTGAACATTGTATACTAAGTGAATAAAGTGACTAAAGTGAACAGTGTTTACTAAGTGAATAAAGTGACTAAAGTGAACAGTGTAACCTAAGTGCATAAAGTGACTAAAGTGAACAGTGTAACCTAAGTGAATAAAGTGACTAAAGTGAACAGTGTAACCTAAGTGATGAAAATGAATAGTGTTTACTAAGTGAATAAAGTGACTAAAGTGAACAGTGTATCCTAAGTGCATAAAGTGACTAAAGTGAACAGTGTAACCGAAGTGAATAAAGTGTCTGAAGTGAACAGTGTAACCTAAGTGAATAAAGTGTCTGAAGTGAACAGTGTAACCTAAGTGAATAAAGTGAACAGGGTAACCTAAGTGAATAATGTGACTAAAGTGAACAGTGTTTACGAAGTTAATAAAGTGACTAAAGTGAACAGTGTTTACGAAGTTAATAAAGTGATTAAAGTGAACAGTGTTTACGAAGTTAATAAAGTGACTAAAGTGAACAGTGTAACCTAAGTGCATAAAGTGACTAAAGTGAACAGTGTAACCTAAGTGAATAAAGTGACTAAAGTGAACAGTGTAACCTAAGTGAATAAAGTGACTAAAGGGAACAGTGTAACCTAAGTGAATAAAGTGATGAAAGTGAACAGTGTAACCTAAGTGATTAAAGTGACTAAAGTGAACAGTGTAACCTAAGTGCATAAAGTGACTAAAGTGAACAGTGTAACCTAAGTGAATAAAGTGACTAAAGTGAACAGTGTAACCTAAGTGAATAAAGTGACTAAAGTGAACAGTGTAACCTAAGTGAATAAAGTGATGAAAGTGAACAGTGTAACCTAAGTGAATAAAGTGATGAAAGTGAACAGTGTAACCCAAGTGAATAAAGTGATGAAAGTGAACAGTGTAACCTAAGTGAATAAAGTGACTAAAGTGAACAGTGTAACCTAAGTGAATAAAGTGACTAAAGGGAACAGTGTAACCTAAGTGAATAAAGTGATGAAAGTGAACAGTGTAACCTAAGTGAATAGTCATGAAAGTGAACAGTGTAACCTAAGTAAATAAAGTGACTAAAGGGAACAGTGTAACCTAAGTGAATAAAGTGATGAAAGTGAACAGTGTAACCTAAGTGAATAAAGTCATGAAAGTGAACAGTGTAACCTAAGTGAATAAAGTGACTAAAGGGAACAGTGTAACCTAAGTGAATAAAGTGATGAAAGTGAACAGTGTAACCTAAGTGAATAAAGTGACTAAAGTGAACAGTGTAACCTAAGTGAATAAAGTGACTAAAGTGAACAGTGTAACCTAAGTGAATAAAGTGATGAAAGTGAACAGTGTAACCTAAGTGAATAAAGTGATGAAAGTGAACAGTGTAACCTAAGTGAATAAAGTGATGAAAGTGAACAGTGTAACCCAAGTGAATAAAGTGACTAAAGTGAACAGTGTAACCTAAGTGAATAAAGTGACTAAAGTGAACAGTGTAACCTAAGTGAATAAAGTGACTAAAGGGAACAGTGTAACCTAAGTGAATAAAGTGATGAAAGTGAACAGTGTAACCTAAGTGAATAAAGTGATGAAAGTGAACAGTGTAACCTAAGTAAATAAAGTGACTAAAGGGAACAGTGTAACCCAAGTGAATAAAGTGATGAAAGTGAACAGTGTAACCTAAGTAAATAAAGTGTTCCTTCTCCTTCAGAGGGACCCATCCAGCGTCTTGGACCCGCCCAGAGTGGCCTCTGGTGGGTTTGGGTGACTGTCTTGAACACCCTTATATTAGTGGCTTGATGTTTAAACCGGTTACATCTGAATTAATGACACATGCCACCTGTGGTCCAGATCGTTTCAAAGCAGATCAAGAGTGAGGAATCACATGTGACTTACAATGTCAAATAAAGTTTTAATTTTGTTGTCTGCAATGTTGCTCCTCTCACACTACCACTAAATTACAGTGAAATTACTAAAATGATGATAATTTACAAAACTAACACACATCAGTTTTTAATTTCAAAGTACTTTATATGTTTAATGCTCTAGAAGCTGATCTGTGCTTGAGACGCTGAGGAGAAGCGAACTTACACTCTCACTCCAGAGACACACACACACACACACACAAACAATTCTTAATAATTTATTTTGCTCAGTTTTGTGAGAGAATCTTTTTACAGTGACATTGAACAAAAGGAGTCAGATGTGTTTTATTGTCATGATGAACAAAGGCGGGTCAGGCCGCACGGATGCTGAAGAACGGTAGCGCTCTGATGAACGAGTCCAGTTTGGTGTTGAACAGATCGCTCTGAAGAGTCTCGCCCAGCACACACAGCGGGTTCCTCACGATGTACTCCACGTATAGCTACACACACACACACACACACAGTTATCACAGTGAGGAGAGAGCAGTGCTGGAGTGCAGTGTGTGTCTTACCGTGCTGTAGATCTGTTGCAGTGTGTCTCTGCAGTTCGGCACGCCGAGGTCCGTGTTCATCACTAGCTTGATGCCCGTCGGAGTCTCATAGTAATGCAGTTTATAACGGCTGGTCTGGAACGCCAGAAAGCCATCCTTCCTGAAGCGCTTAGTTAAAGAAAACACACCACACACCACACACCACACACACACACACACACCACACACTAGGGATGGCTCGATACCACAATTTTGGCTTCGGTATGGTACCACAATCTAATACCGAAGTACCGATATTAAATCGATACCATACAGGGTCTGAATTTTGATGCGGGTATTGCGCATAATTTTACTCACTCTCGCAAGTTTTGGGTTTATGAAGCGGGAAATTACCGCAAATGTTTATTATTAAATTAATCAACAAAGATTATCACATTAATCAGTCATTTGGAAACTTTTTTGTAAGTAATTTCAGCATTACTGCGCGTCTCCATTCTCTCAAAATCAGCAAATTGCTTCTGGCTTCCAAAGACATCATGCATGGACTATAAAAGCAATCTGCACGCTCAGATTCAACACTTTCGCTTCCGTTGCGGGACAGCTGACGGAAATCACTGCCCACGTCTTTTTAAACCTCGCCAATTTGAACATGCAAGCGATTTTATAGCATTTCGTAATACATATGGGATGAGAGCTCATTGAGAGAGAGCTTTCTTTGCGCTCATGCCAACCACACACACACACACACACACACACACACACACACACACACACCTAAAGAGCTCGCGCATTCCAAATTAAATTGTTTTTCCTCAGTCAAATACACACAAAATTATGTCAAAAATGTCAATCTTTAGTGAGTAGTCACATAAACAGAGTTGGGTATGTCTTTCGCGGATGTAAATAGTGCAATAGTATGCGTGCAAATATTAGGTCTAAAGTAACGTCACTGGTTGAAACGAACGCTGGAGATTTCATTATATTTAAACGATACGATCTTATGTATGTGCGTTAATCAGTGTTAAAAGAAAAATGTCTAAATTAGATCGTTAGAATGATGCACTCACCTGTCGATCTCATAATGTCTTACAAGTCAGGAATTAAGTGACCGATGCTTGGCAAGGTTTGATGGTTCTTCAGCAGTTTTATAAGCAAAGTAATTCCAAGTTTCACGTCTACTCCTCTCTTTTTTTAATGAGTTTTGTGCGTGTTGAGTGAGATTCAACTGCTGTATTCATCTTGTTCTGTTGCCACATTTGCCGGTTTCACGTCAGTTTGGGTAGCGCGCTGCCACCTAGCGGTGTACTTCGGAACAGCAGCATATACCGAAATGAGCAAAATCATGATATCGTACCGTTTGAAATAAAATATATACCGGTATTTTCCCAGTACCGGTATACCGCGCATCCCTACCACACACACACACACACACACACACACACACACTGCCCCTGCCCCTAAACCTACCCATCACAGGAGACATTCTGCATTTTTACATTTTCAAAAAACATCACTTAGTCTGATTTATAAGATGTTTTCCTCATGGGGACCAAAAAATATCCCCACAAGGACGAGGATTTCGGATATTGCCATCTTTGTGGGGACATTTTGTCCCCATAACGTAGGGATTACCAGTCCACACACACACACACACACACACACAAACACACTTACACTCACTCAAACACTCACATTCAAACTCACAATCACTGACTCACACACACACACACACACACTCACACTCACACTCACTCTCAGGATACATGTCCAGCGGGCTCATCTTACTGATGAAGGATCGGATGGAGAACAGCATCCCGTACATCAGCTTGAACTCCTGACAACAGAGGGAACACAGCAGTGACATCACGCTCACTTCACTGTCGTCATGACAACATAGAAAACACAGCAGTGACATCACGCTCACTTCACTGTCGTCATGACAACAGAGAAAACACAGCAGTGACATCACGACAACACTAGCCAAGTTTCATCCACTCTTTCCACGGTTTTGTTATCGACAAAGTGAATATGCGTATTGAAACTCCAACATCCTTCCTTCGTCTGACAGACGCCACGTTTTTATTTTCGACGAGCTGCCGAGATTTTCAAGGCGCTATAATACTTTATTATATATTATTAAATTGTAGGCCCTATACATGAACTAATTTTTGTTAACATGTGTTTTCAGTACTTCGTTATAAAGATGATTAAGATCAAACTTGATCAAGGTTAACTGTTATCTTTATGATGAACTTTTATAAGATCGTAAAAAACAGACGAAATTACAAAAATCCGGATGAATGATGTTTGAGCGGCAACACGTCTTGTTCTTTATAGTAGCTAGCTAATACAATAATTGAATATACAATTTAATAATATGAATATAATTAATACAGAGATGCTATAGGCTAGGGGATATATCGCATGACATTGTTAGGCGCATCTCGTCAGTAAAGCCGGTTCCTTGATTAGTAGTAAATCGCCATCATCTGCTTTCAGATAGAGCGGCATTTACTACACAGAGCCGTAGTTCACTGACAAGCTGAGCCATATCACATTAATTATCGCAGGCGATACGTCCGTGATTATTAATGCGATATGTCTCAGCTTGTCAGTGAACTACGGCTCTGTGTAGTAAATGCCGCTCTATCTGAAAGCAGATGATGGCGATTTCCTACTAATCAAGGAACCGGCTTTACTGACGAGATGCGCCTAACAATGTCATGCGATATATCGCCCAGCCCTACTATAGGCTAATTCTGTCATGTGACACCATTCATTTAATTTTTCCTCAACAAAAAGGGTTTCCAAACTAGTTTTCACAACATTTGAAGTATCGACATATAATTTATTATTATTAGGGGCAAAGCACAGAAGCTATATTTATAGTTATTGGTATAGTTATCGGTATAATTAGTATAGCTATATTTATAGTTATCGGTATAATTAGCATAGCTATATTTATAGTTATCGGTATCGTTATCGGTATAATTAGTAAAGCTATATTTATAGTTATTGGTATAGTTATCGGTATAATTAGTATAGCTATATTTATAGTTATCGGTATAATTAGCATAGCTATATTTATAGTTATCGGTATCGTTATTGTTATCGGTATAATTAGTAAAGCTATATTTATAGTTATCTGTATAGTTACCGGTATAATTAGTATAGCTATATTTATAGTTATCGGTATAATTATTATAGCTATATTTATAGTTATCGGTATAGTAATTGTTATAGTTATCGGTATAATTAGTATAGCTATATTTATAGTTATCTGTATAGTTACCGGTATAATTAGTATAGCTATATTTATAGTTATCGGTATAATTATTATAGCTATATTTATAGTTATCGGTATAGTAATTTTTATAGTTATCGGTATAATTAGTATAGCTATATTTATAGTTATCTGTATAGTTACCGGTATAATTAGTATAGCTATATTTATAGTTATCAGTATAGTTATCGGTATAATTATTATAGCTATATTTATAGTTATTGGTATAGTAATTGTTATAGTTATCGGTATAATTAGCATAGCTATATTTATAGTTATCGGTATAGTTATCGATATAATTAGTATAGCTATATTTATAGTTATCAGTATAGTTATCGGTATAATTAGTATAGCTATATTTATTATTATTCTCGTCTGCGGCAGAATTAAAGCTCCGCCAAATCAAGTCATCAAGCCTTTGTTTTGAATAAGCTGCAAAAAATTACATATTGCACCTTTAATTCAGCAAGAATGTGAATTAAATTTCACGACATTTGAAGTATCGACATAGAATTTATACGCTAAAGTCAAACGGAAAAAATATTGTTTCAACACCTGCAAAAAAATTATGGTTAATTGGCATTACCATCTGCGATTTCGTCAAACCTTTTTACACATACACAAAAACTTGGATGGAAACCTGGCTAGTGACGTCACTCTCACGTTACCGTCATGAGCGAATGACGTCACCGTGACGTCACTCTCACGTTACTGAAAAAGCAGCAACAGATATTTACAACTGGAATAATGCATGCCACAGAGATTTATTAAACGAACACAGAACACGAGATTAGAAAGAACATGAGAATTAAAGAAAAATAAAACGCATAAACATAAACAGGAAATAAACAGGAAATACGATAAAAACGTCTGTGTTTGAACCTCTTCTTTGGAGATTCCGGCCTGTTTCTTGCGGTTCCACTCGCTGTAATGAAGGCACGAGCCATTGCGGTCAAATATGTAGAAGTTATGAACGGTCATCTGAAGAAAATTAGGATAATATCAGTCACACACACACACACACACACACACACACACACACACACACACACACACACACACACACACACACACACACACACATCAGTATAACGCAGAACTCAATTAAACACAAGATAAATACTGTGTCGATTATTGTTTAATTCATAGTAATTCACAGTAAAAGCTGATGGATTTCATTATTTACCTTCCGCGCGGCGTCCGCCCTCAGACTGACCCGACACCTGCCTGAACGAGTGTCAAAAACTCCTCCTGAAACAATACACCTAATATACCTCAAACGAACATTAATGTAAACAATATATGATTGCTTAAATGATGTAATGAATTCCCGCAGCTGTGTTTTCTGATCGACCGGACAGGCGCCCTGGTTTAAGACAGGCACATACGCGGACTCCTGCCACGGGGTCCTTCAGTAACGTTGTTCACAAAATGGCGGCGGCACTGCAGTTTCCAGCTAATGTTCAATCTTTTAATAATTATAATGATTTATGTCCTGACTGGACGCAGAGGGAAGTCAGCACAGGGGTGAGTAGTAGTCATAATGATCATAATAATCTCAGTGAGTGTAGTTATGGTGTGGAGAAACGCGTTTATTGGGATAAAGACGGAGGAAACTCAGTCAATGATGCAGCAGAACTGAGCGAGTCGCGCTGTACAATAACACTGACCTGAAATATGAATTACTCTCATATTTGATGACGTTTATTCTGTGTGGTTTTTCCTGCTTATTACTGTGAGTCTGCTTTGATATAGACATACACGTTTGATTTAGAGTAAATAGTTTAATTAATAAGCAAGCTGCTAATATGATGAACATAACTTTTATTGTTATACTCGATTTATAGATTAAACAAAACTGTACGAGCAGATCTTCATCTCTGCTTAATGAACGAATAAATTGTCATTTTATAGAAACAAAAACATGTTTCAGTAATATCTTAATTTTATAATGAATTTTATTTAATAAGCTGTATTTTAATTAATATATTTATTAATTTTACTTTAAAATAATTAATTTAAAAACGAAATGTCAATAGTTTAATTAAATTAAATCATTTTAAATGTATTGACATTTTTTTTTTAAAGTTTAATTTAATATTTTAAAAATATTTTTTTTAAATAAAGTTAATTTCAAATGCTTTAATTTTAAAATAATATTTTTTAATAATGTCATATTTTCAGTTAAATAATTTTAAAATGTATTTATTTAAAACATTTTAATTGTAAATAAAATTAAATTATTTAAATAAACAATTAAATATTTTCAAATAAATTAAACGATTTCAAATATTTTAATGCAAGTTTTTAATATAAATAATTGTAATTAATTAGATTAAATAATTTAAAAAAGTTTAATTCAATATTTAAAATATTAGATATTTTTAATTATATAGTGTTAAATAGTTAATTTAATTTCTAATTGTTTTTAATTAAATAAATTTAAATAGTTACACTTTATATTTTGAAAGTTAAATTAATTGTAAATAAATTACTTTAATAATGTAAGTTAAGTATTTAATTAAACTTTGACATGTATTTAATATATTATTTTATTAATTAAATTAATCAGTTTCAAATAGTTTGATTTAATATTTTCAAAAATAAATTAATTTTAAATTGTAATTGCATAAATTAGAATAATTAATATTGATGATAAAATTAAATAATTCTTATTTTTCTGTTATTAATGTTAAAGTAATGTCTTAGGCCTGGTTTAGATTAGACCTAGTTAAATTAAGAAGCTTTTATAAACGTGACACCACAGCGACCCTGAGATATTGTAAGATATTACTGTGTGTGTGTGTGTGTGTGTGTGTGTGTGTGTGTGTGTGTGTGAGAGAGTAACCCTGACGGCTGATGTGATCATGTGTTCAGACCACCATCATGGCAGTGGAGTTCGATGGTGGAGTTGTGATGGGCGCTGACTCCCGCACGACCACTGGGTAAGAGAGAGAGTGTGTGTGTGTGTGTGTGTGTGTGTGTGAGACTGGTGATGAGTTGAGGTGGTGATCATGTGATCTGTGCAGCGCTTACATCGCCAACCGCGTGACGGATAAACTGACGCCCATCCACGAGCGGATCTTCTGCTGCCGCTCGGGCTCAGCGGCCGACACGCAGGCCATCGCGGAGGCGGTCACCTACCAGCTGGGCTTCCACAGGTACAGCTCTTCACCTGCACAGGTGTGCTCAGAGCCCAGCCGCTCATGACCCTCTGAACGCTTCCTCCGCAGCATCGAGCTGGACGAGGCTCCTCTGGTCCAGACGGCGGCCAGCCTGTTCCGGGACATGTGCTACAGGTACAGAGAGGAGCTGATGGCCGGCATCATCGTGGCCGGCTGGGACAAGCGGAGGGGCGGACAGGTACAGCTTCAGCAGGAGCACACTCACAGCAGGAGGTGGAGGAGGAGGAGGAGTGTGTGTTCATCTCTGTGTGTGTGTTCAGGTGTACACCGTGCCGGTTGGAGGGATGATGACCAGGCAGCCGGTGTCAGTCGGGGGATCTGGCAGCAGCTACATCTACGGATATGTGGATTCAAACTACAAAACCGGAATGAGCAAAGAGGAGTGTCTCAAATTCACTGCAGGAGGTCAGACACACACTCACATACACTTACAAACACGCTTACACACACACACACGCATGCACACAGGCTCGCATTCAAACACACACATGCATTCTCACACACACATGCTCTCATTCACACACACAAGCACGCTAGCATTCGCACGCATACACACACACACACGTATTCACTCACACACAAGCAATCACACACACACACACACACACTCGTATTCACTCACACACAAGCAATCACACCCTCGCATTCACTCACACACAAGCAATCACACACACACACACAAGCACGCTAGCATTCGCACGCATACACACACACACACACACACTCGCATTCACTCACACGACCTTGCATTCACACACACTCGCATTCACACACACACACGCATACACACATTCACTCACACGAGCTCGCATTCACCCACACACACACGTATACACACACACACACTCGCATTCACTCACACACGCATTCACTCACGCTCACACTCTCACACACGCTCGCATTCACACACACACACGCATACACTCACTCACACACACGCATACTCACTCACACACACACACACACACACTCATTCACTCACACACACTCATTCACTCACACACGCTCACTCTCTCACACACAGACTCATTCACTCGCACAATAAAAAAAAAGTAATATTTCATGATATTTGCTGCCTTGGTGAGCAGAAGAGTTTTCAAAGCATTAATGTGTGTGTGTGTGTGTGTGTAGCGCTGACTCTGGCCATGGAGCGAGACGGCTCCAGTGGAGGAGTGGTCAGACTGGCGGTCATCTCTGAGCAGGGCGTGGAGCGACAGGTCATCCTCGGGAACCAGCTCCCGCAGTTTTCCACCGTCTGAATCCGGGAGAACCTGCAGCTGTTCGGCTCAAAGAGTTACAATAAACATGACTTCCTCTTTCCAACGGTTCGCTGTGTCACTTATTCAAAGATCACAAATGTTTCAGAGTTTTCCTTTTTTACATTTAAGATTATGCTATTGAGAAGCATTTGGGGGCGGGACTATCAGTTTGACTGACCAATGACATGGGCTGTGTATCATCTTCAGTAGAGTGTCTCATATTTGATGAACGTGTGGGGGCGTGGCCTGTCAATGACATCATATTCACGTTAGTTTGCGGTTTTATTCTGCAGAAGCGCTTTCCTCTCACTGCACGTTTCTACCATCTTAATATCTCTACACTACGGCTCATGCTCTCAGTGACAGTGAGTTGAGTCGTTGATGAGCTGTAGATTATTGTAATGCTCTACTGGGTGGTTGCCCTGCTCGCCTAATAAATAAACTCCAGCTGGTCCAAAACGCAGCAGCTCCAGTTCTTACTAGAACCAGGAAGTGTGACCATATTAGCCCAGTTCTGTCAACACTTACTTTAGCTGGATAACGTTATTCTAGAGCTGAAGTACAGCCAAAACAATCTCCTGTTAACACTGTAAAGCTGCTTTGAAACAATCTGTATTGTAAAATGCGCGATATAAATGAAAGTGACGATCAGGGGTGATTCTAGGATGTTAAATTTAGGGGGGCTCAGCCTCAGTGAGGATATGAAAAAAAAAAAAGTAAGACTTTATTTTAGGGTCCAATTCTCACTATTAACTAGTATCTTATTAGTATGCACATTAGGATATTGGCTGTTTATTATTACTTAAGCAAATGTTAACGCCTTATTCTGCATGAGCATATTCTACATCCCATAAACATACAATGTAGGCAGGTTTATAATCACTGAGATCCCACATGTGAGGTAGTTAGGGGGTTCAGGGGCTCCCCCGAGAAAATGTGCATTTTAAGATGTTCTGAACGCCAAAAAAATTGATAACAATAACAATAATGAAAACCATGTCAGTGGCAGATTAGACAAGTTTATAAATTTGCCTGAGTATTTATCATTTGTTTAACATTTGTGACTTACAGAAGCTGCTGTCAAATATGAAATGTTTAGTTTAGCTGCACTTGACGTCGAGTCGCGCTGCTAATATTCGCCCTCAGCAGCTTCTGTGAACATAAAGCCCGCCAATCTGATTGGTTTCCTCAAATATGTTGACATTGACGAGCTGTGACAGACCAATGAGAGCTCAGATCAACACACACACCTCTGCTTCTGACGGATTGAAGAACACACTGATTAAGAGATGGGACGAAGCCGAAGCCTCCCGCCAGTTTCATATGTTATTAAGGTTAATCACACATTTTTTTAGGGGGGCTGGACAGAAGTTTGGGGGGCCTAAAAAGGGCCTAGTGACGCCCATGGTGACGACTTCCTCAGTTTTTCTGTCTGTTTTCCAACACAAATATCTAAACACTCTTAAATCAAGACTCATTTACTGGAGGAGAGAAATGTCTGACTGCTTTCTGTAAGAATGATCAAAATTAAGTGTCTTCTCACTAAAAACAAGAACATGTATCTGCCAGTGTTTACGTTTATTTTTCTGTAGCTGCATTATTGCTTCACAAATAAAACATGACAATTGATAATTTGCTCAAATATTGATTGTTGATTCCAAGCCAATGTCCAATGGCGGTTCACTCCAGAGTGACGGTGGAGGGCTGGCCAATCAGAGAGCAGAACCTCTGAGAGGCCACGCCCTCATCCCCCAGCTCCCACTCCCCGACCACCCACTGCATCTCTGGCTGTCGTCCTCTCTCCTCCCTCAGGATCAGTCTGTAGCGAGCGGTCGTTCCCTCTCTCCATCCATCTGCTTCCTCTTCTGGGCTAATCACCCTGTACAGCGTCTTCCTGAACACTTCCCCGCTCATCGCTTGCTCTCCTTCCTTATCTACAGAGACCAGCTCTATTTTAGAAGACACATCTCTCCCGTTAGTCTCCCTCCCTCCGTGTTGCTCTTCCCTCTGGTTGATGAAGAGAACGCTTCGGAATACGGCTCGAGTGTCTTTGAGCTGTTCTAGGGCTAAAAAGCTCACGCTCTCACCCTCATTCTCCCTCCCCTGTGAATCTTCAGTGCTTCTGTACGCCCGTAGGATGACCCCGGAGCGAGCCGAGCCGTGATGCTTGAGCCGATGGTAGATGGTAAGGTAGATTCTCAGGAGCCAGAGACACAGAAAACAGGACGTGAGAGCGGACAGCACACACAGCAACACAAAGCCAGCAAATAACCACCAGCACCAGGGCAGCATCCTTCTCCCCGCATCCCGAGCATCTGGCCTGTGCAGAGCCACACTGGTTGGGGGAATGATCCGTTTGGTCTGGACCCGGACCGTTGTCCTGGAGGTGTGCGGTTCAGGTCGGGTGGTATCTCCGCTAGTTAAGGGTCCAATGGTTGGTGGTTTGGTCTGGACCCTGACAGTTGTCTTGGAAGGGTGCAGATCCAGTTGGGGAGTACTTGGGCGTTGGGATTGGGCAGTAGTGGGTCCAGTGGTTGGTGGTTTGGTCTGGACCCTGACAGTTGTCTTGGAAGGGTCCGGATCCAGTTGGGGAGTACTTGGGCGTTGGGATTGGGCAGTAGTGGGTCCAGTGGTTGGTGGTTTGGTCTGGACCGTGATCATTGTGCAGGAGGTGTGCGGTTCAGGTCGGGTGGTATCTCCGCTAGTTAAGGGTCCAATGGTTGGTGGTTTGGTCTGGACCGTGATCATTTTGCTGGAGGGGTACTGATCAAGTTGGGGAGTACTTGGGTCTTGGGATCGGGCAGTAGTGGGTCCAGTGGTTGGTGGTTTGGTCTGGACCATGATCATTGTGCTGGAGGGGTACTGATAAAGTTGGGGAGTACTTGGGTCTTGGGATCGGGCAGTAGTGGGTCCAGTGGTTGGTGGTTTGGTCTGGACCATGATCATTGTGCTGGAGGGGTACTGATCAAGTTGGGGAGTACTTGGGTCTTGAGATCGGGCAGTGGTTGGTGGTTTGGTCTGGACCATGATCATTGTGCTGGAGGGGTACTGATAAAGTTGGGGTGTACTTGGGTCTTGGGATCGGGCAGTAGTGGGTCCAGTGGTTGGTGGTTTGGTCTGGACCATGATCATTGTGCTGGAGGGGTACTGATCAAGTTGGGGAGTACTTGGGTCTTGGGATCGGGCAGTAGTGGGTCCAGTGGTTGGTTGTTTGGTCTGGACTGTGATCATTGTGCTGGAGGGGTACTGATCTGATTTGGTGGAAGTGTGTGAAGCATTGGTCGTTTGAGGGATGGAATTTGGCTTCACTGAGATTGGTTTGAAATCCTGGTCTCCGCTGGGGTAGAGGGGTGGATCCGGTGGGCAGAAGTCATTATCCTCCAGTTCAACGATGACCCGCTGGAATAGGTGAGGCGGTCCAGAACACACAACGCTGTCTGCGCCGGGAACGAAGCCGTTTAGTTCATCGTGCTTGTAGACGTTGTGTTCCTGGTCGTTCAGGTAGGAGTGGAGGTAGCCTACAGAGCAGCTGCAGAGCCAGGGATTGTGGGACAGGTAAACGTAAGGTAACTCGGGCTTGGACGAGAAGAACCCATCGGGCATCAGCGAGATGCTATTATTCTCCAGATCAAACGTCTTCAGGCTGTTGGAAGACACTCGCTCCAGGAGGTGAGGAGGCAGGGCAGGAAGCTTATTCTGAGACAGGTTAATGACCTCCAGTCGGGGCAGCTTGCCGAAGGTGTGGTCATGAAGGGAACGGATCAGGTTGCCGTCCAAGAAGATCTGCATCAGGTTGGGAGTGTGGCGGAACACCAGTCCTCCCAAACCAGTTAACCTGTTCCCAGACAAACGCAACACGCTCAGGTTCTCCATCACTGGACCTGAAAGAAACACGGTTGAGATATTCTGGGCTCTGAGACTCAAGCGAGGTGTCTGCGGTGCTTCTGCTCACCTGGTGGTTCCAGCGTGGTGATGAGATTGTGGCTCAGGTCCAGCTCGTGCAGCTGTGGGAATCCAGAGTACGAGGACCAGGACAGAGAACTGAAGTGGTTTCCTGTGAGGACCAGAACCTGCGTGTCTGGCTTGATCCCGTCGGGGACAGCCGTCAGGCTCTGAGCCACACAGCTCACGCGGGGCCGGTGGTCCTGGTTCCTGTCGCTCGGACAGCTGGCGCTCAGGACCACGCAGCACTGCATCATGAGGAAGATGAAGCGTCGCATGATGAAGACTGGAAGAAACCAAGGCATACTCAGTGCAATCTCACAGGCACTATTTGTTCTGTGACATTGATGTAACATGAAAAAAAGATGGATTCTTTTTTTTAACCCTCTGGGGTTCTTCATTTATGGGTCACACTCAGGACCTTCAGGTCAAAAATGACCCGGAGGGCGGGATTAAGATACAAATCAATGATATATATTTTTGTTCAATAATATTTTTTCTTTTCTTTTTTGGTGTTTTGAGATCATTTTATGATTTATAATTAATATTTATGCAAAAATTATGACCCATTTTTTCCCATTGAATATTATAAAACATTTTTATATATATATAATTTTTTTATTAAGGCTGTATTTCATTTTAGAGTCAAGCCTAGGCCTCATGAAAGCAATTTTTTAAATGAGATCGGTGCCATCCGGTGGACACATTGAGCATTTTTATCACGCAATAGCACATTTTTACCACTATAGTGGATCTTGCGTTTTATAAAAAAATTCTAAAAATCGTAGCTTCAACGGAATGGTCCGAAACTTGGGGACTTTATTGGTACTTGGTATATGAACACCAAAAAAAATTGGGGACAGGATTTGAAAAGTCTAAGTGGTCATAAAAAAAAATAGTCACACTCAGGACCTTCGGGTCAAAAAAGACCCCCATAGAAAATTTCAGTCAAGGACTCAACAGTGAAGGGGGGAATCTCTAAAACATCAAGAGTGCAAAACAGACAAAAAACTCACACACACACACTTATACACACAAAAACACACGCGCACACAAATTAACGCGTACCATTCCAAAAGCTAATTGTGTGTGTGTGTGTGAGTTTTTTTGTCTGTTTTGCACTCTTGATCGTTTAGAGATCTTCACTGTTGAGTCCTATTTTTCCTATTCATCCTGGCTGATTTGTAGATTGTATGCACAAAAAAACTCTGTATTTTCATATTTTTGCCAATTTCCCATTCATTTCCTATGGGGGTCATTTTTGACCCAAAGGTCCTGAGTGTGACAATTTTTTTTTACGACCACTTATATTTTTCAAATCCAGTCCCCAATTTATTTGTGTGTTCATATACCAAGTACCAATAAAGTCACCAAGTTTCGGATCATTCCGATGAAGCAATTTTTTTCTGACCCTAAAAAAATAAGCCCCAGAGGGTTAACCTCTTAACTGTCTCCCCCCTTTTTGAGAATACACATGAAAATGCATTATGCATTAAAATGGGCTGTAATTCAAGAATGCTTTGGAATATAGTCTTGTTTTAAAGCAGACACTCTGCAGATTATTGCTGAAGTGAAAGCAATTAAAAATATGAAAGTATGAAAAAGTTATGGAAGTTTAAATTTACTGTAAATAAAAAATACTGTAATAAATATTTTTATTTTATATAAAGTAATTATTTTACAAAAATGTTTTAATCTAAAATTACTATAAAGTCAAAAAGCCAAATTTGAAGTTGATATCACAAAAATGATATCATATGATTATTTTTTTGATGCATTTTCCTGTAAATTTCGGACCCACTTTATATTAGGTGGCCTTAACTACTATGTACTAACATTTTAATTAATAATTTGATACAATGCACTTATTGTGTACATACATGTCTTTACATTGTACTTACATTTAAAAAAAATACCTGCATGTTATTACATCTGTAATTAATTTCTGTAGTTACATTTGTAATTACACTTCCCTTACACTGAACCCTACGCTTAAACTTACCCACACCACACCTGTCCCTAACCCTTCCCTTAAACTTACCCACACCACACCTGTCCCTAACTCTACCCTTAAACTTACCCACACCACCACACCTGTCCCTAACTCTACCCTTAAACTTAACCATACCACACCTGTCCCTAACCCTTCCCTTAAACTTACCCACACCACCACACCTGTCCCTAACTCTACCCTTAAACTTACCCACACCACACCTGTCCCTAACCCTTCCCTTAAACTTACCCACACCACACCTGTCCCTAACCCTTCCCTTAAACTTACCCACACCACACCTGTCTCTAACCCTTCCCTTAAACTTACCCACACCACACCTGTCCCTAACCCTACCCTTAAACTTACCCACACCACCACACCTGTCCCTAACTCTACCCTTAAACTTAACCATACCACCTCACCTGTCCCTAACCCTACCCTTAAACTTACCCACACCACCACACCTGTCCCTAACCCTTCCCTTAAACTTACCCACACCACCACACCTGTCCCTAACTCTACCCTTAAACTTACCCACACCACCACACATGTCCCTAACTTTACCCTTAAACTTACCCACACCACCACACCTGTCCCTAACCCTTCCCTTAAACTTACCCACACCACCACACCTGTCCCTAACCCTACCCTTAAACTTACCCACACCACCACACCTGTCCCTAACCCTTCCCTTAAACTTACCCACACCACCACACCTATCCCTAACCCTTCCCTTAAACTTACCCACACCACCACACCTGTCCCTAACTCTACCCTTAAACTTACCCACACCACCACACATGTCCCTAACTTTACCCTTAAACTTACCCATACCACCACACCTGTCCCTAACCCTAGCCTTAAACTTACCCACACCACCACACCTGTCCTTAACTCTACTTTTAAACTTACCCACACCACCACACCTGTCCCTAACCCTACCCTTAAACTTACCCATACCACCACACCTGTCCCTAACTTTACCCTTAAACTTACCCATACCACCACACCTGTCCCTAACTCTACCCTTAAACTTACCCACACCACCACACCTGTCCCTAACTCTATCCTTAAACTTACCCATACCACCACACCTGTCTCTAACCCTACCCTTAAACCTACCCATACCGCCACACCTGTCCCTAACCCTACCCTTAAACTTACCCATACCACCCCACCTGTCCCTAACCCTACCCTTAAACCTACCCATACCACCACACCTGTCCCTAACCCTTACCCTTAAACTTACCCATACCACCACACCTGTCCCTAACCCTACCCTTAAACCTACCCATACCACCCCACCTGTCCCTAACCCTACCCTTAAACCTACCCATACCACCACACCTGTCCCTAACCCTACCCTTAAACTTACCCACACCACCACACCTGTCCCTAACCCTTCCCTTAAACTTACCCACACCACCACACCTGTCCCTAACCCTTCCCTTAAACCTACCCATACCACCACACTTGTCCCTAATCCTACCCTTAAACTTACCCATACCACCTCACCTGTCCCTAACCCTACCCTTAAACCTACCCATACCACCACACCTGTCCCTAACCCTACCCTTAAACTTACCCATACCACCTCACCTGTCCCTATCCCTACCCTTAAACTTACCCATACCACCACACCTGTCCCTCACCCTACCCTTAAACTTACCCACACCACACCTGTCCCTAACCCTAACCTTAAACTTACCCACACCACACCTGTCCCTAACCCTACCCTTAAACTTACCCATACCACCACACCTGTCCCTAACCCTACCCGTATCCCACCTCAATATCAGCAAAGGTGTTTTGCAATACAATTTGAACACAGTAAGTACATTGTTCTTATTTTTGATGTAAGTACATAGTAGTTAAGGCCACCTAATATAAAGTGGGGCCTAAATTTATGTCCAAATATCACTTCCATCACAAAACGGTCACCAAATATGGACCCTTGAGACTCAGACCTTTCCGACGATATGCGTTTTGTCAAGATTAGAAAACATTTTGATTATAAAGTACAACCCCAAATCAGAAAAAGTTGGGACAGTATGGAAAACGCAAATAATAAAATAAAGAAGTGATTTTTAAATTTACTTTGACTTGTATTTCATTGCAGACAATATGAACACAAAATATTTCATGTTTTGTCTGGTCAACTTCATGTCATTTGTAAACAGGTGATGTCAGCAGGTGATTGTAATTATGATTTGGTACAAAAGCAGCATCCAAGAAAGGTCTAATCCTTTAGGAGCAAAGATGGGCCGAGGATCGCCAGTTTGCCAACAAATACGTGAGAAAATGATTGAAATGTTTAAAAACAATGTTCCTCAAAGAAAGATAGGAAGAGATTTGGATATTTCACATTCAACAGTGCATAACATAATTAAAAGATTCAAGGAATCTGGAGGAATTTCAGTGCGCAAAGGACAAGGGCGCAAGCCTAAGCTGAACAACCATGATCTCCGATCCCTCAGGCGGCACTGCATCAAGAATCGTCATTCATCTAGAAGCGATATCACCACATGGGCTCAGGACTACTTTGGCAAACCTTTGTCAAGTACCACAATACGTAGTTACATCCACAAATGCCAGTTAAAACTGTACTGTACCAAAAGGAAGCCCTATGTTAACAGTGTCCAGAAGCGCCGTCGACTTCTCTGGGCTCGGAGGCATCTGGGATGGACCATCACACAGTGGAAACGTGTACTGTGGTCAGATGAAGCAGTATTTCAGGTATTTTTTGGGAGGAATGGACGCCGTGTGCTCCGGACCAAAGAAGAAAAGGATCATCCAGACTGTTACCAGCAACAAGTCCAAAAGCCAGGGTCTGTCATGGTATGGGGTTGTGTCAGTGCCCTTGGCAAAGGTAACTTGCACTTCTGTGAAGGCACCATTAATGCTGAAAAGTACATCGAGATTTTGGAGCATAATATGCTGCCTTCAAGAAGACATCTTTTCCAGGGACGTCCATGCATATTTCAACAAGACAATGCAAAACCACATTCTGCACACATTCTGCAGTCCTGGCTGTGGAGGAAGAGGGTTCGGGTACTTGACTGGCCTGCCTGCAGTCCCGACCTGTCCCCAATAGAGAATGTGTGGAAGACCCCGTACTGTTGCCCACCTTAAGACTTGTTTGCAGGAAGAATGAGACAAAATTACACCTGAAACATTTCATCACTTGGTGTCTTCAGTCCCTAAACGTCTTTTAAGTGTTGTGAAAAGGAATGGCAACATTACAAAGTGGTAAATGCTTAACTTTTTTTGAAATGTGTTGCAGGTCTGAATGACAGGAAAGGAGGCATATTTACAAATGACATGAAGTTGACCAGACAAAACATGAAATATTTTGTGTTCATATTGTCTGCAATGAAATACAAGTCAAAGTAAAGTTAGAAATCACTTCTTTTTTTATTTATTTGCGTTTTCCATACTGTCCCAACTTTTTCTGATTTGGGGTTGTAGTTCAAATTATTGTAATATGAAACATGACTCCACCCACTAGGGGGAGGAGCCCGCTAGAAGAATTTAAAGTACCATTTCCATGGTAACGCAACGTTCAATTTCAAAACGGTTTGTAAGCTTTCGAATGCTCCCTAATTTATGATAATTACCCAATAATATGAAAAAAGGCGATCAAAAAAAGACGGTGACAGTTAAGAGGTTAAAGATGAACATTTCTATTCATCAAGGACGCATTATAAATCCAGAATGAGAATTGATGAGAATGTCACAGCACAAAAATATTAACAGTTTGTGTGTATTTTATAGCTGACATCTTAATTGTAAGAGCCTAATTTATACAAAAACAGTAGTAATAGTGATTGTCTTCACCACACCACACAAATGTGACACTTCAGAATATATAGTAATAATGAATAAATGATAGTTTAATGTGTCCGTACCTCTGAGCGCTGGCGTTTCCTCTGGTGTGGATGGAGAGAAGCGTCTCTTCTTCGTCTTCACCGCTCTATCTCTCTTCCTCAGTGTCAAACACAAACCACAAGCGCCTCTCCATATATGAGCATATGCAATGAGTTTTTAGATCAACCCCCGCCTTATATTTCCCCTTCATTCATTACTGTAATAATTTCTGTGGTCAGATATTCAAGAGGTCCAGACGACAAAAACACCAGAACCAATGCGTTTCTATACATTTTCCTTTAATGGCATTTTGCAGTTTTTGAACAGACATTTTTAAAACTCCAAAAATAACTCAAAATCCAAAATGAAAGAGCAACAGAAGAGCGGAAACAGAAGCTTGTGTCCAATGAGACAGACACGTGAGGTTCATCAGAAGCAGAACGTCAACCTCAAAACACACACACACACACACACACACACAAGTGAAGAATGCATGTGTCAATTAATCAATTAAATCATAGTCAAACCAAAGAAGGCATGATGAAGCTAATCTAGCGTCAAATATTACGGCAGTAAACGGTGTAAATAAGAGACATCATCATCATCATCATCATCATCATCATCATCATCCAAACATACACGACACGATCAGAAGATTGTCCTGAAGTGTTAAAGGTCACGGTCAGAAGTGCTCCTGTGCTGGTTGAGTGATGTCATGTCTAAAGGTAATCTCCCATAACCCCGCCCACCTGCGACACGGTTACCGTGACATCACTGAGCACAAGAACAGGAGACGCGTGTCTCGTTTGCTCTGACGGGATACAGTGGGAATCTCTACTGGGAATCTGCAGTGAGACTCTCCAGTGGGAATCTCCAGTGAGACTCTATATTGGGAATCTCCAGTGAGACTCTATATTGGGAATCTCCAGTGAGACTCTATATTGGGAATCTCCAGTGAGACTCTATATTGGGAATCTCCAGTGAGACTCTATATTGGGAATCTCCAGTGAGACTCTATATTGGGAATCTCCAGTGAGACTCTACAGTGGGAATCTCCAGTGAGACTCTATATTGGGAATCTCCAGTGAGACTCTACAGTGGGAATATATATGGGGAATACCCAGTGGGAATCTCTATTGGGAATCTCCAGTGAGACTCTACAGTGGGAATCTCTACTGGGAATCTCCAGTGAGAATTTCCAGTGAGACGCTCCAGTAAGACTCTTTATTGGGAATCTCCAGTGAGACTATATTGGGAATCTCTAGTGAGACTCTCCAGTGGGAATCTCCAGTGAGACTATATTGGGAATCTCTAGTGAGACTCTCCAGTGGGAATCTCCAGTGAGACTCTATATTGGGAATCTCCAGTGAGACTCTATATTGGGAATCTCCAGTGAGACTCTATATTGGGAATCTCCACTGAGACGCTCCAGTGGGAATCTCCAGTGAGACTCTATATTGGGAATCTCCACTGAGACGCTCCAGTGGGAATCTCCAGTGAGACTATATTGGGAATCTCCATTGGGAATCTCTATTGGGAATCTCCAGTGAGACTCTCCAGTGGGAATCTCCAGTGAGACTCTATATTGGGAATCTCCAGTGAGACTATATTGGGAATCTCCAGTGAGACTCTATATTGGGAATCTCCAGTGAGACTATATTGGGAATCTCCAGTGAGACTATATTGGGAATCTCCAGTGAGACTCTATATTGGGAATCTCCATTGGGAATCTCTATTGGGAATCTCCAGTGAGACTCTATATTGGGAATCTCCAGTGAGACTCTATATTGGGAATCTCCAGTGAGACTCTATATTGGGAATCTCCATTGGGAATCTCTATTGGGAATCTCCAGTGAGACTCTATATTGGGAATCTCCATTGGGAATCTCTATTGGGAATCTCCAGTGAGACTCTATATTGGGAATCTCCAGTGAGACTCTATATTGGGAATCTCCAGTGAGACTCTATATTGGGAATCTCCATTGGGAATCTCTATTGGGAATCTCCAGTGAGACTCTATATTGGGAATCTCCATTGGGAATCTCTATTGGGAATCTCCAGTGAGACTCTATATTGGGAATCTCCAGTGAGACTCTATATTGGGAATCTCCAGTGAGACTCTATATTGGGAATCTCCAGTGGGAATCTATATTGGGAATCTCTACTGGGAATCTCCAGCATGATGCACCACTGCAGCCTCACGCAAGCGGGACCGATTCAAATCTGCCATTCAAAATAACGTCAAACGGGATTGAATGACTGTCTGTGGCCCAAAGGCACAGGAATCATATTCCACATGAATATCAAAAGTATTTCTGCCATCTGACTGAGTTTAAAATATCAGCATGTTCACTCGCGACTTTAAAAATCCCGAAAAACTCTAAAACACGACTTGCATGTCCCTTTCATTGACCTTTCAACTCTAAACATCACTTTCATCATCATCATGATCATCATCATCATCAGTGATTGACAGCTGTCAGTCATTCCAGCTCTACCCTCTCTTGCGTTCCTCTCTGCTGCTCATCTCTTTCTCTCTGCTAGTCTGAAGCGTTCCAGTCCCAGAAGTGTGTGTGTGTTCATCAGTGCTCATGATTTGAGCTGGAAGTGTCCAGAAGAGGCGGATCTAATACCAGTGGACTCAGTTTATTCCACTAAAGATGGGGAGTTTGGAAACGGGGAAAAATAAAAAAAGTAGTTAAAGTTAAAATGATCCGAGCTGGTGATGGACGACATCTACATGAACACATAAGGTGTTTGAGTTGTGAATCAGTCAGAGACCCATCAGATCTCTCTCACACACACACACACACACACACACACACACACACACACACACACACACACACACACACACACGCACACACACACACACACACACACACACACACACACACACACACTCTCTCTCTCTCGAGGCATCTCTGAGGTTATTGGCGTCTCGTTAAGGCACATCGAGGCTGAACATACAAACACACACAACTGATGCACAACTAATCCCGGGAGAGGTACGTGATACTGAACACACACACACACACACACACACACACACACACACACACACACACACACACACACACACACACACTAGTGACGTGGCGAGTCTCGGATCGCCCACACATGCATATTGCACTTAAAACCACGAGAGCTCTAATCTGATTGGATGAACAACAGTTGGGTAGGAACGATATATTTTATCGGTATAGTTATCGTTATCGTGATCAGTGTTGGGGAAAGTTACTTTGAAAAGTAATGCATTACAATATTGCGTTACTCCCTCAAAAAGTAACTAATTGAGTTACTTAGTTACTTTTTAAGAAAAGTAATGTTACGTTACTTTTGCGTTACTTTTTCTCACCTGGGCTGGGCTTGTTTTAGTTTTTTTCAATAACAAAAAAGTTATATTTTTGTGCAACGGTAAAGACCTCTTCATACCAAAATGTAAATAATGCGCCCCAGGCTGAGGTAAAGATGCAGATTCCCTCATGAACAGTAGAGGGCGCAGCTCTGCATAATGGAGGAATAGGACACATGAGAAAAAAGTTTTACCAATAAAAACAAAAAATCTAGTCATTTTCATCATCAAAGGTCAGCAGCAAGACATTGGTCAATTCAATATAAAGGTAGATTATGCATAAAAATAGTTGTTTTATTTAACATTTAATTATTGGAGGTTTGCATTTGACTGATTTTATTCATTTTGAGGAGTACAGAATCTTTATTGTGCAAGTGAGATGAATAAATGCTCACATTTAGTCTAGAACTACAATAACCCTCACGTTCACACACACACACACACACACACACACACACCTCTGCACTTATTTTTCTCAGTCAAATGAATGTGAAAAAGTAACTTGTTGTAAATTTAAAAAGTAATGCGTTACTTTACTAGTTACTTGGAAAGTGTAATATTATTACGTAACTCTAGTTACTTGTAAAGTGTTTCCCCCAACACTGGTCGTGAAGTGGGCGGTTATAGACTCGTTCTACAGATAGTCTGACTACATGACTGTGGGCTATCCCATCATAACGACACGTGACATCATCAGGTCAGACGGGCGTCTCTTTGCTCTTCAGGTCGGGGGCGCTGTACTGCCGCCTCATGCGTGGGGGGGTGATGTAGCCCTGCGGTTTTTGGTGTTTGCCGTGCGGCTGATCGGTGAGTGTGTGTGGTAGAGTCTGGTAGGTCTGGGGAGGGGGCCGGTGATGATTGACATACGCCCCCTCCCCACGAACACAAGGCCCCGGCGACTGTTGCCGATAGCGTGCGCCGTTTTTAGGGTGGGGCCCGTTGGTGTAGTAACCCATGGTGGAGCCGTCCAGCGAGTTGCGCCTGTAGCGCCACTGCTGTGGCTGAGGAACGCCGTTGCTGTAGGGCCGCGGTTGCCAAGGCCGACTTGGGGGGGG